>NC_057007.1:2146626-2500048 GCF_000002595.2 Chlamydomonas reinhardtii
GTCCGCCACCGCCACCGCCACCGGCTGCAAGTCGTGCTGCGGGGTGGGCGGTGTGTGTGTATGGGTGGGGGTTGTGTGTATATGGGTGGGGGTGGTAGATACCAGCCCAAATCAAAACTGAACCCAGTGCCGTTGGTTTGGTTTCTTTCAGCACACACTTGCTGCCTCGACGCGGCGAATGTTGCCCGCCCGAGTAGGAGGGCAGGGAGGGGGTTCGGGTTGAGGGGTTGAGGGGTGTGAGGGGTTGGGGGTTGGAGAGGTGGGGACAGGTCCCGCACGCAGGTCCCGCAAGCAACCGCGCACACCCACACCTTCACATGCCCACGTGCACTCCTTCTCACACACGCACACGCGCTGCCCCCCTGTGCGCACTTCGACCCTGCCTCCACAACACACACTCACCCTACCCGCAATCCTGCCCTGCCTCCAATACAAGCACACTACTTCTGACCCCTTTCATTACTGCGTTCTCCATGGATGGCCGCACATACAATTCTGCCCCCCCCCCCAAACACCCACACACACACACACACACACACACACACACACGCACGCACACACGTACACGCACACGCGCACACACGCACGCGCGCGCACACACGCACACACACACACACACACACTACACACACACCTTGGCCGCCCAGCTGAGTACGGTGGTGCGGTACACCAGCAGCGCCTTGGTGTGTGTGGCCACGAGCAGGTTCTCTGGGGAGGGATAGAGAGGGTAAGGGAGGTTCCATGCATGTTAAATAAGACGAGAGGGCGTAGCCGGGGGGGGGGGTTGCAGATACCAGCCCAAACTAAATCGAGCCCGATGCAATAGAGCAAGGAGGAGAGCGTGGCCTGTGCTTGGCAACGATATGGGAAGCCGTACATGGAGGACGGAGGGATGGAATTGCATGACATCACGGGGAAAGGGGAGCGAAGGGGGCGCGTGTGGAGGTGTGGAGGTGGGCGCACGCCCTGTTGCCGGTGAGCCAGTGAAATGCCTGCCTGCTGTACATGCCTCCCGTCCCTCTTGACTATAAGGACCTACTTCGTTGGGCTCGGGCAATTACCCCCCCCCCCCCCTCGTTTTCGTTTGTTTTGGTTTAGTTTGGGCTGGTACTTACAACCCCCCCACCCACCCATCCCCCCGCCACCCGCCGCGCTCACCCGCTCCGCCCGGCGTCTTGGCTCCGGGCACGGGGTATGTGGTGCAGCAGGCGGGGTGGTACTCGAGGCGCTTCTGGAACGTGATCTGGCCGCTGTGTGGGGAAGAGGGTGTATGTGCGTGTGTGTGTGTGTGTGTGTGTGAGGGGGGTGTTGCAACGATTGGTACAGAGAAGTGTAGCGAAATAGACAGTAGGCGTAGGGGGAGAGGTGTGCGGAGATGTTTGGATGCAAGGAGGCAAGGTGTACGTGCCGCTCTGGGATAGCTGCGGCCACCCCCTGTCCTGTCCCCGACTCTCCACCCACCCAAATCCGCCACCACCACCACCACCGCTGGCCGCACGTAAGTCCCCCACAGACTTACTCGTTGGACCCGGGCGTATAAAGCCCCCCCAAATTAAAACCACCCTATCTCCTTGTGCTTTTCACAACACACACGCCCCACCTGTAGCTGGACAGTACGAACAAGTTGTGTTCGCCCAGCACAACAATGTCCGCCTGGTGAGCTGCAGGGGAGAGGTGTGGGGGAGGGTTGCAAAGATGGTTAGGATAGCGGTACAGGATGCACTGCAGCCTGCAGACGAAGTCGTTACCAAATGAGGGTGGGGGAGGGAGGGAGTTGGACGGTTGGGAAGGGTTGGTGACAGCCGCGCACCCGACCTCACCCCCGCGCTTGGTTCGGTTGAGTTTGGGCTGGAATTTACAACCCCCAACCCCTGGTCTACCACCCCCATATCTGTTGCTGCTGCAAGCCGGCCAATAAGTCATGCCTGAATCCCCACCTCACCCCATCCCCTATCTCACCCTACTCCTACTCTCCCCTCACCCTATTCTTGCTGTCCCCCAGGTGTCGCCACAACCCGCCTGCTGCTGCTCCTCCTGTCCCCCCCTCCGCTCGTTTTCGTTGGTTTTGGTTTAGTTTGGGCTGGTTTTTACAACCCCCTCCCTCGCCCCCCCCTGCCTGCCCCACTCACGTCCCAGTCCCTGGCTGAAGCGGCCCACGCGGATGTCAATGGCCGCCTCGCCCAACACCACCTTCCAGTCGGCCTGCAGGGCGGGGGGGGGGGGGGGTTGGGTTGGGGTGGGGGGGGCCGGGGGGGGGGTTGCAAGGTTCAAACATTTGGGGGTTGCCCGGCAGGTTGGCTGTGTGCAAGATGAAAGCAGGGGGGTTGCAAATATGGTGCAGAGAAGTACCGTATAGTGAAGTAGGCAGCAGGCGTAGGGGTGCGGGTTGCGGGGTTCAGGCAAGGGGAGCAGGGTAACGACAAGAGCATCCAGGCGGGGTGTGGGGGGGAGGTGTGTGACTTTGAAGGGTTTGAGGTGGAGGGTTGCAGGGCTGGGCAGGCGGCCGTGGCAGGGAAGGGTTCGGCAGGCGCACGCAGGCAACCATTAGGCGTTCCCGCTGCCCACGACCCTTCCCGCCACAAACAACCCAAACAACTGCCACGAACAACTACCACATTTGCCAGAACCGCCACCACCCACCACCACAACCGCGACAACCGTCAAAACGACAACAACCAACCTCAACCAACACCAACAGCCGGGGCCGGCGCGCTCTCTCACCTGCACTCGCTTGGACCCGCCCGACGTGCCGGAGCCGGCGGGGCTGGAGCCGGCACCGCGATGCTGCGGACTGCCCACCTCCTTGGCTGCAGGGGGAGGAACGAGGAAGGGGGGGAGCGGCGAGGCGGGCGAGGGGAGGAGTTCTTTGCCCGAGCCCAAAGAATCAAGGGTTTAGGCAGCAGCAGCAGCAGGCAGCAGTGCCTGTCTCAGCTGCGTGCGTTTCCTTGTTTGCGCTCATGGCTTCCATTAAAGCCCCGCAGCGGCCCATCCCAACCTCACTTGCCTCAGCCCCCACGCAGCCACCCACGCCCCGTGCGCTTCAGGGCATGCCGTGCGGTCCAGGACATAGCAAGTTCGTGTTTGTTTCCTGAAATCTCACCCCTCACCCAACTCCCTCACCCCAACGCCAGCCCTCACTCGGCGCCTTCTCACTTCACAGCGGCGCCCACTTCCCTTGCCACCCGCTTTCCCCAATCAACCAAACCTCGACTTTATCTACCACCTCAAATAACCTATCATTATCACCAGCCCCGCAGCCCTCACCCGGCGCCTTCTCGCTGCTAGCGGCCGCGATGACCTTGTACTTGTACGCCTCCAGCTCCAGGGCGGCTGTGCAGGTGACGAACGAGTCACTGGCCTCCACGTAGGCAAGCGGGCCGGGGACCAGGAAGCTGGGAAGGTACCTGCGGCGGGCGGGGTGGCGGGCGGGGGTTGGGTGTGTGGCGGGAGGTTTTAGGGAAGAATTTATGAAAGTGATAAAGTTGTCGCCAGGCACAGCAGTGGTAGTGCCGCTCGTACATTTACACACACGCCGCGCCATCGTCCTTGGTTTGGGGCTCAATGGGGGTTGTAAATACCAGCCCAAACTAAACCCAAACCAACGAAAAGTGGAGTGCAGGCAGAGGCGTTAGTTGCGAGCGACAATACTTATGGGATGTGGGCCGAGGCGTCGCGGAGCAGCAGGGCGAGCGGCGCCGGCGATAAATGTCGCCGCCCGGGCTCGGTGACGCCGCGGGGGTATGCCACGCCCCTTCAGGACCCCCGGTCCTCCCTCCCTCCCCACCCCACCCCACCTACTGAACGCCACGCCCTCCGCCTCGAAGAACGACACCTGGCCGTCGTACGACTGGACACACACGTAGTCACAGCCTGGTGAGGTGTGTGTGGTTGGGAAGGTTACATTCATGGTTAGCTAAGGAGAAGAAGGGGGTTGAAATCGTCCATGTGGAGAACGGAGCGTTTTACTTCACAAGATGAAATGCCGTCGGGGACGGGATCAGGGGGTTGGGTTGCAAGGATTGGTACAGAGAAGGGTAGCGAGGTAGACAGCAGGTGGGGAGCCAGGACTGCAGGGAGGAGGGGGGAGACAGGAGGGCACACGGTGCGGAGAGAAAGCACGTCTGCCACACGCATGATCCACACGTCTTACGTCCTCCGACGACCCTGTCCTCTCAGCCCCCTGCTCGCGCCGTTCTGTCCCCCGGCACCCTTGCCTTGTCCCGCCCCATCCCGCCGCCTCCCCCCCCCCCCACACACACGCGCGCCGCTCCCCTTCCCTTCCACGCAATGAAGGCCTGCCCCCTCACTCCTACTTGGATGGAATCTTGGGTTTTGGATGAAACCACCACCCGCCCACATCTCTTCTCTCCCCTGCCTGCCCACCCAGGCAACCCCCCTTCTTCCCCTCCTCCCCAAAACACACACTAACCCAACCCCTCCCCCTTCTCCCCAAAACACACGCTCACCCAGCCCCTCCCCCTCCTCCCCAAAACACACGCTCACCCTGCCTCCCCCCCCCCCCAAACACACACCCAAAACACACACACGCTCACCCTGCACCCCCCCGAAGGGGCCGTACGTCATGTTGGCCGCGGTGTGCTCCAGCCCGTGCTCGTACAGGCGGCTGAGCTGCAGGTAGGCGCCGCCGCCCTGCGCCGCCACGCCGTACACGGACAGCTTGCGCGGGTGCAGCACAGCCAGCTGCAGACCGCCGGAGCTGAGGGGGTTGCAAGTTCCAGCCCAAAGGGGGTGGGGTTGCAGGGGGGGTGCGCTCATGATTACATGAGACTTGAAGGCGTAGTCAAGAACAGTAGGGGAGTGGGTGTAGGTGTAGGTACCGTATGGATGTTTGGGGGTCATTAGAACCCAACCAATATGGCAAGGCCAAAACGCGCTGCAGGCTGCGCTGCACATTGCAAAAGCGTGCTCCCGTCCCTTGTACGTTCCTACACCCACTTGACTCTTCCTCCCTCCCTCCCTCCCTGCCCCTGTGCTTTTCCATCACACACACACACACACACACACACACACACACACACACACACACACACACACACATCCACACAGCTGAGAGCCGGGAGCGCAGCGTGTCAGGGAAGGGGGGCGAACCTTCCCCAGAAAGAACCATGTTCATGCGTGTGTGCAACCACCCAAGCTCCCAAGCTCCCAAGCTCTCACCCTGTGAACCTGCCGGCCGCAAGCGCCAACACGGGCCCCCCCTCCAGCTCCGTCTCCAGCAACAGGTCCTCGGGCTTGTAGCCGCGGTCGCGGGGCAGGTACACGCGCAGGAAGCCGGAGAAGGAGCCCGTCAGGATCTTGACTGCGGGGGGGTTGGGGCGGGAAGGCAGGGGGGTTTGGAAAGGAGGGAGGAGGGGAAAAGGGGAAGGGGTTGCGCGGTTAGGTCAGCGGGAACAAGGTAAGAGAGCGAGGGAGAGGGAGGGGGAGGGAGGGAAAGCCGAGAGACGCAGACGGATGCCCACCGCGGCGCTGCAAGTTCCCGGTGCGTAACATGTGGTCAGTTGGTGCTACAACTCTCGTTTCCGCGCGTTTCAGCTGGTAGTCCCCCCCCCCCAGCGTTGCATCAGTTGCGCACGAACCCGCCTGCCTCCTCCCCCCCTTGCCCGCTCCCACCCGTGCTCTCCCCTCCCGCCACCTCAACCATACACATGCCCACTTGCCACATCGCTCTAGGACCTACCCTGCCCCGACGAGTCGTTGTCTATGTTTGCCACCAGCAGGCAGCCCATGTCGAACTCCTCGCCATGTCCGCACTGCGTTTGCCACCAGTCGCGAGCTTTGAAGAGCGACATGTTTCTATGCCACGGGTGCTATGTACGGGTCGAAAGTCCGCGAAGTCCTGTGAAAATCCGCGAGCTGCTTCTCCCCGCGCGCTTCAAGCCACCAGGGCTCCTAGAAAGCTGCCGGCGCCCGCAGGCGGCCGGTGCTTAGTATACATGCAATTTAAAGCTCTACTTCATGTGTCCGAGCGAGGTCGCGTGCGCGAGAAGCTCAATTCCGTCTTCGCAAGTTCCAAGCGTAGAATGGTTTAGCAAGCTTGGAGCAGAAGAATTGGACCGTATCAACAACAGTGATGTATCCAGCGTCAAGAGTTCGGTCAAGCTCCTCCGGGGAAATGCTTCGAGAGCCAGCTCGGTAGAACGGAGGCGCACAGACTGGAAATCGACGCAAGTATAGGAAGTGTACAGGAGGAAGCAGGCTTGCAGATTGGCCTCACTCGTCCACGCGCGCCAAAACACACTGGACACACCACGCCCTTGCTGCTCCCGGCCCCTGACTTCGATCTGGTCCGGCGCCCTTCGCGTTGACCAGCAAGCAAACCAGCGAGCGCGTAAACAGTTTACCTTCAACAATCTGAAGGCCTTGCAAGCCTTGTTGCAGCCTAGCAAGCACCCGCGAGACCGATACTTGAACCCGCAACATCCGCACGCCCGCCGAATACGCTTGTACTACACTTGAGGCATGCCACCACATAAAGCGCAATGTCCAAGCGCTGCGACTCAAGCGCGGCCCCGCCAAGTTCACCTGCGACACCATGAGCAGGCTGGACACCGGGGGCCGGGAGCCCCCTTAGGAGGAAGGGCGTGGCGCCGTGGCCACGGCCGTTGCGTCCCCATTGTGTTTTGGCTCGCGTAGACGCGCGAGCGGAGCCAATCGACCTTGCAAGGCTCTTCCTCGACCTTCATCTCTGCCGTACTTGATAAGGGCATCTTCTGCCGCTTCTTCTTGGCCACCTTCATGACCTCCCACTGCTGCAGTGGTGCCACATTCGCCGCCTGCCGCTCTCGCCTCGCCGGCTCCTTGGCGGCCGCGACCGCCTCCTCCTCCTCCTGCCAGAGCTGCCGTCATCGCTGTTCTCTACTTCTGCTTGGCTGCCACCTCCTCCTCCTTCTGCTTGGCTGCCGCCCTCTGCGCTCGCGTCTCGCTGTCTGCGTAGTTACGGCTGGTTGGATGCGGCTCGCTGAATTGGAAGTCGGGCAGCAGCAGCTCAGGCTGCTGTTGCGGCCCCTGCCCTCAATCCCATCACGCCTCCCGCAATGTCCGTGTACAACTGTACGACGTCTTGTGCAAAGCCAACTCGATATATATCCAACAGCTGAACATGGAGCACGGGTACCGCTGATTACCTACCGCCGCCTCCCGCCGCCACGGCCTTGTGGTGCGACACGTACCACTCCTGCAGCCGCACCAGCAAGCCGCCAAAGCCGCCGCCGCCGCCGCCACCACCACCGCCTACGCAACCCCACTGCCCCGCCCGCGTCTCGCAGCAGCCCCACGCCCACAGCAGGCAGTCCACCACAGTACGAATGTACGTTGCGTACCACTGCTGGGCTGTTGGTCGTTGCTGTTGTTGCTGACACTTCATTAAGCGGCGGCAGCTGAGCTCCTTGCCTGCGCGGGCACTAGCAAAATCTACCCAGGGGCCGAGCCAGCCATTGCCGCCCGGGGCATTGTGAGCTTGAAGCATACACGCCCCGTAACCCGGCCTCATCGAGTTTAATCTGTGGACACGAACCCAGATCTCATCTCCTCTTGCCCAGCCGCCAACTCCTCCCCATCCAGCCTCCTCCTCGTCCAAAGCCGCCTCCTCTTCCTCCTCTTACTCCTCCAGCGTATCTGCATTCCAACCTGCGTCGTCCACACAGCGCCCAAACTCTCAAATTCCCTCTCTATTGCGCGCGTGCCTACATCTGCCTGGTCACCACGCCATCCCCCCTCCCGACTGCACGCCCGCACTATTGCTCCGCCCGCTCCCGCTGCCTTACACTCAATCTTCATCCCGCTCAGCCCCCGGGGGCGCGCCGCACCATCTGAGCCGCCGCCTGCACGCACACAAGATCACTGTCTGCGAAGTATTTCCTTGTGCTCTTTAACACAAGATCACGACAGCGACAGCTTCACCGTCAGCGCCAGCAGAAGTTTCAGGTGCACCTGTCAGCAACCGCACCCTGCGTCCTTCGTCCCTAAGCACCCCACGCCCTTCTCCCCCTCCCCCTCCCCAGCCCTGCAAGCCCACCCTCGCCAGCCTCCCTCCTCTCTCTCACCTTCACCCGTGCCTCCCGCCGCTCCTGCTCCAGCCGCCGCCCAGCTGCCGCGCTGATGGCCAGGCAGCGGGCGCGGTCCGCAGCCAGATAGGCCGCCACGTCACAGCCGGTGGCCTGCACGCGGCACAAATGGTGACGTGTGTAGCGTGTGCGGCATGTGTGGCGTGTCGCATGTGAAGCGTGTGGGGTGGAAAGGCGGCATGAGCAGGCGCACGCGCATACACACAAAAGAGCGCGGGCGACCGCAAGCCCAATACCCTGACACGCACGAAAATCCCAAGCGGGCTGTGGCTCCAAAGCTGTCTCACTCACCCGGTCCCGTGCCTCGCTATCCTGCCTGTCCAGCTGCCGCCCCGCCGCCGCCGCCGCAGCTCGGCAGCGCTCCGTCTCAGACGCAAGCCACCGCCCCGACGCCGCCCGCGCCATGTCGCCGTCTCCAGCGCCGCTCCCGTAAAACCCCACGCTGGCGCCTGCCGCCCCTGCCGCTGCCGCTGCGGTGGCTGCTAACGTTGAAGGAAGGTACCACCAGCCTGACCCAGAGGCTCCTCCTAGTGCCGCCGCTCCTGCTCCCGCCCCTGCGCCTGCTCCTGCGCCTGCTGCCCCCGCTGCAGAAAGCGACAGGGCAGCGGCAGCGGAGCCGCTTCGAAGTGCCGTGGGCAGCGGCAGCGGTAGGCCCAACCACGCCGCGCGAAGGTACTGCTGGGCCGCCGCGCCCATGCCGCCGGCGCCGGCGCCGCGCCGGCGGTACTTGGCATTGCCATCCTCGTCGCCATCGCTGTCGCCACCCTCACAACCGTCTGCGTCCAACGCTGTGCCGCCAGCGCCGCCCCCGAACTCTGCGGATCCTGGAGGCGGTGGCGGGTAGTCCAGAAGCGTGTACGAGGCTTCCAAGTCTTCATCCGTTCCGGATTCGGGCCGCGACCGGTTCCGGTTTCCCGAATACCACCGCGCCAGCGGCGAATCGCGCCGCCGCTGTCTGAGGCGCAGACCGGCAGGCCCGCTCACAGCAGCTGCAGAGGCAGCGTTGGATGCTGCGACGACAGAGCCGCCAGGGGCAGGCGCCGCGGAGGCGGGACGCGGTCTGAGTCCGAGACTGTCCGGGGGTGGTGAGGCCACGAGGGTGCTTGCGGGGATGCCCGCGGCGAGCTCAAGGGCGCTGCCGTGTGCTGGGGTGGCGCCTGACCCGGAGAGCCCTGCCCGTGGTGGAGGCGATGTCGACAGCCCCACAACTGCTGACGCTGGTGCTGGTGGTGGTGTCTGTGCTCCTGTTTGCATGGCTACTGTTGTTGGCGGTGCCGGTGAGGCGTCGCCGCTGGGAGGGGAGGCGTGGGATGTCGCGGGCTGTCCACGGCTGCCCCTGCGCTCCGGCTCCGGCCCCCGCACTGAGGCCGCGAGCCCGCGTGGGCCTTGATGCTGCTCGGGAGAGGAGCTTATCAGGGGGTCACAGACTTCAGGGAGTTGCTGCTTTGCGCTGTCACTGCGGTCGCCCCCACAAGGTGTGAGAATCTGCCCAGGCAGGAGCGCGTGCAGCCATGCTGAGCGCGCGCGTGCGCCAAGCACAGGCCCCAGCGGCGCCTCGTCGCCGCTTGAAGCGCTGGGCCCCTGCTCGAGGTCCGTACTGCGCATCGCATCCAGCTCGATGAGGGGGCGGTGCGTCGTGCGGTGGCCGGCTGTAGACGGGCCGCGTTGCGCCATGGCCGTTTGAAGCGTTCTACGCGTCCTTGCCGCGTTGGGCTGAATCTGTTAATGTCAGCGCGTATTTTGCTGTTGTCAGTTCATGTTGCCAGGTAGGGCTCAGGCTGCGGACGAGGAAATCTTGAAGGGTTGTGATTAGGCCCTCGCTTCACAGGGGTGGTTTATGACACAGAGTTGTTACTAAGGGCGCTGTGTGGCTTACATTTAGGTTGTTGTTTACAAGCTAACTGTCGGTGGGTGTCTGTGGGAGCTGGAATGAGTCTTGGAACTAAGGGCCCAACCCTGCCAGGTATCGCTAGGTAGAAACCTGAATCATGACATCTAAAGACCTTTGCATTGCTGTGAATTCAACGGAGCTGCAATACGCTGCTCCCACGCAAAATTGGCGTCCGGAAGTCGCTCTCAAGCTGCTTGATTACATGTGCTCTCAAATGTAGGGCATTATAGCAGCAACAAAGATCCTACAGGGACGGCCAGGACGGCGGGACATGCGGTAGCTGTCCTCGCGTGGCGCGACAACGATGCCGCCTGTGCGCGCTCAGCAGGCGCCCATCGTCCAGGGTCCGCCGGCCAGCATGGACTGGGGCTTTCTATACTGTCTACCCGACCAGAATGCGACGGTTCTGAGGCGTGGCACAGAGTAAGTCACACGAGCGTCAGCAATTCAGCACACTGCGTATACGGTGCCAGAGCTTACTTGGTCTTCTGAACAGGATTGACACGTCGTTGGCTAGCGGGACCCATCCGTCGTATGTAAAGAAGGTGCGAGCCGGTCCTGGGAGTCTGGCGCCCACTGGGATTCGGTCCGTGGCCAACCTGCTTACAGGCCTGACTTGCTTTCTTCCCCGTACACACGCCCTGATATCAAACCCATCCTTCTCTTCCCCTTCAGTTCCCCATCCTCTTTCCCCATCCTTACCTCCCCCTCCCCTCAGGCGATGGACCTGCTGCTGCGCTTCCGCAACACCGGCCCCAGCGCCATCCCGCCCACACGCTACCTCTACGTGCCGCCGCCGCAGTCGGCGCAGCCGGGGCCCGCTGGACAGCAGGGGTGAGTCACGGCAGGCGAGCAGCACTCCGCCACCTCAGCAACCTCCCACACATAGCTGCACATGTCTGCACGCACGGCAGCTGCACATAGCTGCTGCGCAAAAAGCTCATCGCTCGAAGGCCAATCGCTCCTCCTGCTGCTTGTTGCGGTGTGTGCGAATTGACACGCCATCCTCCTCCGCCTCCGCCTCCATCGCACCCTCACCCCAACACCTCAACACCACCACCCCGCCTGCAGACAGCCCTACACGGGCCCGGGCCAGGCGGCGGCGGGGCCGTGGCTGGGCCGCGGCGCGGGCGCCGGCGGCCCTACCAGTGGTGGCCCTGGGCAGGGTGTGGGCGCGGGTGCCGGTGGCGGCGGCGGCCCACCTGCAGCTCCTTACCAGCCCGGCAAATCCCAGCCCGGACCCGGAACCGGACCCGGAACCGGAACCGGACCCGGAACCGGGGCCGCCGCCGGCGGCTACTCGCAGTTGCCGCCTACTCAGCCGCGACCGGGGATGGCCGCTGCCGGTGTGGGTGCGGGTGCGGGTGCCGGTCCCGCGCGGGGCGGCGGCGGTGGCGGTGGCGGCGGCGGTGGCGGCGGGGGTCGCGGGGATGCGCTGGAGGTGGATGACGATGACGATGACGACCTGCCGGATGTGGACATCGACGCCATCGTCGCCAACCACCAGGCCGCCGGCACAACCGCTGCCAACGGTAATAACGGCCACAACGGCAACGGGCCTGGCGGCGGCGGCGGGGCATACGGTGGGGGTGGAGGTGGCGGAGGCGGCGGCGCCGGCGCGTATGGTGGTGGTGGGGGAGGCGGCCAGAACCACCAGCAGAGCTGGGGCGGCGGTGGCGGCGGCGGCTCCGGTGCAGGCGCAGGCGGTGGGTATGGCGGCGGCGGCGGTGGCGGCGGCGGCGGCGGCGGTTGTGGTGGTGGTGGCGGTGCCTATGGGGGCAGCTACTCCGGTGGCGGCGGTGCCGGAGGCGTCGCTGGCGGCGGCGGCGGCTACGGCTTTGGCGCCGGCGCCGGCGCCGGCGCTGGCGCCGGCAGCGCTGGCGGCTTCGGCTCTGGCGCCGGCGGCGGCGGCTTCGGCGGCCCTTCCGGCGCCTTCGGCCCTTCCAGCAACTTCGGAACCGGCAACTTCGGCACCGGTGGCCTGGGCGGCGGCGGCGGCGGCGGCGGCGGCGCCTACTACGGCGACGACGCGGGGCCGCGGCCGCCCGACCCCTCACTGAGGGCCAAGGCGGCGGGCGCGCCGCCCAGCCCCACACGGTATGAGGTGGTGGACGGCGGCGCGGACCGGCAGTGGCGGCGCGGCTTCGAGTGGACGGCCAAGCTGCGGCGCATCAACCTGGAGGTGTTTGGCAACAAGAGCTTCAGGTGGGCGGGCGCGTGTGTGTGTGTGTGTGTGTGTGTGTGTGTGTGTGTGTGTGTGTGTGTGTGTGTGTGTGTATATATGTGGGGTGGGGGTGGGATGGGTTGTAAATACCAACCCAACCGAAGTAGTGGGGCGGGGTTGGGAGTGTTTGTACCGTACACGTGGGTCTGCAAGCAATCCCCGGCGTGGCCTGCAGTCCCGCAACTCTCCGCTACCTGCTGAGTACCCATCCTCTCCGCCACCTGCTGAGTACCCATCTCTTCCTCCCCTGCCCACACCTCTCTCCCTCGCCCCTCCCTCTCACCAGCTTCCCCCCTTGTCCCTCTCTGGCCCTTTCCCCCGGCCCCGGCCCCTGACCCCCCAGGCACAACCAGGAGTCCATCATCAACGCCACACTGGCGGCGCGGGACGTGTTTGTGCTCATGCCCACAGGCGGCGGCAAGAGCCTGTGCTACCAGGTGTGTGTGTGTGTGGGGGGGGGGGGAAGGGGGGAAGATGGGGAGCGGGCAATGGGGCAGGTGGTTAAATGTGGAGGCGTGTGATACCCGTGTGCAGGGTGATGCGGAGGCGTGACGGCGGGCAGACTTGCTTCTGAAGCGCCCAACCCGGCACATGTGTACTACTAACCCCTTCCGCCCCCATCTGCTTCTCCTTCTCCCCCTTGACCCCCTTCTTCTCTTCCCCCTTCTTCTTCCCCTCAGCTCCCGGCGCTGATGAGTGACAGCGGCGTCACCATTGTCATCAGCCCCCTGGTGTCACTCATCCAGGTGTGTGCGTGTATATACGTGTGTGCATGTGTGTGTGTATGTGTGTGTGCGTGTGTGTGTGCGCGCGTGTGCGTGTGTGTGTGTGTGTGTGTTGGGGGGTAGATTATCCCGACCTCAAAGTAAGGCAACACCCGCAGGGCACGTAGGACGTATGACTGGCATAACTGGCGTGGCAGTTGTGGCTGCGAGGTGCTGCGACATGGCTGCTCCTCATGCTTTGTTCCACACGCATCCATGTTGACGTGATCTGATTAACACACACACGCTCCCTCTCGCCCTCCCCCTCCCTCCCTCCCTCCCGCCCTCCCTCCCCTCCCCCTCCCTCCCTCCCCCCACCCCCCCCAGGACCAGATCTACCACCTGCGCGAGGCGGGCATAGGCGCCGCACACCTGGGTGGCAGCCAGGACTGGCAGGAGGCACGAGAGCACATGGACGGGTGGGGCGGGGAGAGGGGGAGAGGGGGGAGCGGGGCTGGGGTGAGGCGGGAGGTGGGGCGGGAGGTGGGGGCGGGCGGAGCGGGGGTGGGGGCAGTGAGGTTGAATTACCCCGCTGCTGCTTCTGGCCTCCATCCGCGCGCCTGCCGCTCCCCGCCGCCGCAGCATCCGCTCCGGCTCCTCCGATGTGCGGCTGCTGTTCGTGACGCCGGAGAAGATCGCCAAGAGCGACGCCCTGGTGCGGCTGCTGGAGGCGCTGGAGGCGGCGGGGCGGCTGGACAGGGTGGTGGTGGACGAGGTGAGTGGGGGGGGGGGGGGGGGTTACACGCATTAAGTTTACGAAGTGAAGTCGTACCCAGGGGGGGGGGGGGTTGCAAGGATGTTTGGAAAAGCGGTACACCATGCACTGAAGCCTGCAGACGAAGTCGGGGGGGGGGTTGCGATGATACTTATGGGAGGGGGCCGAGGCATTGCGGAGAAGCAGGGCGGGGAGAAGGGGAGCGAGGTGAGGACGTAGGGGAGGGGAGGGGAAGGGTGTCATGAACGCAAAATGAGAGAGGGGGCGGCTGTGCTTGTGCGCATCGGGTGGGCCGTGGGTGTGTGGGTGTGGTTAGGGAGGGTGGGATCTGGAAGGGGATTTTACTCTGACGCTGTGGCATGGGAATCTGGGGTTCTCGGTGACACTCGTCGGCGATCCCTACCCTGCGCCCCCGTCCTCAGGCGCACTGCGTGAGCCAGTGGGGTCATGACTTCAGACCTGACTACAAGGTGTGTGTGTGGGCGTGTGTGTATGCGTGTGCGTGCGTGTGTGTGTATCCGCGGTGTGCAGTGCCGTATGCCGTCCAGTTAGCTGCCCAGCCTTGCAACCGCCGCCCATCGTCCACCATAGACAAGTTCCTACCTCGGGACCTATTGCGGACATCTGCATTTCACAGACAGGCAGTTGATACACCCCAACCTCCCATCTCCCCACACGCACACGTGCATTGATACACACCGTTCGCATGACTGGCTACCCCCCCCCCCCCGCTTGCTGTTCCCCAAGATGGTCTACCGTCTACCACTTAACTTATCATGCATGTAACCCCCCGCCCCCTCCCGGCCCGCCCCTGCACAGGAGCTGGCTCTGTTCAAACGGCGGTGGCCGCGTGTGCCGCTGCTGGCCCTCACAGCCACTGCCACGCCGCGAGTGCAGGTACGCTCACCGAGTGCTTTGGAGTGCTGAGTGCGTGCATAGGGCTTGTGCGCGTTATTGCGTTGCGCGAATGCACCAACCCACAACTGAATAAAAACCACAACCCCCTATTTTCCTCGCGCTCTGCAACAGTCCAACTTCCCGTAAACTCCAACCCCCCCTTTATTTTACAAATGTCTTGTCGCCAAGTCGTGTCACTGCCTCGCTAGTCTTTTCATCGGGAACGGTGGTGGCAAAACCCCCCAACCCCCTTCCTCCCCCCTCCCCCAGGCTGACGTGCGGCTGCAGCTGCGCATTCCCGATTGCGTGGTGTTCAAGAGCTCTTTCAACAGACCCAACCTCAGGTGGGCTACGGGGGAGATTGTTCGTGTAGGTTTTTTGCGTGCGTGTATGGGTGTCGACCTTTTCCCCTCCAGAAAACTCCCCCTTGCTCCAAACACGCACACACAGAAGCACACGTACATCCTTACACAAGCTCACGCACACAAACAGGCGCACAGCCTCACGCATTCCTGCCTCACGCATTCGTTCACACCACACATACACACATGTAATACAAAACACGCCCCCTTGTACCTGGCTACGACTTCACTTCGTAAACTTAATGCGTGTAACCCCCCCTCCCCAGGTACGAGGTGGTGAAGAAGGGCAAGGCCATCACCGACGACCTCAAGCAGCTGCTGCTGGAGCGGTTCGTGCACCCGGTGAAGAAGAGGGTGCAGTGCGGCATCGTGTACTGCCTAAGGTGGGGCGCCGGGTGGGGCTGCGGGTGGTGGGGGTGGGGAGTTGTAGATACCAGTTCAAACAAAACCAAAGCAAGTCAAAACTAGCGGAGCACAGGCAGAGACGTTGGTTGCAAGCGAGGGTATGGGGTATGTGCCGGAGCCCAATTGACAAAATATCGTCGCCCAACCCGTGCTATTTTTCCTTAACGTGCTCTTTAACACACATACATACACACACACAAAACTTTGTGTTGTTTCCTTTAACACACACTTGCTGCCTCAACGCGGCTAATGTTGCCCGCCCCCCGTCCCCGTCCCCGTCCCCTCCTCCGCCTCACCCACTCACCCTACAGCCGCGCCGAGTGTGAGCGGGTAGCTGAAGAGCTGCGCAAGGTCCGGCAGCCCAACGGCCGCATGCTGGTGGCGGCGTGAGTAGCGCTGGGAGGGGCAGGGCCTCGGGGGTGGCGGCAGAGGGGTTTTTGGCAGAGCTGTGGTATTTTTGCATGTGTGTGTATGTGTGTGTATGTGTGTGTGTGTGCGCCCGCTCTCATCCGGTTGCCGGGACAACAGCTTGGGCTCAGGCTTGCAACTTCCACCCACCCACCAGCCCACCCACATCACCCCACACACGCACACACCACCTCCACCAGCCCTCCACCAGCCCTCCCCCTCTCCCCCGCTGCAGCCACTACCACGCCAGCCTGAGTCACGAGGAGCGGGAGGCGGTGCAGACGCGCTGGAGCAACGACGAGGTGCAGGTGGGTGCGGGCGGGTTGGCAACAGGGGTGGGCGGGTAGGCGGCATGGGGGTTGTAAATACCAGCCCAACCTAAATGCAACAGAGCGAGGGGGGTGGGCTTGGATGCGGCGTGTGGCACTGTCCTGCCATCTGCGTTTCTGGACACCTGCCGATGTCGAGCTGCATGAACCGTTTCGATAAATGACCCTACGTCCCTGACAACCCTTTCTGCAGCCTGCCTGCCCTCCTCCCCTCCGCACGCCTTCCGTCCCTCCTTCCCTACCTCCCTTCCCCGGCCGCCCACAAACTCCAAACCCACAACGCCACAGGTGATTGTGGCCACCATCGCCTTCGGCATGGGCATCAACAAGCCCGATGTTCGCTTCGTGATCCACTTCTCTCTGCCCAAGAGCCTGGAGGGCTACCACCAGGTGGGAAGGAGGAGGAGGGGGAGCGAGGGCGGGAGAAGGGGGTTTGGGGATTGGGCTGTGAATACCCAAGCCCAATCTCAGCGGGGCTAGGAGCGGGTGTGTGTCTTTATGTTTGTGTAAGTGTGTGTGAGGAAAGTACAAGGGAAAGGAGCACGCTTGCCACTGCATTACAACAGACATGACATACACAACCTCCTCATCCACGTACGCACACAACCATGTGTGGCCTATGCCGTGCGGCACACAGGAGACGGGCCGCGGCGGCCGTGACGGCGCCGAGGCGGCCTGCCTGCTGTACTACAACTACGGCGACGCGCAGAAGGCCCGACACATGCTGACGCAGAGCGCGCAGGTGTGAGTGTGTGTGAGTGTGTGTGTGTGTGTGTGTGTTGTGTGTGTGTGTGTGTGTGTTGTGTGTGTGTGTGTGTGTGTGTTGTGTGTGTGGGGGGGTTAACGTTAAACCAATCCCGTAAGGAAACAGTCGCGCTGCAAGGAGAAGTGCAGCCGGGCATGCGAGCTTTTGTACATCATAATAGGTAGTCGGGTGGGCTTGGGCAGTGTTGCGGCAGTTGGGTGGAGCAGTCCAGTGTGCGGGGTGTGTGTGTGTGTGGGGCGGGTGGCGGCACTTGGGATGGCGGGGGGGCGCGCCTCATGCGGGTATGGATGCCGTGCGCGTAGCCGGTGGCTCCACACGCCGCCAGCCCCCCTCCATTCCCTACGCCCGCTTGCTGGGGATGGTGAGTCCCTCGGATCTCCCCTCATGCGCCCCTCGCTGTGCCGGGCTACAACTTCTTCTTACTTGGTCATGAATGTAACCCACCCACACCCACACCCACACCCATGCACCCACACCCACACCCACACGCCCCCTCAGGAGAACCAGACGCCGCCCCAGGTCCTCCGCAGCAACATGGACTCCCTCAACTCCATGGTGCGAGTGCGCGATTGCGGCAGGAGGTGGTGGCGGGGGAGGCGCCGCCGTGTGTGCGACGCCCTTGCAAGTCTAGCCACTTCGTATGTTGCATGTGCGTCGTGTGTTTACCCGAGTAGCTTACACATTTGTATTGGCACCACGCCCCTTCCGCTTCGCACCAATCCTCGCACCGCGCCTGCCCACGTTGGTTTGGTTGGGTTTGGAGTGAAGTCTTCCCCAACCTACACCCCCAACCTACACCCCCAACCTACACCACCACCCCCGGCCTCACAGATCATGTTTGCTGAGGAGCAGGTGGAGTGCCGGCGTGTGCTGCTGATGCAGCATTTTGGCGAGGCGTTCGACCCCGCCGCCTGCAGGGGCACCTGCGACATATGCAGGCAGCGGCAGGTGGGCGCTGTGCGTGCATGGGTGTGCGTGTGTGTGCATGAGTGTATGTGTGCGTGTGCGCGCATGAGTGTGCATGAGTGTGTGTAGCTCTTGAAAGGTTAGGGAGCTGGCGCTAAAAGAAGATTATGCTCCTGTAACACGCCCCGCCACCCACACCACTTCGTAACGACTTGGTTTGCAGTCTGCTTCGTCTTCAGTGCATCCTGTATCGCTTTTCCAAACTCCTTGCAATCCCTCCTCCCCTCAGGCCCAGGGTCTGCGGCATGAGGCTCGCGACATGACGGGCTCGGCTCGGCAGCTGGTGGAGCTGGTGCGGGCGGCTGGGTGCAGGTGGGACGGGGGGGAATGGGGGAGGGGAAACGGGGGGTGCGTGGCGTGTGTGTGTGTGTGTGTGTGTGTGTGTGTAGGGGGGCTCGGCAGCTGGTGGAGCTGGTGCGGGCGGGAGGATGCAGGGGATGTATGTAAGTGTGTGGGTGTGTCCTTCCTCAACACACGTGACACGCCACTCCACCTGTGTACACACTGCACCTCTGTGTCTGTGTGTGTGTGTGTGTGTGTGGGTGTGGGTGCAGGTGGAGTGCCAGTCATGTGGTGGACGTGTTCCGAGGGTCCATGAGCAAGGAGGTATGGGGGGGGGGAGGGGGAGCAGGGGGGGGGGGCGGAGGGAGAGGGAGAGGGAGAGGGAGGAGGGCGGGAGGGAGGAGGTTAGGTAGGGAGGAGGGAGGAGGGTAAAGACTGGAAGGGAATGGGCTCTTTGTCAGGGAGAGGTGGGGTGAGGGGTTCGGACCCAACGAACGGGTGTGAATGGGGTTTGGGCAAGGGAATGCAAGCGGTAGGACTAGGATGAAGCCCTCTTAGCGCAGTCGTGCACACACATGTGCAAACACCACGGCATTGCTTTTCCCGGGCGGCCCAGAGACCCTGACCGTCCGTATTTTACGATGCCCACAACAAGCCGCAGTCCCCCACCCGGGGCTCTGGGGCCCCCTGGGTCCCGAGGCCTCTGGGTGGGGGCTGCGGCACGCGTGTCATTTGGGCGGTGACATCCCAGGCCCCACAGTGCCCAGGTCCGCGGTGGCCGTGGCTGCTGCTGCTGCTGCTTCGGCAGCTGCCGGCGCCTCCGCCCGGCCCCCGCCTCGTCACCGACCCCACCCGCACGCGTACACAAGTGATTCCACCCCCCCCACCCCCCCACCCACCCCCCCCCCACACACACACACGTCTCATCTCTTGCAGCCTTGTGCACGCGCACAGTTCAGCACGCATTCACCACCGCTTCTGCTTACACCGAGACACACAAACATGCACAATCGGCCTCGCGCTCGGCCTCACGCGCCCTCGAACACACACACGCACCCGCCCGCCCGCCCGGCTGCCCGCAGGTGAAGGCGGCGGGTCATCACGAACTGTCGCTGCACGGCTCCGGCAAGAGCATGAACAAGGTGGGGTGCGGGGGGTGGGGGTGTAGATACCAGCCCAAACTAACCAAACCCAAATCAATAGAGCGAGGGGAGGTGGGGATGGGGTGGTGACGGCGGCGCGACAGTGAGTGAGCAGGCAGGGCGGTGGCGGACCGTCTATCACGCACGCTCACATTCCTCCACATGCACAACAGATGATTGCTGCAGATGCCCACCTGCCCAACCATTTCCTCCAGCGCCACCTCCACTCCCTCCGCCCCCACCTCCAACGCCACCCCCACTGCCTCCACCCCCACCTCCTCTGCTCCCTCCACCCACCACCCCCACATCCACTCCAGTACTTCACTGGGCTCGGGCACATAATCCACCCCACTTCCTTAACTAATCATGAATGTAACCCCACCACCCCCAACACCTTCTCACTCTCAGGGTGACGCCCAGCGCCTGCTTCGCAAGCTGCTGGCGCTCAACGTGCTGGCGGAGGACACACACCGGGCCGACAACGCCTACGCCACCATCAGCAGCGTCATCAAGGTAGGAGCGTGCGTGTGCGTGCTGGAAAACACGAACATGGGACACACGCAGACGGTGTACGTGTTCGCATGCGAATTTAGGCATTTCAATGACGTGTACTTTGTGTGTGGGGAGGGGAGGCAGCGGAAAGGGGAAGCACGCTTCCGACGTCATGCACACGGAAGGAATCAGAACATCACTCGGCAGGGGTTTGCTTGTGGATTGGAGCATGCTGAATGGCTGCTCCTCCTCCTCCCCTCCCCCCTCCTCGTCTCCCCCTCCTCCCCTCCCTCCCCCTCCCCCCCTCCCTCCCCTCCCCTCCCCCTCCCTCCCCTCCCCCTCCCTCTCCTCCTCCCTCCCCTCCTCCCTCCCCTCCTCCTTATCCTCCTCCGGCCCTCCTCCTCAGGTCAACGAGCAGCTGGCTCAGCAGATGGCGCGTGGCGGCCTCAAGGTGGAGATGCAGTTCGCGGTGGGAGGCAGCGGCGGCGGCGGAGGCGGCGGCGGCAAGGCAGGCAAGAGCGCTGCAGGCGCCGCTGGCGGCAGCCGCGCACGCGGCGCCGGCGCCAAAGCCGGTGGAGCCGGGACCGGCGGGGCGGCGGCGGGCGGAGCCGGCGGCGGCGGAGGCGGCGGCCGCGGCGGCGCAGCCGCCACTGCGAGTGGCGGCGGCGGAGGCGGAGGCGGGCGCGGCGGCGATTGGGGCGCGGATGATTGGGGGCCGGATGGCGGTGATGACGACTGGGCGGCGGCGGCGGTGGCACCAGGGGGTGGCGGCGGCGGCGGTGGCGGCGACATGGACTTTGTGGAGGAGGAGGGCGCGGCGGGGGACAGTGATGTGGAGATTGTGGAGGTGGGTGGTAGTAGCGCACTGCAGTCTGTTGCGTGGGTCAGCCCGTCGGGCACGTGGGTTTGTCGCGTCACCAAGCAGGGGAACGCCTGCTTGAATGCAAATGCAGCACCATTACTGATGTACGTCTGAACTGGTTGCTCCGTTTGTGGCGGTGCTTAATAACTGAACCCATTGCTACCATAACCGCAGAGGCCTGCTGGCGGCGCGCCGCGCCCTCGTGCCGCCGCCGCCGCCCCGCGCGCCGCCGTGCCGGCAACGCGCCACACCGCCAGCGCCGCCAGCGGCGGCTACAACCACGGCGGCTACGGCGGCCCTGGCGGCGGCGGCGTCGCCGCCGCCCGCCCCACGACGTCTGCCTCCAGTGCCGGCGGCGGCGGCGCCGGCGGCGGCGGCGCTACGTCTGGTGCTGGCGGCGGCGGCGGCGGCGGCGGCGGCGTGACGAGCAACCGGGCTCTGACACGTGACGACGACGCGCTGTGCCACCTGGTGTACGACGCCCTGGTGCAGGTGAGGCAGGGAGGGAGAGGGAGAGGGAGAGGGAGAGGGAGGGGGAGGGAGGGTTATGTGCCCGAGCCAAATGGAATGGGGGTTCTCAATAGTCAAGGAATTGTCGCCCAACCCAGAAATGCAGTGCGAGCTCCTCGTATAACGGGGAAGCCTGATACAGCAGGATAATGCGGTCTCGGTCGTCTGGGAGGCAGGGAGAGGGAGAGGGAGTAGTGATGACGCGTCCCCGTCCTTGCCGTTCCTCCTCATGCTTTCCTGGGCTTGGCGGCAATAGAAAACCCCACCTCCATGTGTGTCAATGCCCGTGTGAGCCTCCTATGTGGTTGTGCCAATGCCCTTGTGTGCGTGTGCGCCTGCCTCCCTCGCCCTCCCCCTTACGGGATTGGTTCAGAATTGTCCCCCTCCCCCCCCCTCCCTCCCTCCCTCCCTCCCTCCCCCTCCCCCTCCCCTCCCCCTCTGCGCCGCAGCTGCGCGGCTGGCTGGCCTCGCACTCCAGCGAGCGCGGCAAGAAGGGAGAGGCCATCCTGCCCAGCGCCGTGGTCAACCAGCTGGCGCGGTGAGGGGGCGTGTGCCGCAGGGAGCGTAGTAAAGGGGGAGGGAGGGTGCCGAGCAGCGCAGTTTACGTGAAATGCGCGTGTGCTCACCCTCCACTCGAATTTCTGCCCTGCTGATGTCCACAAAAGGGACTCTGCGGCGCCGCGCCGCACCGCACGTGGATGCGTGGGGATGCGGTCGCCAAACAAGCGGTTGCCAAACCGCGGCCAGCCACGCCCTCAGATTACGGTATCTCTCACAACCCGCCCCCGCGCTGAACCTGACATCCACAAATTACCCACTCGCTACGCAGCGCCAAGCCCAAGAACATGACGGATCTGCTGTCGCTCACCCTCACCGGCTACAACGACATGCGCAAACGCTCACACGGCCAGAACATCATCGCGGTCATTGACATGGTGCGCGAGCGCGGGCGTGTGTGGGCGTGTGTGCGCGTGCGCGTGTGCGTGTGTGTGTGTGTGTGTGTGTGTGTGTGTGTGTGTGTGTGTGTGTTAATCAAACAACAAGTTGATGTCAGTGTGCGTGTGTGTGTGTGTTTGTGTGTGTGTGTGTGCGTATGTGCGTGTGCGTGTGCGTGTGTGCGTGTGTGCGTGTGCGTGTGCGTGTGCGTGTGCGTGTGTGTGTGTGTGTGTGTGTGTGTGTGTACGGTAGTTTGCAGCTACAACAACTTATACATGCTGTCACACACTACCTACTCCACTCGGCCCCCCCCCCTGTGCCCCTCCCCCCCCACACACAGGCCAAGCTGCAGTACATGGAGGCGCGGCTGGCGGACCAGGACCTCGCCACGGTGCAGTTCGTGCTGCAGGTAGGTTGGGAGTGGGGGTTGTAAATACAAGCCCAAACTAAAGCAAAACGCTGGGGGGGATGGGGGGCGTGGGGAGTGTGAGCATGGGGTGGTTGTGGATGGGGGTTTCAAGGGACGCCGCACGTGTGTGCACCCATGTCAGCCGGGCCCATGTGTCCGACGCAAGCGTGCCCCTGCGTCCCCAGCCAGATGAATGGGTTGGTCCCGGCCGCACAGGAGGACAAGCTGCACTACGGAGGAGGAGGAGGAGGAGGCGGAGCAGGAGCAGGCGGCGGCGGCGGAGCGGACGGAGGTGGGCGCGGCGGGGTCGGTAGTCGTAGTTGAAACGGGCAGGTCCCAAGCCGGCCGGCCTTGTGCTCTCTTGCTGCCGTGCGTTAGGAGTCCCCACCTAATACAGTTTGCACCGCTGTTCCCCTTTTCAATGACATATGAATGCCACTTCCGTTTGGCCCGTGCACGCGCCTCCCACGTGCACACGCCTCCCACGTGCACACGCCTCCCCTGCCGACCTCTTCCCCCGCAGGCGTGTCCATGACCCAGGCTCCTCCGGGCGCAGGTGCCACACAGGCGCCGCTGCCGTACCACCCGCAGCAGCACCACCCGCAGCAGCACCAGCCGCAGCCGCCCAAGCGCGGGCGTGACGACCACGACTCCGCGCCCCCGCGCCCATACCCATACCCGCAACAGCCGCAACAGCAGCCGCAACAGCAGCAGCAGCAACAGCAGCCGCAGCAGTGGTCGGGAGGGACTGGCGGCGCCGCCGGTTCGGCAGGCGGCCACACGGGCGCAGGAGCAGCTGCGGGCGGGGGCCCGCCGCCGCCGGGTCCACGTCAGCAGGGGGGGCCGGCGGCGGCTCGGGGCGGGTACGTGGATTTGGAGATGGGCGGTGTGGTGCCGCACGTGCAGCCCTTCAGGGGCCGCGCCACGACAGGACCCGGGAGCGGAGCCGGAGCTGGGGCTGGAGCTGGAGCTGCAGCTGGCCCAGGTGGGTCTTGGGGGTTGGGGTCATGGGGTGTGGATGGGGGTGGGTGGTTTGTGGGGTCTGGGCTGGAGGGCTTGGGGCCGAGTAGCCCCAAAGGGGTATTTAAGCGGTGGTGGTCATGGTACGGCAGGGGGTATGGTAACCAAGCTGTTGACGTGAATGCTAGTGTTCCAATGCGGTGTGTCCTGTGTGTGCGCCCGCCCGCCCTCTCATCCCCTGCCTGCCTGCAGAGCCCAAGCGGCAGCACACGGGCGGGCCCGGCGGCAGCAACGCCTTCGACGGCTACCGCTGCGGCACCGGCACCGGCACCTCGCCGCCGCCGCCAGGCGCCGCCACCACGCCGTCGCCGCCACACCCGCAGCAGCACCAGGTCCAAAACCCTCACCTCCAACACCACCAACACCAGCAAGCGCACCAGCAGCCGCACCAGCAGCCGCACCAGCAGCTGCAGCAGCAGCCGCTCCAGCAGCCGCCACGGCCGGCGCTGCCGCCGCGGCCGCCGCAGGCAGGCGGTGGTAACGCGGGCGGCGGCTTTGCGGCCGGGGGACTGTCTTGGCAACAGCAACAGCAGGGGCAACAGCAGCAGCAGCAGCAGCAGGGGCAGCAGCAGCAGGGGCAGCAACAAGCCCTCGGAGGCTATGGGGGCTACGGCGCTCCACACCAGGGGCAGCAGGGGCCGTCAGGGGCGGGCCCGGGCCCCAGCGCGAGGGGCTACGTGCCGCCTGCTTTCGCGCCAGGGGGCGGCGGCGGCTCGGCTCTGGTTAAGGCTGGTCCAGGCGGCCATGGTGGAGAAGGAGGGGACGGCGGGGACGGCTGGGGGCCGCAGGGAGGTACAGGTGGTGCAGGAGGTGGAGGCGGCTGGGGCAGCCAAGGCGGGGGTGGCGGCGCAGGCAGCCAGGGGCCAGGGACACAGGGGCCGGCGGGCGGGCGGACAGCAGGCGGCAGCCGCCTGTCGCTGTCCAAGCAGAAGCAGCAGCAACAGCAGCAGCAGCCGCAGCAGCAAGGGGAATTCATCAGTTTTCGGAGGTGAAAGAAGGGGCTTGTTATTAATCGCAAACAGGCGGCGGGTCAAAATCAGCCGGTTACAATCTTTAAAACGCCCAGGCGTGATGGGGGGAGGCGAACAGGCGTGTCGCCCAGGGTTCCCATTCCTGAGGGAGCGATCTTTGTAAATTCATCCGTTTCATGCATCTACTCTTTGTCATTCCACACTATCTTACATATTATTTGTCTATTTTGCTCTGGATCTTCAGCTCGTTTGAGCGCGCGCGCACGCAAAGCACTTGCACCTGGCCCCTTGACGCAACTCGCGGCGTTGGTGTTTCTCTCCGCTGATACTTGAACCCAAACATACATTGTACCTACTAGTGCACGCCAATTTGGAAATCGGCTTGGCGTAATGGCAATTGCCGCGCTGACTCCTTCGCGTGCGTCGCTCCAGCAAGCAGTAGTATCACCATACGCGGCGCAAAGATGCCCAATTGCACGTATGGCGCTGAGGCGCGCGTCGGCCTTCCCCGGGCCGCATCCGAGCGGCCGGTTTCTGACGCCGCTGCAGTCTGCATCGGCCAATGCGTCCAGTCTAGTGATTGAGTTGCAACCGCAATTCAAGCAGGAGGCATCGGAGGCAGATGTCGTCGTGGAGACTGGCGCAGTGCTTGCACCCAGCGCAGAGCCCGCGACATCCGCGCCAGCGCCCAGCGAGTCGTCTCAGCAGCCGGGGGCGGCAGCACAACCCTCAGTTGCAGTTCCGTTTGAAACGGACAAGAAGAAGCTGTGGCTGGCTGCCATCAAGCCCCCGATGTACTCGGTGGGCTTCATGCCCGTGCTGGTGAGTGCTACTCGCGCTGCTAGCTGGGCCGACAGAGGCGGACAAATACACCCATGTGGTGGTGTCGTGGGGTCATGTTGTTGGGGGCGTGCTCCAAACGATGGTTGGGCCTGCGTGGGACCCGCGCGGTGTTCCTTTGGTTTGGGCGTGCCATGTACGGACCAAACCAACAATCGAAATCGCACTAGGCCGGCTGCATCTATGCATCCACCGTCCAGCTGGCCTCAATCCGCGGACACTCCCAAACCCTTCATCTTGCACACACCCCACACCCGCCCCACGCACCCGCCGCACGCCACTCTCCAACACAGGTCGCCGCCGCCGCCGCATTCTACGTGCACGGCTGCCTGCCCTGGGGCCGCGTGGGTGGCCTGGTGACCGCAGCCATCCTGGTCATCGCCTGGCTTAACCTCAGGTGTGGGTGGGTGGGTGTGGGTGTGGGTGTGGGTGTGGGTGTGTGTGTGTGTGTGGGTGGGTGTGTGGGTGTGTGCGGGTGTGGGTGTGGGTGTGTGTGTGGGTGTGTGCGGGTGTGGGGGTGTGGGGGTGTGGGGGTGTGGGTGTGTGGGTGTGGGTGTGGGTGTGGGTGTGGGTGTGGGTGTGTGCGGGTGTGGGTGTGGGTGTGTGTGTGGGTGTGTGCGGGTGTGCGGGTGTGGGGGTGTGGGGGTGTGGGGGTGTGGGGGTGTGGGGGCGTGGGGGTGTGGGGGTGGGGGTGTGGGGGTGTGGGGGTGTGGGTGTGGGTGTGGGTGGGTGTGGGTGTGGGTGTGGGTGTGGGTGTGGGTGTATGTGGGTGTGGGTGTATGTGTGTGTGTGGGTGGGTGGGTGGGTGGGTGGGTGGGTGTGTACGTGTGGGTGGGTAGGTGTGTGTGTGGGTGTGTGGGTGTGGGTGGGTGGGTGTGTGTGTGTGTGGCTAGAACGCGGGTCTCGTGTGGCTGGGTTGGGAGGACAGGAGGACCAGGAGTTGAGAGGAATAGGAGAGGAGAGAGGGAGGATGGGAGAGAGGAAGAAGGGGAGAGGGAGGGAGGCGCGGACAGTCAGGAGGGGAGTTTGAAGGCAGGGAAAAGAGGCAGGGAGGGCTGCGCTTGCCAGGGCCGCGCCCCTATGTAACAGTGCGCTGAGCACGCGCCGTGCGTGCCGCGCGCACGCCATTTGCTGTACCCAACAACCACTTCCCACCACCCCTCCTCCTAGTCCTCCTGGTCTAACCCCACCACACCACCCATCATATCACAACCGCCATCCCGAACAGCAACGACGGCTTTGACTCGCTCACGGGCGTGGACGCCGCCGGCGCAAAGCCCGAGTCCGTGGTCAACCTGCTAGGCGGCGGCGCCGCCGGCCGCGCCGCCGTCCTGCTGGTCGCCAAGACGTCGCTGCTGGCGGGCGTGCTGCTGCTGGGCCGCTGCATTGGCGCCGCGCCCGGAGGCGACCCGCGGCCGTCGGCGCTGCTGGCGTTCAGCATCGTGTGCGGCTATGTGTACCAGGGGCCGCCCTTCCGGCTGTCGTACAAGGGCCTGGGCGAGCCCCTGTGCTTCGCCGCATTCGGCCCCTCCGCCACCACCGCCTTCTTCCTGGCGCTGCAGCCCGACGGCGCCGCCGCCGCCGCCGCCGCCGCCGCGGCGGCGGCGGCGGCGTCTTCCGCCGCTGCCGCGGCGGCTGCCGCTGCCGCGGCGGCTGGCGCCGGCGCCGGCGGCTTCGCCGCCGGTGTGGCGGCGCTGACCGCCGGCGTGCCGCCGGCAGTGGGCGCGTGCGCGCTGCTGGTGGGTGCCACCACCACCGTCATCCTGTTCTGTTCGCACTTTCACCAGATAGCGGGCGACGTCGCCGCCGGCAAGCGGTCACCGCTGGTGCGGCTCGGGACGGACCGGGCGCGGCACGTGCTGCGCGCCGCCGCCGTCGCCACCCACGCCGGCGCGTTCGTGGCGGCAGCGGTGGGCGCGCTGCCGTGGCCTGCCGCGGTGGCGACGTTGCTGGCGTCGCCGGCGGCGCGGGCGATGGTGGCGTTTGCAGATGAGAACCACACCGTGCCTGTGAAGGTCGCGCCACTCAAGCGGTTTGCGGTGAAGTGGCACGTCCTGTTTGGGCTATGCCTGTGCGCGGGGCTTGCGGCGGCACGCGCGCTGGCGACGGGCGGCGTGTGAGTGGCTGCCGCGGTGGGTTTGCGTGGCAGAGCTTAGAGTTTTGTTGGGGAGGAGGGCTTGATAGGCAGGAGGGCTCAAAGCGACGTGGTGTGTTCGAGAGGACCACAGAAGCGAACGAAACTCGTTGCGGCAAATGAGGGACGTGGCGATTTTCTCAGCCCGGAAAGAATGCTGGCAATTTCGATTGCGTGCAATCGTGCATGTGTATGTTTGCATGCATCCAGCCGGCCGATTGACTGCCCAACTCAACACGGCGTCTGCGGGGCAGGGGGGCTGCATCCCTGCGCTGCGGGGCGGGCAGGGATGAGCGGGCGCAGGCACCGGCTACTGGCGGCAGCAGCAGGATGGCAGATGCTCCTTTCCTATGAACTTGAGAGGAGCGGTGTAATAGTAAATGTGTGCGCAGGTGCCGTAGGGCTGGCGGGCAGTGGTGGGTCCCCCCCTCCAGCCCCCTCCAGATGGCGGATGAAAGCTGGCCGTCCGATATTCAGGTCCAACGCTTCCCAAGCCACAGCACTTCAATTAAATATTGCACCAATCCTTGCTCATGGTACCATACAACTGTGTGCATACGACGTGAGCCCGATACAGATATGAGCGAAATGCAGAACCCCTTCTCGCGGCTCAGCCCTGAGTTGATTCAGAATATTGCAGGCTTTATGCACACCAATGACATAGCGACTGGCTTCAAGCTCGCTTGCCAAGAGGTCGCTGCAGCGCTGCGGGCGCAACACCGCGTCATCCAGCTTCGTGGCGAGCCGCGGACGCTGAGATCGGCCAATCTCGATACATTTGCAGTCGCAATAGCGGCACATCCCTGGCCCGGAGCTGCCTTCGTGGCGCACTGGGGCCGCCCCGAGCCCTGGCGCGCGCTGCCCCGATGGCCGCGCCACCGGCTGCTGTGCCTGGCCGCGTCCAGCCGGCACCCGCCCAGCCTGGAGGCGGCCCTGGCGCACTGCGGCACAGCCATCGAGACTGACGCGCTGGAGTCCGCAATCATAGCGCATGACCTGGCGGCGTGCCGGTGGCTGTTCGAGACGGAGGGCTGCGACTGGAAGCCAGAGTGGCAGCGTGAACGAATCCCGGCGGTGGCAGGTCTTGCCGGCAGCGTGCCGGTGTGCCGGTGGCTTTGGGAGACCGTCCCACAACATGAGCTCAATGTGGCTGGAATGTTTCTGTCAAATCTGTGCTACGCCGGCCACTCTGGCGTGGTGGAGTGGGTGCTTGAGGAGGTGACAGGTGGACTCCCGCACAACCGCAATAATTACAGCTTCTGGCCAGCAGCTGCGGCGGCGGGGGGGCGGCTGGAGCTGCTGCAGCAGCTGGCGAGCCGCTTTCCCTTTGACCCGGAGGGGCAGAACGGCGTTCCCGTCGCGCTGGCAGACGTTGCATATGGCTGCCCGCTGGCGGTGTTGCAGCGGTACTACGATCCATGGGGCGCAGCAGTAGGACTGCTGGAGAAAGCTGGGCAGAAGCTGCATGTGCTGCTGTGCGCGGCGGCCAGTCCCACGCCTGACTGAGCCGACAAATGCAACTGGCTGTGGACGCGGTGGGCTGTGGAGGGTGTCAACTTCAGCCCAGAGGACTTTCATGACGGAGGATTTAAGAGGATGCGGCTGGTTGCCAACATGCTGCAGACTCCTAACTTTCAGCATCGCCTGCAGCTGCTGGCGTCTCACGGCCTGTTGCACCCGATCAGATTCCAGGTGCTCACGGCGGCCGGCGCCACTGGGAGCACTGCCGCTGTAGAGTACTGCCTCGACCATTTGCCGGCAATGCTGCAGCGGCAGGTGGCGGCACCTGCGGCGCTTGGTGGCGGGCTGGCGGCGGCAGCAGCAGCAGCAGCAGCAGGCGAACCACGGGCGGGCAGGGATGAGGGACCGCAGCAGCCGCAAATGGAATCAATTGAGCTCATTGCAACTGAGGCAGCCAACCGCGGCAATGTGCATGTGCTGCGGCAGTTGCGGGAGCGGGGCTTTGTGTTTGGGCCCGGGCATGTGCAAGCAGCGCTAGCATACTTTCTCCCGAGCATTGGTGTTGATGACGGCAGCCGTGCCGGCCTCATGTCTCTGCGCTACCCGCTTTTGGAGGTGCGGGAAGGTCTGCAGCTGCCGCAAGGAGATACTACCGTGGACTGGTCCGCCCTGTTCGAGGAAGCGGCAAGGAGTGGCGCTGACCTGCCGCTGCTGCAGCACCTCCACCAGGAGGTGCGTGGCGTGTGTGTGTGTGTGTGTGTGTGTGTGTGTGTGTGTGTGTGTGTGCGTGTGTGTGTGTGTGTGTGTGTGTGTGTGTGTGTGTGTGTGTGTGTGTGTGTGTGTGTGTGTGTGTGTGTGTGCGTGTGTGTGTGTGTGTGTGTGCGTGTGCGTGTGCGTGTGCGTGTGTTAGAGAAAGAAGGGGGGAATGGGTGTGTGTGTTATACAATGACACGAATCATCCTTAATACTTATCCCAAGACCGAGGGGGCGCGTATGCATGTGCTGCTCACGACGCGGACATCCGCTAAGGCATGTGTTGCGGAGGTGTACATGTGTTGTGCTTAAGGGCAGTGCGTTGGGCAGCAGTGCACGTACGCAAGGACTAAGACGCAATCACGGTGGGGTCAGTCGCATGTGCTTGGTTCACGCAAGCTCCCAGCCCCAGAGTATGCTGGGTCATGACGGATACTCCTCAACCCTGCCATGCCAACAGCGCGGCGCGGCCATTGACCTGGCGGCAGTGGCGGTGGGCGGCAGCGAGGAGGCGCTGGAGTGGGCGGTGGCGGCGCTGGAGGCAGCTGGGCAGCCGCCGCAGGTGGGTGCACGGGCACGAGTTGGGTGGGCGGAACTAACAGATAAAGGATTTGCCTTTCGACATAAATTTCCATATAGCCCCGACACTGCCCCAAACACAGGAGGCAGTTTGCTCTCCGGCTTGGCCCCTTCCTGAGCCCTTTTGCTGTTCAAACCCACCCATCTTGCCTGCTCCTACCTCGGCTGCAGCCGCTGACCTACGACGACTTCAGGGTTGTGCTCCGCGACGGCAACTGGGCGGCGGCGGACTGTTTGGTCCGTCACAACATAGTGGTGCCGTCCAAGCAGGAGCTCTTTGAGGAGGTGGTGTTGGAGGAACCTCAGTACACGTATATTTCTGTGTTGCAGTGGGTCATGGGGATGGGGATGGGCGGCGGGCAGGCGCAGCAGGCGCAGGTTCGGGCGCAGGCGCAGCAGGTGCAGTGGACAGTGGAGCTGCATGCGGCCCTGGTACGCCTGTACAACGAAGGCAGAAACGATGCCCCTGCGCGCACCAGATGGCTGTCTGCGCTGGTCACTGCAGCCGCTGAGATACTGGGAGTGAGAGGCGGGCGGCGGCGCCTAGCTGGATGTGGCTAGCGGCTTAGCAGTTAGGCTTTGGTAATGCGGCCTGCTGGTAGCCTAACACCCGTCCAGACAGCAGCAGCAGCTGCTGCCTCTGTGGCGGGGTTGGCTAGGAGGTTGGGATCAGCTTGGCTTTTGAGGCGGTGGCTGTGGTGCAATGGCGGATGGGCAGGGGAGCCCGGCGCTGAGATACAGGGCTGGATAGCAAGGCCGTGGGTGTTGCTGCCGGCCTGGCAGGGCTAGCGTTGAAGGACAGGGCGGAGGTGAAGGAACAATGGTTTTCTAATGATTTTCTTAATGTTGGGCCCTAAATTGCTATTCCCTATTGTAGAAAAATAGGCGGCAGGGAAAACTCGGCTGGAGCGAGAAGCGACCTCGCGAGTCCATGGACTTCTTGACTTTCGCGAGGTCGCGAGGTCGCGAGGTCGCAAGGGCGGCCCTGGGCCCAGCGGCAGTGGCGGCGCGCATGTTCGGAGCAGAGGGGGCAGGCAAGGCCACGTGGAGGAGGACAGCGCGGTGCCGCCTTCAAAGCGGCGCCGGCGCGCAGGTTGAGACCTGCCGGTGTTGTCTGGTTAGCGACCTGTGCTGACGAGCATGGCGTAGCAGGCAGTCGGCTGCAGCGGCAGGGGTGTTTTCCTTGCTGTCTGGTTGGCCTGCTGCCTGCTGCACTAGTGCTTGATAGCTGGGCGCGACTGGGCACATATGGCGGGTGGTGCCTGTACAAACCGACCCCGGCTATGTCCGGGAGATGAGGCTACAATCAGGAAGGTTACAATCTCCCCTGGTTACCATCGTATGTGTGTCTTGGTGCCAAACCGAGGGGGTGGGACCGAGTCTCGCCAGGCCACCCTTGGATTGAGCGAAGAGCTGGAAGTATGAAGCTGAACAGACCACGAAGTGTCATAATGGAAGAGGAGGTGGAGTGATGGCACCTAGTAACATGTTCGGTATGGCGGGAGGAGCGTCCTATGGGAGCAAGCCTACTAGAGCTAGAGTAGGCCGACGGCGTTGCAGGCGGCACGCCCCTGGGGTCCAGAGCAGGGTGTTCGTTCTCCACGTCACTGGCTCGTGAACTGCGTCAGCAGGTCCCTCTTGTAACCAATGCAATCTTTCTGGTAGTGCCAAGCAAGCCCGGCCGCCGTTGTCCAGCCCAGCCATCCCAATACAGCAGCCGCTTTCCGTCAGCGCGCGAACGACGCACCAATGCCTTGTCCCTTCTTGCTACGCATTTATGTGGGCACGGGTGGGAGCCACACACATCGGGACTACGCTTTCCTGCCCCTTGCCATGTTCCATCACGAGCCATCCCAATACAGCAGCCGCTTTCCGTCAGCCAGCCATGGGCGCGACCGTCCACAGCGTTTACCGTTGGTTACGAGGACGTTCTAACATATGAATTCGCAACTTGCGCAACTGACTGCCTACTCTCGTGCCGCCTGCAAGCCCACTCCGCCATCCGCTCTGGTTTACGTTCGCATTCGTTTCCACAACACTCGTCATTACAAGCACTGTACTGTAGTGCCAATCTGGAGCGCTGATGATACTAGGCGTCACTGCCAGCTAAGTGCGCCCCAACAACGGGCTGACGGGCAGCTGCACGTCTGGAGCGTGCGTGCGTGCGTGCGTATGTGTGTGTGTGTGTGTGTGTGTGTGTGTGTGTGTGTGTGTGTGTGTGTGTGTGTGTGTGTGTGTGTGTGTGTGTGTGTGTGTGTGTGTGTGTGTGTGTGTGTGTGTGTGTGTGTGTGTGTGTGTGTGTGTGTGTGTGTGTATGTGTGTGAGAAATGAAAGCTAGTGTGAATGCACATGCTAGACGCCATCGAGTGCTCCAGGCTAGCAAGCAGCAAGAAAGAAGTTAGAGTTAGCAGCAATTGCGGTTGCTTGTTACCTTTCGAGATGAGACAGCCCCACGCGGCTCCACAGCAGGCGCACCAAATGGTTACACTGGCGTGAAGCAGACTGCCGGTCCGGGCAGGGCTGACGTGTACCAGCTCGCGCGCGACTAGGCTGCCATTCGCGACAACGCGAAACCCACAAAATAAACCCACCTGGAACGCAGCCAGGCATCCGCGGTGAGCCTGGGGAGTCAGCCGTGTGTGAGCCTGGGGCGCCAGCCGTGTGTGAGCCTGGGGCGCCAGTTGACAGTGGGGAGCGGGCTGCGGCGGTCCCTCGACGCAGACCCTGCGCGCGGTCCGTGCCGTACCCCCCAAAGTGCCGATGTGGCACACGCGCTACTAGTCCAGTGGTTAGGATATTTGCCTTCCAAGCAAAAGAGCCGGGTTCGATTCCCGGGTAGGGCACAAAATTTCTTATTGCCCTTTTGCAACACCCAAACACGCTGAAACGACCTCCGTGGCCTTACTTGGGTCGGATTGGGCCTCGGGGGGCACTTTCCTGCCTGGGGGGCGCACTCCTAAAACTTGTCCCGCCCCGCTCGAGCTCGGCGCCATGTCCCGATTGCCTGTCCCGAGACCCCCCCCCCCTCCCCCTGTCGCCCTGTCCCTATCTGTCCCTGACGCGGTCCCCGCACCTCTGTCCCTGTATCTGTCCCTGGCTGGACTGGCCATGACGCTGAACCCTGAACCTGAACCTGAACCCTGAACCCTGAACCTGAACCTGAACCTGAACCTGAACCTGAACCCTGAACCTGAACCTGAACCTGAACCTGAACCTGAACCTGAACCTGAACCTGAACCTGAACCTGACCCGCGGCGGGTGGGTGCAGGGTTGCTCTTGGCCCGCCGTCCTGTGTAAGGCGCACCTGTCAGGTCGAGCCCGGTTTCGGTTTCCAGGGTTCAGGTTCAGGTTCAGGTTCAGGTTCAGGTTCAGGTTCAGGTTCAGGTTCAGGTTCAGGTTCAGGTTCAGGTTCAGGTTCAGGTTCAGGGTTCAGGTTCAGGTTCAGGTTCAGGGTTCAGGGTTCAGGTTCAGGGTTCAGCGTCATGGCCAGTCCAGCCAGGGACAGATACAGGGACAGAGGTGCGGGGACCGCGTCAGGGACAGATAGGGACAGGGCGACAGGGGGAGGGGGGGGGGGTCTCGGGACAGGCAATCGGGACATGGCGCCGAGCTCGAGCGGGGCGGGACAAGTTTTAGGAGTGCGCCCCCCAGGCAGGAAAGTGCCCCCCGAGGCCCAATCCGACCCAAGTAAGGCCACGGAGGTCGTTTCAGCGTGTTTGGGTGTTGCAAAAGGGCAATAAGAAATTTTGTGCCCTACCCGGGAATCGAACCCGGCTCTTTTGCTTGGAAGGCAAATATCCTAGCCACTGGACTAGTAGCGCGTGTGCCACATCGGCACTTTGGGGGGTACGGCACGGACCGCGCGCAGGGTCTGCGTCGAGGGACCGCCGCAGCCCGCTCCCCACTGTCAACTGGCGCCCCAGGCTCACACACGGCTGGCGCCCCAGGCTCACACACGGCTGACTCCCCAGGCTCACCGCGGATGCCTGGCTGCGTTCCAGGTGGGTTTATTTTGTGGGTTTCGCGTTGTCGCGAATGGCAGCCTAGTCGCGCGCGAGCTGGTACACGTCAGCCCTGCCCGGACCGGCAGTCTGCTTCACGCCAGTGTAACCATTTGGTGCGCCTGCTGTGGAGCCGCGTGGGGCTGTCTCATCTCGAAAGGTAACAAGCAACCGCAATTGCTGCTAACTCTAACTTCTTTCTTGCTGCTTGCTAGCCTGGAGCACTCGATGGCGTCTAGCATTTGCATTCACATTAGCTTTCATTTCTCTCACACACACACACACACACACACATACGCACGCACGCACGCACGCTCCAGACTTGCAGCTGCCCGTCAGCCCGTTGTTGGGGCGCACTTAGCTGGCAGTGACGCCTAGTATCATCAGCGCTCCAGATTGGCACTACAGTACAGTGCTTATGTATCTGTGACCTCGAGCGAGACCTGTGAGCGCGAGGAGGCCGGGCGTGTTCATCGGCAGTCAAGACTAGCACACTTGGCCAGCTAGCTACCCGTTGCCACATATTATTGACGAGTGTTGCGGAACTAATGCGTACGTACACATAGCCATCATGCCCACCCAGTGCCACCCCGCCTCTGTAAACTCAGTAACTTCAGAATCCCCGAGCTCGAACCAACCCCCCCCCATACACGTTCGTGGGGTGCAATAGGAATTGTTCATTTGACTACACCACCTGAGACGTTTCCATCAGATTCCTTGCACCCCGGGCTGCATATGTCCAAATACAAGCACTGGATGCGGCTTAGTTTTGAGCGAGCGGCGCCGCCCATGCACCCACCCTACGCTCACTGTTTTATCACTTTTGAAGCACACAGATGCCTTAGGCCTGAGGTTTCGGCTTTGCTGTTGGCCGATCGCAGCTAATAGAGACCACCATTCACTTAGAAATGCCAGGCTTTGCCCCCTCTGCAACAAAGGAATAGAGGATGAACGGCATGTTTTACTTGAGTGTGAGGGCGTGCGTTGAGTGTGAGGCGTACACGTTTGTCAGATTGACGTACGGTATCAGTTCTGATCCAATGAAGCAGGTTACGCAAAGTGCTGACTAAGTTGGCGCAAAGCTGTCCGCACTCAAGCCTCAAGCCTCGCCTCAAACGCCGTTGATTCATTTGAGCGAGGAAAAGCAACGCTGTGAACGCAGAGCGCAGTAGATGAGCAGACTCCGGGCCCTGATGTCCAGGCGAGCTGGCACCACCTGGGCATCGGCTGCACCCTACGGGACCTCGCCAACCTGCCTTGAACCCTGTCCCATCACACACCTGCTACACGGCGCCACTGCGCCAGGCAGCCCGCCTACCTGTCTGTCTGTCCGCCACGGACCTGCACATTCTAGATGCGCACGATGCATAACGCAGCTGAGCCAATGCGCAGGCTGAACGGTACACTTCTTGCGGATTACACAGTGATAGAATTCTTCAGGTCAAGCGCGAAGCGCGGCCCTTGCAGGTCAGGTAATGCCGAGCTGTGCCTAGTGTGCAAGCTTGAGCCCTCTCCCTGGTCAATCCATGAACGTCAATGGGGGGCTTGGCCAGTCCGAACACCTCCCATCCAGCAGGCTCAGGCCTTCAGGGTTCTATGCCCCCACATTAATCTTCAGCGGAGCGCAAACCGAGTGCATGCGCGCCACGCGCCACACGTTGCATGGCCCGAATGGGCAAACCGTGTGCCAGCGTGCCCTAGAAGGCCCTTCGCCCTGCAGCCTCACTCACAGGCATACCCTTCATGCACCACAGACATAACTGGGCGCCCACACAACAGCGCGGGACCGCTTACTCATGCCACGTTCATCCATGGGCATGGAGTGACATGCCAGCCTGATCAGGGCGCGAGACAACAGCAAAGCAAAGAAAGAATGGCTCTTCACGCGCCGGGGCGGGGGGCAGCACTCGTGCTCCATACATGTCCCAGACTTCCCTCACGTCGCCTCCCTCTCGGCTCTCATTTGCCTCCGCGGCATACACACACGCACACACGCACACACATGCCCCTGCTAGCCGCCTGCTCCCCTAGTCGTATGCAAAGAACTGGCGTATGCCGCATCCAACACAACTAGTGACAACCGTAACCCACAGCGCTGCTAAATATATTCAGGTAGCCCAAGCACAAGCGCGATATGGGCTGTACGCCCGATCTGTCGCGGCGGCACACGCAATTCTCGGGTTGAAGCCTCGCGCAACCACCCAGCGACATAAAGACTACCAAGAAAGTGCAGGCTGGAGTGCCGGGTGCGAGGACACACGCATCTCGCGCCCAACATCGCACTCAAATCACGCGGTCTCACATCCGCACATTGCCCTCTCAGGCACTCGCACTGCCAACGGGACAGCAACACATGGGGAAACCGGTGGTCTTCGATGCACACGCGTCCACTCATATAATTTGGATGCCAGGGGTGCTCCGCCCCCAATCTCATTTGTGCCGCGTCCAACGTACTGCTCCTGTCATGAAGTTGACAAGAGATCGGCTGTGCCCCAGGGTGACTTGAGAGTCATTGCCTCCCTCAAGCGGTACGGCATGCGTTGCCCGCCCGCAACCCCTGCGGCGCGCAATCCAAGGCGCACAACCACAACAGCCCTGAAACGTCAGTCGCCTCACTTCCAACCGCCCCTACACATACACATACACATAACAACCAAAGCTGCTGTCAGGCCTAGAGCTCCGTCAACGCCCTGCCCCGCCACCCTACCCCTCCCATCCATTTTCTTCAAGTCATCGTCTCTTTGCCTACGCACCCAGTCAGTGCATGTGCAGGGCTCACCTCCCCTCCACATGCCATCTCCACTTGCTTCTCTTCCCTCCCCGCTGGGCGCTGGCACAGCTTCCCAACTCCCTACCTCTCCCGCCCCCAAAAACCCGCATGCTTGCTGCTTGTCGCATCGTGCGACCCTCTCCTCGTGTGCCCACGCTACTCGCTACCAGTGTGACTGCCCAAGAAAATTGAAGCCGGTTATCGCCCATGCCACTCGCACTCGCCCACCCACTGCCACGCAGGTCACGACCACGCCCGACGCAGTCCGCGATGAACGAGCAATTTCGGGTGAAGACCTAAATGTAAATCCCCGCGACGGCTTCACACATGGGTCAGCCCAACACAGACCGTACCACCGTCCATGGTGGGCGTGATAGCAATCACAAAAGCCCACACTCACTCTAATTGATCAAACGCCTGCTATCATAGAGGAAAACCGCCTGGGCCCTTGCTCAAGTCCCACACAAATATCAAACGTCGCCCGCCGCTTGCACTTACAGATCAAAAAAGGCAAAACTGAAATTGCGGCGGACGTCAGGACAAAAGAACGGCTATGCAGCGCCGTCGGCGGCCGTGCGGGCGCCGTCAGCGCCCCGTGTGTTTTGCCCGTGTGCGTGTATTTTGATTTCCTGTTTTGGCACCTATCTTGGCAGCAAGTCAAGCCTGATAATTTACTGGTGATACAATCCCTATGGCCTGTACCGCGCCTGTGCTGCGCGCGCGGCAAACTCACGGCCCGCACGTGCGTGCTTTATCTTCGACGCTTACGTGCTCCTCGCAGCTATCTCCGCCGCTTGACGCCGCGGCCATTTCCAGGCCGCAACCGTGGCTGTCGCGGCCGGCGGTCCCGTTGCTTGCGCCCTTACTGCGACAACAGGCGCTCCAGCCGAGCCCGAATGTCCGCGAGCTCGTCACTGCTGAGACCCGAGTAGCGTGCCAGTGTCGACGGCGGCTGCACCCCAGCGTCCGCATCAGCGCCGCCGCCACTAGGCGCCGCTGCCGCCGCCGCCGCGGGGCCAGGTGCTGCCGCCGCCGCCTCCGGCGGCGGCGCCACCATACCGCTCTCCGAGGGCGGGCGCGCCGCCGGCGCGAGCGTGGTGGTGACGGTTGCGGTTGCGGTGGCGGCGGCGCTGTGATCTGGGTCGGCTTCCAGTACGGCGAACTTGCCCTCGCGCAGGCGCAGGCTTCGCTCCCAATCGGTGACGCTAACGTTGAAGTCGGGTGGGATGAGCAACGAGCCGCGAGGCTCCAGGCGGCACGAGTAGGTCTGTGGGGCGGGTGGTGGGAAACAGGTGTGCGCGTGTGTGGTGTGTGAGTGGACGGTGTGGCAGAGAAAGGGGTGTGCTCTCCGATGCCGAGACGCGTGTAGAAGGGCGCGTCGGTCGTACCGCTAGCATGCAGGTGTGGTCAAGCCTGGCTTGCCTTCCGCCCCCAGTGGACGCAATCGGTACCTTGCCTGAGCCCCCCAACAAGCATCAAGCACCAAGTGAGGTGAAGCCCCGACCCCGCTCGGCCGCTTCCAATGCCCGGGGGCCACACTGTCGCGCCTCTCTGCCCTGTGCTGTGTGCCCTTCGGCAAAGCCCCAATTTGACACGCTCCATACGGCAGGAGGGACGTTGCACGCGAGGTCAGCGCCCGCCTGCCTGCCACAGGCGCCAACGCGCCGCACCCCTTCTTCATCCCAGTCCCCCTCACCACGGCACGCCCGAATAATTTCTTGCCGCACCAAATCTAAATCCAGATCCAGATCCGACCGCTCACCTGGTCCAGGCAGAAGCTGAGCAGCTCGCGCGGCGGGATGGAGCACACGTGCGGTGTGTGGTCCATGCTCGCCTCCAGAAGGCAGGCGTAGCTGCACGGCGCATGTGTGTGCATGTGTGTGCACGTGTATGTGTTAGCTGCACACGAGGAAGGGGTCGACACGGTGCACGCGCGTGTGTGTGTGTGTGTGTGTGTGTATGGGTGCAAAACAGGGGGAGGGGTCTGGACCTGAACTGGCAACGCATTCCTGGACGTCTGCACGAGGCCTGCATGTACCAGGCCCGGGCGGACGCTGGCTGCAAGGCGGCCTTGCCTCACAGCCCTGCCCCGCAGCCCAGCGCCCGCGCCTTGCCCCACAGCCCAACGCCGGCGCCCTAGCCGTGCCGTTAAGCCTTTCCCACGACACGCACTGCCTCTCCCTCGTCTCCATTCTAGGGCACTAGAATCCCCCAACGCTCCTGGTTTCAACCCCTGCCCATGACATGCCCTCATGTCCCCGCCCCATACCACGGCTTTGGAACCAATTCCGACCCTCCCACCCTCCTTGCCTCATCCCCCCCGCCCCCCGCCCCCAACCCCCAACGCCTCGTGCCCCCGCCCGCCACCAACCCCCAACGCCCCCCCCCTCGTGCCCCCTGGCTCACCGTGTGGCTTCCTCCTCGCACTCGAACGCGATTATGGTCTCGTGCGGCAGTCCGTCATCGGGCCGGAAGGCGCGCAGCGAATAGATGCCCTCCGTGTCTCGCTCGCCCACACCAAACAAGATCACGTAAACCTGTGCGCGCACACACACCCACACACACAAGGGTCAAAGTACGATATGTCGGGTCCAAGTACAATACGCAAGGCCAAAGGAACCTCACAAACTATCAGTTCGATGTCGGCGCAGCGCGACTGCACATGCAGCGTGTGACAGCACGGCGTCCTTTCAGGAGTTTCCCAGGAAACGATCCTGGCAATATGGCCCCTGCCCCTGAACCTTCCCCCGGTGCCCATGGCCCACGACACCCTTTACCCCATGGCCCATCACCGACAGAACCTCAACGCAGCCACGTGCACCCCCCTCCTCCCATGTTCTCAAGACTGTCTGACTGCCTGCACCCCTCCCCCATTCCCCAATGACTGAGACTGCCTGACTGACTGACCTGCCGCAGCCGATTCCACACCGCCGGCCCCGCCCGGAACAAGTCCACACCAGGCTGGTCCGTCAGCGTCCACAACGAGTCAGACGGGCCTTTGCCGCCGCCGCCGCCGCCGGCGGCGGCTCCAGCGGTTTTCCCCATGCCACGTGGCAGGCCGTTGGGCACCTGGTTGCTGCCCGCGCCGCCATGCAGGGGCTGTTGGGGGTGCTGTGGGTGCTGGGGGTGCGGCTGGGAGGAAGACGAAGAGGCCGAGAGGGGTGGGATGAAGACGTCTGGGACGCGGAAGCCGGCCGACGGGCCGGCGGCCGACGTGGGCGAGGCGGCGGAGGCGCCGGAGGCGTCTGAGGACGCGGAGGTGCGGGGCGGGAAGAACAGCAGGGGCTCCGGGTCGGCGCCGCCTGTTGGGATGCCCTCATCCAGCTCGTAGGCGGGCAGGTTGGCGGGCGCGGGCACGTACGGCTCCGGGGAGAACTCCCAGGTGGGGGGCTGCGGCTGGGGGCTGGGGGGCGCCAGCGGCTGCGGGCCGCCGTGCGAGTAGGCGCCGTGTGGCGTGTGGCTGGCGCTGGCGCTGGGCCCAGCGGGCGAGTGGTGCTGCGAGGAGGGTTGCAAGAGCGGTGGGCTCGGGCGGGTTCGGACAGGGGCGAGGGTCTGATAACAAAGCGTGGCGTGATTTTGCGTTCCAGGCTTGTCTGTCTTGTGAACGATAGGAGCTGGTTACTATGCGAGTCTAAAGCGAGAGCTTAGAGCACCTAGAAAGGAAACTCACATGCGTGGGGTTATCCGGGCATTTCGGTCGCTCAACCACCTACCTCGTCCGTAAAGTCACCGCCAAGCGGCCCGATAGGCCCGCTGCATGATACTAAAAGCGATGGGCGCGAGCGCGAGGAAGGAATGCAGCCAAAAGCCCCTGCGTGCAAGCATCGTGTGGTGCCAGGTCGACTCCAGCTCGGCGCAGCGGCCCGGCAGCGCTTTGTGACGTAGACACTACCATATGATGGTAACAAGGGTAGCGCCCAGAGCGCGTGGCATTCGTGCTTCACATGACACGTCGGCTGGCAGAGTACTTTCGCGGTTGCGTGCAGCACACTTACTGCGATTGAAGCTGTTGCTGCGTGATACACCTTTCGACTTGGCTGCGGCGCATAAGAAAGCGAGCGGCGTCAGCGACAGGCTTATCAAGTGGGTCGCGGCGCGGTCAGGTCGCTCAGTCGCGCACCCGCGGGCGAAGGCAGCTCCGAGGAGGCCTGTCGGCTCAAAGAGCCAGAGTGTCCCAGCTGCCGCTGCAGCATCGTGTGCATCGTTGGGCGAAGCAGGAACCCCTTGCTCGTCTGAGGTCACCAAAGCGCGCTGGAGCGAGGTGTTTTACCCCGCAAGGCGCTCTACAGTCACCAGGTACTAATACTATTCGCGCAGAAGAAGTAGGTGAAAAGCAGAGGAGCGACGTTGGGACCAACGAACTGGTCGCAGTTCTATAGCTATAGCATATTTATGCGTGCAGAGCTGTTATCAACATCAAGGAAGTCATGTGAACTGATTTAGACCTGCAGAAGCGAGCAGAAGGAAAACCTTCTTCGGGCTGCCATGGCGCGAGATGGGCCAAACCAACATTCCGGGTTTTAGCGTCGTTTAACTAGTCGTCCGGTTTGCATAGCAGATATACTCAACGTGCCATCTTTGCCCTGCTCCGCCGCGCACTGCATCGGCTCGCGCTCCTGAGTTTCTCAACAGCACGCTACACCGATCGCACATCCAGGGTTTAGTTACAGTGCGCACAAGTACTTGACATATAAAGTAACTTAGCGTCGCGCCGGAGCTGCTGGATGCGCTCGGTGCCGGGCCCCTCTCCGCCCTGCACCCGGTCCCTGGCGCACAGCTGCCGCGCCGCGGCGAGGGGACCATGCGGTAGCGCGCGGCCAAGGGCCCGATCTGTTTCGGCGAGGGCGCACAGTAGCGAGGTAAGAACCTGTAGACAGGTGTGGACAGGGCCCGCCCTGAAGGGGCTGCGAGGCTGTGGGGCTGAGCGGTAGGGGCTTGAGAAGAAGGGCCCCAGGCTCGGCACGCAACTGCTTAGCATGAATGCATGCAGGGATGCATGGAGCTATAGCCCTGACACTGTGCATGCGTGGTATAAGACCTAACCCGGGACCCTGAGGCTAACACAAAAGCATGCGCTCGGCACCCAAGCACGCAAACACGCAATTTAAACACCCGCACACATACTCGCTCGTGTGTGCGCAGGCGTCCGACATGGCGCGTGTGCAACAGAACTTCAACTCGGCGGGTGTGGGCCTCTTCTTCAGCCTGTTCGGGGTAAGAGCGGGTGGTGGCGGGGGGTGGTGGGTGGTGGCGGGTGGTGGTGGGTGGTGACGGGTGGTGACGGGTGGTGGTGGGTGGTGGTGGGTGCCGCCAGGGGGTAGCGGGTGTGACCCATGGGGCGTGCAGGCGGGCCCGTGTCGCTAATTGGTGCGTGGCGGGTACAGCGGCGGGCACCGGCACACGGAAGGTGCGGCGGCGGGGTACGGCACACGTGTGTGTTATGCGCCAGCGGTGCAGGTGGCGGGCCGCAACAGCCTCCGCTGCAAGGCCCGTTCCTACTGGACACACGTGTGCCTGCCTCCTTGCGCTCCCTCACACACACACACACACACACACACACACACACACACACACGCGCGCAGGGCAACCAGTCGCTGGCGCTGCCCCACCTGGCGGCGCCCGACATCCGGCATGTGGACTGGCGGGCGCTCAAGGCGGCGGGGTTCAAGGGCCTAGTGTTCGATAAGGTGGGTAGGGGGCGGGGGGTTGTAAATACCAGCCCAAGCTAAACCAAAACCAACGAAAACGAGCGGAGTACAGGCAGAGGCGTTAGTTGCAAGCGATAATACTTATGGGATGGGGGCCAGGGAATGAGGGGGAGTTGGCTGGGGCCTAGTCGTCGGGGGCCAGCTGTCGGAGGCTTGTCTTACGGCCTGGGTGGCCGCGGCAGGCCTGGCCTTTGAGGTGGCGGCTGTCGTGGCCTTTGGGGTGGTCGTGTCATTCCCTGGGCTGCATGCCGGCCACAGGGTGGCGGTGTAATGCCACATGCGCAATGCAGCCGACATCCAGGAAGGGAGTGGGCATGGTGGGACGTGCACTTCATGCCGTGTGCGTGTTTGCACGCGTGCGCGTAGGCGTAGAGCCTGTCAGGGTCAAATTTCGTGAGGGTCGCATTGTCTCTAGTGTGAGCTGCAAGAGGGTCCGGCTGCGATGGGAACCCTCGGGTATGGCAACACCAACAAACCTGACCACCCGGCCTCCACAACCCCTCCCAAGCACAGGACAACACGCTGTCGCTGCCGTTCGCTCTGGAGGTGGAGCCGCGGCTGCAGCCCGCGCTGGCGGGCTGCCTGGAGGCGTTCGGGGGTCGTGCCGTGCTGTACAGCAACAGTGCGGGTCTACAGCAGTACGACCCGGAAGGTGAGGGGGGTGGGGCGGGGGAAGCGAGGGAGGGAGGGGGAAAGGGGGCTGCAGTGGGTTTGAAGATACCAGCCCAAACTAAACCGAACCAAATGCAGTAGAGCGAGGAGGAGAGCGTGGCCTATGCTTTGACAACGGAGTGGCACTCGACAGTAGTCCCCATCCCCGAAATGCACCGAGTTCCCAGCTTCCGAGCAGACTAGGGGTACGGGGGCAAGGGGAGGGGGTATGGGCGGCGTGGGCGCGGACGTTAGCGGTGAAGAATGCGTTCCACAGACACATGGGAAACGACCACACGGTCCACGGCTCTAAGCCTTCTTCTCGTCCTTTGTCACCCTAGCAATGCGCTTCGCGCCGCACCACGCATTGTAACGATGCTCTTATGCTTTCTAGCACATAAGACTCAAATGCGCTTACAGCAACCACTTTTGCTCCCAAGCACGCTACGCACAATATACGGTACAAACACACGTGCACGCGCACGCCCATCAGTAAAAACACACACGCCATTATCATCCACGCGCCCACCTGCCTGTCCCTGTCCCCGTTCAGGCAAGGAGGCGGCGGCCCTGGAGGCTGCACTGGGCATCCCGGTGCTCCGACACGCCGACAAAAAGCCGGGCGGCGGCTGTGCTGAGCTGGAGGCGCACTTCGGCTGCCCCGCCCCGCAGCTCATCATGGTGGGGGACAGGTGCGTGCCGGAGGGCGGGGGGGAGCTGCTTTGTGGGCGTATGATTCGTGTGTGTGTGTGTGTGTGTGTGTGTGTGTGTGTGTGTGTGTGTGCGTGCGTGTGTCTTTGTGTGTGTGTTAAAGAGCACAAGGAAAACGTTGCGCAAAGACAGTGTATGCGATGCAGCAAAGCGACGGTTTTCGGTGTGTGTGTGTGTGTGTGTGTGTGTGTGTGTGTGTGTGTGTGTGTGTGTGTGTGTGTGTGTGTGTGTGTGTGTGTGTGTGTGTGTGTGTTAAAAAAACGAAACGAAAGCCCGCCCAGACGACGCCGGAGTTACTTACGGATACCTACCAATTTACCGAGCGTCGCGTGGTTGCCGTCACCCAGGTAGTCATACTTACCCGCGATAAGCCTGTAACCCCACGGGCGACCATTCGGCCTGACCCCGCGATGCACCTGTATGCGTCCATGCTCCGCACCCTGGGCGCGCTAAACAACGTTTACCCAGCACGCCTAATTCCCGTATTCCCGCCCGCTGGTCGTAGTCGAGCTCACCTATAAGCATGGGAATGGAAAGGCATTGGGCGGCAGCACAGAAGTGTGTGTGTGTGTGTGTGTGTGTGTGTGTGTGTGTGTGTGTGTGTGTGTGTGTTGCATTGGTATTAGGAGACATGTGCGTGTTTGTGGGCGCGTGCTTGTGCCAATGCGGAGGAACGTGTCTGAGGGGAAGCAAAACGTGGGGGATCTTGCGTAGGGATCTTGTCTGGCCGGTATCCGTACGGCGCTGCACATGCATCGTGCGCGCACGTGCTGGTACCAGCGGATCCGACGTGCAATCTTTATGTTGCATAACATATCCATCAACACTCTCGCCGACGCCGACGCCGCGCCGCAGGTACCTGACTGACATTGCGTTCGGCAACCGTCACGGCATGCTGACAGTGCACGTGCAGCCGCTCACCACAAGCGGCGAGCCCTTCGGCGTTGTCATGGTGCGTGGTAGTGGACAGAACGATAGTGGGTGGTGGGTGGGTGGGTGGTTCCGGTACATTGGTGATTCATCAAGAAGTGAAGCTGCATCCAGGTACGGCGGTACACCAAGCGCGTCGTGCCCGATGCCCGTCCAGTCTGGCGGCCAGCTCCGGCGCGTAGGCCCTTTAGAGGCTGCTGCTCTCCCATTTGTGGTTGGGCAAGTTGTTTCCGTGTGCCGGCAAAAGGCTGGGGTCACATGCCCGAGCCTAACGGTTACTTGCCCTACCAATAGTATAGGGAGGATGGAAGTGGGGTAGCATGGACACGTGTTGCGCGTCTGCCAAAAGCAACGCGTCCTGAGTGCTGAGGTGCGTGGCGCCTCGACGTGCCCACACGTCAAACGGTTGCAGCCCCCCTGTTGCTACGCCCTTTATGCCCGCCCTTCCCGCGCCCCACTGGCTGCAAACATGCCGGACAGCCTTCGCCAGCATCAACGCCATCATCATTGCCCTCAATCTGGACACTCCGCCCAACTCCTCAAACTAAACTTCCTGCATGTATACAGTTGCACGTCCGCGCATCGAAGAATTGCAGGACTTTCGCTGCACTTGCATCAACAAGTCTTTTGTTTCGTGCAACAACCGCAGGCGCGGCGGATTGAGGAGTTCTGGGTGGCGCGTTGGACGTCATTTGGCGTGCACCCGCCCGCTCACTCGCTCGCGCCACACGACACCTTGGCAGCATACGTCAAAGACCAGCCCATTGCGTGAACGCCGCAACAGCCAACGCCGGAGAGATGATGGCTTGACGGCTCGCGCGTGTGGCATCAACACTTGCTGCAATTTCTATGCTGGTTGTGATGACGCGGGGATGGTCGTGTAGCAAGTCGGAGCAACCATTGACTGTGAAGCGCGGGCTGAGGACGAGACAGCTAGGCCTTCAGGCACGTGATCGCGTGCGCATTTAGAGCATTCAGTAACTCACAACAAGCACATACTGTAGCGAACCAGCGTAAGAGATGGCAAGAGCGAGCCAGCATAGCGCGCCAGTGCCGGAGTGCGGGTGTGAATGTGAGTGTGATCACTCTAAAGTTAATACCCCAATGGGCGCGAAGGTCTAATGTCGCTCTTGTTTCATTGTGACGAAGGGCGTAGGTACAAGACAGGGAAAGGCAGGGGCTCCAGGCGCCACTCCTGGCCTGCACATTTGTCGCTATCCCTAGGCATGACCAGACAACCGGCTTGTGACGCACGAATGGCGTTGCAGGGGCCGTCGTCTTGGAAGGCGTGAGCCGTTTCAATCAAAACGTTCATACCATGATGCGTCATGTGGAGGCGGAGCGGGCTTGGGTTGTGTGCGGCCGGCTGGGACGGTGACGGTCGCAGAAGCTTGCAAGCACCGCCACAAGTTGCCTTGAGGCGGACGGGTGGCAGAGCAATGGAACAGAGCAAGGGGCGGCGTGGACGGGTGGTGGTGTGTGGCGCACACGCGGAAACGGGGTGCGGTGCCCTGAGCGGGTGGTGTGACGATGCATGCCCCCCCCCAGCGGTGTTTGAGCCGTTGGGCATGTGGGCTGGGAGGGCGCGGGGCAAGACGTGTAGCTGCAGGACCAGGCAACGATTTCATCTGTGTCCCTTGAAGCTTACAAACCGCGGTCGTATTCAAACGTGCAGGCTCGCACAGATGCCAGCTCTGTCTCCTGGTGTGACGCCGTCAACGCCGAAGCAAGAGGGCGGCGCGTGGAGCCGTTGACACTGCTGTGGCAGCATTGCAGCAGCTGCGCAAGGGAGCAGGCTAGGCATGGTTGGCCGCTGACTACGGGGCAGAATGGCATGTTGGCGCGTGTACCTAAGACATCAGTCCCTTAGATAATAGGCCCCCAAACCAGCTGCCCCATCCAGTGCCCGTGCCTCGTGTCGTCCATCGACGCCAGAGAAAGTTTGCCAAATCCGCCGATAGCGGAGATTTTGGGGCAGCTAATGCGGGGCGTGGATGGGTTTGGCTCAGAATTAAGGGGGTTTTAGACGTTTGGGGGGCTTGGGGGGGGGCTTGCCCCCTAGGGCAATATTTCAAGTGTTTATAAGGACTACAGTAGACGCTGCCGCGGGCCTCAAGGCAGGGCTTGCATCTTCGGGGAGCGGCAAGAAACGGCCCCCAATGCAAGCCCTCAGGCGAGACAGGTTGGGCATCTCCCGGGGTGCATTCACGCCGACTAGACGCCGCGGGCCTCAAGGCATCTACAAGATACGGGCACTGCGCGGAGTCGGTTGTCCCCATCCAGCTGCAGCGCCCTCGCCGGCCTGTGGCGCCCGGCGCCGAGCTAGCCTGAGGCCTGTCAGCCACCCGTGGGCAGTGGCCCAGCGCCACCGCGGGGGCGTGGGGCGTGTGGCACGGTGCTGCGGTCAGCGCCAGACGCCAGGCGGCACAGGCCAACCACTGCATCATGCTTTCTGAGAATGCTTTAAGGAACGAAATGCGAGATAATCATGCATTCATGCTTGCCGCAACTTGCGCTGGGCTGCAGTATGCAGAGCGCACCCTGGGCAGATTTCCTGCTTCCGGCATGACCCCGTCGGACCCCTCTGGGCCCTGGCTCGCGCCCCGCCCCCATCGAGCAATTTCCTGTGCGAGTGGTGCAGTTTGCAGCGTCGAAGCCACCAGGCCGTTACAGGCGCGATATGCGGTGTCGGGTCAATACGACACCAAGTGCATGTCGTCTGCCATCTCTGCCGCAGCCCCCCAAACACTTTGTGACTGGCATGCCCACGCCACGCCCCGCAGCGCCCTGTGCTCGACCCACCAGTGCTGCCACAGTGCCCTCCACGGGTGCGACATGCCCCCATGGTGCATTAGGGACATCCGTGGCTCTCGCCAACGCGGCGTCCCCACACGCCGAAGCAATGTGTTGCGCTGCTACAAATGCTCCGCCCCACCCAATGCCCGGGCCCTCTGTGTGTCTCCTCCGCGATCCCACCCGTCTCTTCAGGCCCACATCCATGCCCACTAATGCTTTGATGTCCGCCGCCTCCGCCGCCCTAAGCGTACCATCACAACTATTGCAGCCGAGTTTTACGACAGTGCCGCAGCCCAACAATCAAATCTCCTTTGGAAACTATAGAGGACATTGCCAAACTCCGCCACCCACGCAGATGCCATGCCCACCGCACACTTGGTGAGCTGCCCGCGTTGTGGTCGAGAGCGCTAATATCTCTCCGTCTCTGCGCCTCCCTGTTGCTTTATTGGCGGCGCGGCGTGGCGTGTCGTTCAATGCTGCACAGCCCCCACGTTGGAGCATGCCTCGCACAGTGTCCTACAGCGCCGAATTGTGTGAAGGAGCGACCGTGCGACTCGCCACCCGCCCGCCAATGCATCATCGCCTGACCGCCTGAAGGCCGCATCACAAACAAACAATGGCAAGTTAGTTGCCTTTGCCTCAACCTCCGCGGTAGCAGTTCCTGCCTCCCGGTCCCTGGCTAACCACGTACAGATAACACGCAAAAAGCATAACCCGTTGTTAATTGAAGCAATGCGACCGGCTTTCCCCAATGCCGTACTTATTTCGCTTTAAAAGCTAGTAGTAGCATACTAGCATGCATACCGTGACCCATATCTAGCAGAGGCGAAAGGCACCACGCCCGGTCCAGCTTAGGGTTCCGAGGCCCAAATCCCCGCTTACACCGCCACACTGACAGCAGCAAAGAAATCGATATGCAATAGTTGTGCTGGAGGTTGAATAGGAATCCGTTCGTCAGCAAAGCCCTCTCGCTCTTCGCAAATTCCACAAATCACTTTCCATCCGCGCCTGGGCGCCGCCCCCTTGCTGCCATCCTTACCGGCTTCCTACCCCGGGGCCGCGCGTCTCGCCTGACGTGGCGCCCACACAACCCCACACAACCCCACGCCAAAGCTAATCGCTGCCCATGACGCCCACATCAGCCCATGCTGCGGCAATCCCCCTGCCGACCTCGGGCAAAAGCATACCCCAGCAAGCCTCGCAAGCCGCCTTCCGACGAGCGGACGTGCGTGCACAAACACACAAAGAAACACACTGAAACTTGAGACACCCCCGCACAACCTTACCCTCTCCCCTTCTGGTTCTTTCATCCAAGTTCCCCACGACCCAAGGCAGTGCGCCAATGCGCCCGGCATCCACTGGTGGTGGTTTTGGGAAATGACTCACACCCAGTTACCCGTGCCGGTGTGCATGCCACCTTCAGAGGGAGTCTGCGGCCCACGGCCCCCGAACACAGTCGTCGTCTGGGGCGGGGAGCCGGACATTGCCCACCATCCCCAGGACGGCCACCGCCACCTCTTGCCAAGGGGCCTGCTGCAGCCGAGGCCCTCCGGACCACCGCCTTACAATCCGCCGACCCTCATCCCCCCAGCCGACGTGGCCACGCGCGCACACCGACACCAAGTGCCACGGCCCCCACGCGGCCGCACCGCCATAATCCCACACACCCACACCCACACACGCAGCCACCGGTACAAACTCGCTCTGTGCGGGTTCCCTGCCTCAAGCCTACACCACATATTGCTAAGAAAGACCTGGAGTCGCGCCTACATGCGTGAACCCAGCTTGCGTGCTCCAGTTGCAGGTGGCATTGCAGATGCCAAATTGCCAAAATTTTGCATCACCGCAGCCATCATCACCGGTCGCTCTGTATGCCGGGAAGCTCGAAACTAACTTTGTCAATGACCAGCCAATGCTTCATCACATCTCAGAACTGGCTTGTGGAATGCGAACATGACTTCCTTAGACGCTGCTGCGCCTCTCTTCGCATGCCGGCGGCCGCCGCCTTTCGCTGTGAGTCCTCTGCAACAACATGCACGCCGTGAAACCTCCTGCGTCAGTCTCGCAACGTCCAGCTGTTTCCTTCACGGTTCGCGATGGATTCTCAAAAAGATACAGGTCGTCTAAAATAAGCACGTGGCAACGTGACCGCATTTTTGGCATCAATCCGTCCATGATCCATCGTAACCATTGCTGGCGTGGGAGCGGAAGCTAGCAGAGACGGCGCCGGCGCTTCCATAAAGTCGGAAGCGATCCACACAGCGTTCTGCCGTACAGCTCCCATCTCCGTAACTCATACTTGCCGGAATGCGGGCGCACAAGTTCCGGACACACGTACTGCATTCGTACAACCGTACACACACACACACACACACACACGCCACGCCCCCATCCGTTTTGGGCTCACCTCGGTGTCCATGGATACAGTGCGTCTGGTCGTGCTGCTCACGTGGTCAATCCACCCATCCATCATCCATCTGCAATTCCCATCCATCTCCAACTCCCAACTGTTTCTCACTTGTGTCCCATCTGCATGACTCTTAAGCCCACCTGCACGCCCAAGAGCACAGCCCTGCATTCGTCATTCCCAGGATCCGCATAACCTTCTTGGGAGATGCGTGTGTGCCGAACCATTGCATTCTGGCAACCAGCAATCTGAGCAAAGCTTCATTGATCGGCCTCGCAGACTCGCGGCTATCACAGGTTGTGTCTGCCAATTCCATCAACAAGCCAAGCAACAGCCGTGCACCGGTGCCGGTTCAATGCTGCTGATGCTGCCGACGATAGTGCCGCCAACAGCAAATCCAATCAGTGCGACCGTCAAACAATTGTCAGGTCATCATCCGACGGGCTGCCGTCATTTCCATCACAAATATCTCACTTTCGTTGAATGCTAGACGCTTGCTCCAGCAGCCGGTCAGACGGCCGTGACGCCTGCACTAGGCTTCGCGAGCTGCTGCGCCACCGGCCCTCAGTCGCATGCGCAGGACGCGGCAGCCACGGCCAAAGCCCAGCAGCGAGCAATGAGCAGCACCGCTGTCGGTTCCCGGCGGTTCAGTCGCCCGTCTGTAACTGAACCCCCTGCGCATGCCGACGCCTGCAATAAACAGCACGCAGCCACCGCTGCGGCCGCAAGAACACCGGTTGCCGAACGCGCCCGCGAACCTCCTGCCCCTCCGGCCGCTTGCCTCGGCCCTTTCACCGCGCCCTGCAGCCGTCCTGCCGCCCCCCTGCCCCGGCAGTGGTGGCAACAGCAGCCCTGAGAAACGCGCCACCAAGCACGCTGCAACTCCAACCCCCTCGCCTCCTGAGGCGCCGAGCCCGCTGCCCCCTCCTCAGCTGCTTAATCACGCGCCATCATCATTAGCAACAGCTACACAGCAGAACCCGCTTGGCACGCTGCCGCAAACTAGCGGCCGGGCATCGGTAGCTGCACCCTACTTCCAGCAGCTGCATCCGTTACCCGCCGCAATAGCGCAGGCGCCCGCTGCTCAGCAGCTGCATCTGTTGCTGCTCAGCAGCAGCATCTGGTGCTGCTGAGCAGCTGCAACTGTTATTGCTGCTTAGCAGCTGCACCCTGGTGCTGCTTAGCAGATGCTGAGCTCCAGATAGCGGTTGCCCAGGTAGTGGCGGTTGAGGTCGCGTACGGCACGCAGCGCCTCCTGCGGGTTGGTGAAGCTCAACCAGGCCTCGCCACTGGGGCGGCCCAACTGGTCCAGCCCAATCTGCAGCGTGTCGGGAAGGAAGTGGTAGGTCTGGAAAAACGCCAGGATCTCGGAGGGGCTGGATCCGTACGGCAGGCCGCGGATCTTGATGGTGGGCGACGTGGCGGTCTGGACCACACGTGTGCCGGACATGTACGGCCCAGCGCCGCCCAGGCCGGCGGCGCCGCCGCCGGCGCCGCCACCCGCGCCGCCGCCGACCGGCGGCGGCGGGATGGCGTGCAGCGCCTGCGCCCCCAGGCCACCTAGCTGCATGGAGGCGCCGCCGCCCATGCCGCCACCCATGCCGCCGCCCATGCCGCCGCCCATGCCGCCGCGTGGGCCGCCGAGGCCGCCCATGCCGCCGCCGCCGCCTCCGGCGCCGCCGCCGGCCTGTCCGCCGGGCCCGCCCAGGCCCAGCCCGCCAAACTGCGCCGCCAGCTGTGCGGGCGTGGGGGTGCCGTAGCCGCCGCCGCCGCCGCCGCCGCCGTGCATGAGGCCGCCGCTGACGCCGAGCCCCGACTGTTGGCCGGCTGCCGAAAGGCCACCTTGGCCGCCGGCGCCCTGCAGCCCTGCGTGCTGCTGCCCCCCGTAGGCGGACTGGCTATAGGCGGGTTGCCTGCAGGTGCGACCGGGGAGGGGGTGCGAGGGGAGAGAGGGGGGGCGGCGGGGGTTAGTGGTGGAAGACAGTGGGGAGACGAAGGGCCCAGCGGGAGCCGAAGCGTGCGCGGGCCATACACGAAACGCCGGGCGAGAGAAACGCATCGAGACCGCTGGCCAAGTCCGAGGGGCCGCGCGAAATTCCGCGCGCGTCGCAGAAACGGCGGCCAGGCTGCGGCTGGACTTGCTGTACAAGAGGCAGCGTGTCGTCGGGGGTCTCGGAGACGTTTCTTTTGAGACACCCGAGGTTTTTAAGGCCCCGTCGCGCCCGATGCGCGTAACCCTTCTTACCAGAGACGGGACTCCACAGGCGTCTGGCCCGGCCCAGCGGTCTGACCGTAGGGCGCCCCAATGCCGCCCGGCGGCCCCATGCCCATCACAGGCCGACCGCCCGGCATCATGGAAGGCATCAGCTGAACGGGCCCAGCCATGTAGCCCATGTTGCGCTGCTGCGAGCGCATCATGCGCGAGCGGATCTTCGCCGCTGCGCCCGGAATCGCGAGCGTGCCCAGCCGGACCTGCTCCTCCATCTCCGCGCGCGGCACGTGCAGCAGCCGCACGTACCGCTGCCCGATATACTCTCCATTCTTAGACAGCGCCTGCAGGGGCCGGAAGAAGCGCGGGAGATTCAACCGCTGCAGCCTGACAGTTAAACCATGTGTTTTTCGGCTTTCGCCCGCGCAACCTGGATGGCATGCCCGCCCACCCACCTTGAGCGCCTCCTCCTTGCTCACGAACTCAGCAAATGCCTGCAGATCGTTTTAGGGCGGACGCGACCGTTCGTAGGGGGCGAGTGGAAAAAACTCTAACCGCGGCCACACCCTAGGACGGGCCGTGGCTTTGCAGGGCAAGCTCTAGGTCACCAAGCAACCGGTTGCCAAACGGTTGCCATAGAAAACACCCCGTTCGAGTAAGCATCCCTGAATTGCGACCGGTAGCTCGCACCAGTCCGCTGGGCCGGCCGTCCGGCTCGTAGACAAAACTGATTCCTTTCAGGTCATATGGTGCGAAGAACTGGCGAATGTCGTCTTCTGTCGCCGTGTAAGGAAGGCCCCTGCGCGAATGTCAGGCAGCTCCAGACTCAGCACACGAAGAATCGGGCCGCGGCCAGTTTCAGCATCACAACCAAGTGCTATACTAACTTGAGCTTGAGGATTGCCGAGGATTGATCCGCTGTTTGCCGCTGTCTCGCAAGGCCCTCTTGGTCGCCGAGCGAGCCCGGCGCCTGGACACCGGTGAGGTCCGGCTGTGCTGCACTGAGTGCGTCCATAGCTCTGGCAAATCCTGGGAGCTGCTGCTCGCTGAGAAGCTCGTCGCCGCGTCAACTGCTTATGACCTCGCTGCGCTCTGCTGAAGCTGGGTGCCTTGCCAGTCGACTGTAAACAAAGCAGTAGGTTTGAGGATAAAGGAACGAGAAGGTGTAGCGTCAGGTGACGCTTTGCCTGCTGTTGGTGAAATCTCGAGAAGGTTTCCAGCGGCTTCTGAGATTGGTGTGCAACGTCGCAATCGAGTCCTAGCAAAGCCACTTAGCCCCTGGTGACCTGTGTTTGCGCCGAGCGAAACGCAAGGCACCGAGGCGGGGGCCTGCCGTATTCCGTCTCTCGATTGCGACTCTCTGATAATAGTTTCTTCGATTTGCTGACCAAGCTGATGCAGAAATATTAAGCAACAGTCATCACCTGTCTCGATGCCCGAAGGAGAGCACAAAAGAGCGTGCGCCTGGGCTGGGTTATCGGCCTCGGAACTTCTAAACGAAACGAGATCGACGTGGTATCTAAGCCCATGAATGCTTAATATCATATGAGTTCAGTCCTATGAAATGACTTCGGCCGCTCGACCCGAAGAGCCAAGTTGCGCTTTCTCCTCGTTTCAAGCTCGCGTCTTCTCAAACAGATTTCAAATAATGGTTTGAACCACCTAGCTAGTTTTATTTTTCGCTTGAGTCCTTTTGCCGGCCCTTCGTGACAGTGAGCACTTAAGAGCTTGTCTGTTACGAAAGCTGCTGAAATTGGGGCTACGTCGTCACCTGGGCGTCATCAGGATACCGACACCCACCTGCTTGAGTAAGTGATTCGACAGTGCCGCCCACCCACCCGCTCCAAACGCCGGAAAACGCTGGTTATGGCGCTAAAAAAGGATGTATAAGCTGCTGGTTGACGGAAAGATTGCGGCTGCACGTGGCCACGTCTCGCCAGCCCCTGCGGCGCGTTTCTTTCTTCCGTAGATGACCACAGGTTCGCCCCTGATGGGTATTGACGGAGATGATACATAGCTGAGCAGGCTGGCGGTACCGATGGGTTCGGAAGGGGACACATAGGGCCCGAAGCCTGGGACCGCCAGTGCCGCGGCGCACGGATTCCCTTCGTACACACACGACCTGCGAGCCTGAGGGCTGAGGCTGTTTGGCACGGTTTCTCCAGGTCAATAACTACGGCGATGTGCCCATGCACTGACGCATGTCTTTACCTGGCTTCAGCCATGGACTTCAGTCCACGAAATGCAGGTACCTGAACGTGCACACGCACCTTGACACGCACCAGGCGCCACCCACCCGTTTGGGCTGGTATCTACACGCCCCCTCGCGAGTCAGCTATCACCACCCCCAGCCACGGAGGGCTGTGGTGGCTGCTGCACCCTTTCCCAAGTCCCAACATCCATCCGCCATCTGCGCTGTCATGCCCGGCCAGTCCCCGTGTCCGTTAAAAACTCCCCCAAGACCCAAGTCCCTTCAATTGTAATCCGCATCCATTTACACACATTCGTACACATGGGTGTCCGGCCGATTGGCGCCATCTAATTGCCAGACTTCCGACGAACGCGGAGGGAAGCCAAAGAGATCTGTGGAGTGTGATGAACCAGGCAAAGTGGGCAGGAGGCATATATGTGGTGTGACGGCATACGGAAGGACTCACAAGCCTCTGATTGCTTCACACCGTTTGCTCCCATGGCAGCACACGCAGCAACGGCGGCACAGATAAGCTGTGGAGTGCTGGCGTGCAGACACCTACGGCTTCGCCGTACACGCCCTGTGCAGCGTTGGCATGCACACACTACCCGGCTCTGCAAATCGCCGCACACATGCCTCGTCCGGTCCGGTCCAATCTTAAGATCTGATGTAGATAGTCCGGTCTGATTCTCCACTACACCATCTCTATACCATAATGCGCTCGCTCCTTGCTTGCGCGGCGCGACCTCGCGGCTCACTGCGCGCACGTGCGCCTGACTGCACACACACGTGTACATGCACACACACACACACACACACACACATTGCGCAACGTTTTCCTTGTGCTCTTTAACACACACACACACACACACACACACACACACACACACACACACACACACACACACACACACACACACACACATCAGCCCCACCACAATCCAAAGTTTGCAGTCTCCCACCGCTCAGCCCTGCAAGCGCGGCCCCCCACGCGCATCGCCACACCCGAGTCAGCAAATCTTTGCCCGCTCCGTTTCCCGCAACCGCCCAAGGTGCCTGGACTGACTCCCAGTTGTGCCATTCCAGCCTGGCCCACCCGCTCCCGTTTCCCCCCACTATGCGTTCGCAGTGCGGCGCCTCCGGTCTACCGTCTACCGACATATCATCACCCACACGAACCGTCGCCGAAGGGTACTGACCAAGCTGCACAAATGTACCAATGCATTGCCGGGTCCGGCGACATTGTCACGATATGTTTTGGACCTACCGTACTCGTTAGGCTCGGGCATATGAACTCCATAGCCCTCCAATGCCTATCCAGGCATCCTGCCGCCGCGCACGCCCGCCCTGGACATGCCCAACAAGGCAACAACACATCACGCCCCCCCGCGTCTCTTACCCCTCGCTGATCATCATGCCGAAAGCATCCTCCCCCCCCCGCTTTTCCAAACATCCTTGCAACCCCCCCAAAAACACCAACACCTCCGCCTCTCCGCCGCAGCCTCCACAGCCCCCTCCTCTGCCTGGAGGCCCCGCCAGGCCGCCACCCTCACCGCTGCCGCCTCAGCAGATCACGCAGCCGCAGGGCCCGCACCGCGGCTGGCCCTGCCGCCCGCCGCCCTCCACATCCGCCATGTCAAAACTCGCCAGCGCGCCGCCCGAGCCGCGTGACGCCGCCCCCGGTGACGCCAGCGCGCCGCTGCCAATGCTGTTGGGTCCGCCCATGCCGCCTGACGGGACCTCCAGTGACATGGGCCTGTGGTAGGGCACCGCCTGCGGCGGCGCCCGGCCGGGCGTGGGCGCGGTGGGCCCGGACGGCTGCGCGCGCGGCAGCGAGGGCCGGCGGCGGAAGGAGATGCCGCCGCCCTTGCTGCGCCCGCCCACCGACCTGCGAGGGCGGCGGGGCCGCGTGTGCGGGTGTGTGGGTGTGTGGGTCGGGGCAGACACTGCTGCTGTGGCATGGAGGCCGCCAAGAGGGGGCCCGCAGCCGCAGCCGCAGCCGCAGCGCTGCACGCATCCGTGCAACCCCCAACCCACTAGACCCGTCGTCCTTGGGCTTTGTTGCTTACCGTAGGGGAACTCCAAACAATCCACTGACAGTGACTTGACTCCCGCATGCCCAAGCCCTTCCCCCTGCTTGCCGGCTCCTTCCCCTAATGACCCAGCCCCTGCGGCCCTGGCAGCCCCCAGCAGCCCCCATCCCGCATAGTCCCCCGCTGCCCCCCTCCCCCGCCGCCCCCCGCCGCCCGCCCGCCGCCCCCTCGTGCCGCCCGCCCCTGGCCCCCCTCACCCAATGCTGACGAGGCTGCGGTGGCTGGCTAGGCTGCGGCCGCTGCTGCGCTGCTTCTCCGTGGTGACGGCGCTGGCTGTGCCGGTGCCGCCGCCGCCCGTGCCCGCCAGCCCGCCGCCCAGGCTGCCCACCAGGGGGCTGCTGGCGCCGCCGTTGCCGCCCAGGCCCAGGCCTTGCCCCGCCAGGCCGCCGTCGCTGGTCAGGGCTGTGGTGATGCAGAGGAGGGAGGGCGGGCGGATGGGGGTTGGGTGGTTCTATGGTCGTGGAGTTGGTTGTGAATGGTGCGTGGTTGGGGTGGTTGTTGTGGTGGTGGTGGGTGGGAAGGGTGGATGGGAAATCAATGCCCCGCTCGAGGGGGTTTGGAGTTAGGAGGGCATGGAAAGGAAAGCAAGGACCGAAACATGCATCAGCCGCATTCGGGACCACAATCGCCTCCTTGCTCATGTTGGATGTTGGATGACTCCCCAAGCAGACCATGCGCCGCGCCCTTCCCCTGTGCGCACCCTCCGCCCAACTTGTTGCTGCGTCTGTGCCTCTGCGCCTCTCCCTCCCACACACACACACTCCCTCGTTCCCTCCCTTACCCAGCAGCGAGCCCGGCCGACCCGACATCGCCTGCGCCGCCATGCTGGCCGCGTCCGCCTCCACCAGCGCCTCGAGCGCCAACTCCAGCTGCCGCACCACCAGCGGCATGGAGGGCCGGTCCGCCGGGTTCTGGGGGTGGTGGCGGTTGAGGGGGGGGGTTGCAAGGATTGGTACAGAGTAGTGTAGCGAAGTAGACAGCAGGCGGGGGGAGGGAGTTAAGGGGGTTTGAGGGGGGAGCGTTACATTCATGATAATTTCAGGAGTGAAAGGGGGGGATGGCAAAGATGGTACAGGGTGTGTGTAGCCGTTCAGGGAGAATGGAGAGAGTAGATCACAGGTATGAAGCGCCAAGGTAGGGGGGTAGCCAGTCATGCGCCCGGCGGGGGGTTACATTCATGATTAGTTAAGGAAGTGGTAGACGGTAGACCATCTTGCGGAACATGAAGCGTTACCGACGATGTCGACCAGCTCCTGGCTCCAGCTCGAGCTCCAGCTCCAGCTCCAGCGCGTAGACCCTCCGAAGTAGTGTTCCCGTTTGATATAAAGCTGCTGCATAGCCTGACACGACCTAAGTTCGCGGCGGCACGGCGACACTACTACGCGCGACTAGTCGCGATCTACGGACGCTCGCTGCCCTAATAGCTTTCCTACATACCCCGGCGTGTACTCACCTGCGGCGTGGCATTGGAACCCACGCCGCGTGACGTCCAGACATCCATGCATAGCAAGAAACGGGAGGGCGAGGTGAGAGGCAAAAGGCAAAAGCAAAGGAACCTAAATGCTATGGCCGCCGCGACGGGAATGGACGCGCGCAAACGCTAAGTAGGCCACGGAATTGGACCCATGCTGGCATGGGGAGGGGGACTAGGGGCTGCGTGGCGGGGCTCCTAAGAGGGGGGCGAAGGAGGTGAGGAGGGAAGGATGGGGGAGCAGGGGGAGGGGCTCCAGGCATGACGCGTTAGGAGAAGGGAGGAGGAGGGGCGAGGAAGGCGGGGAGGGGCAGAAAGGTAAGGGGTGGTGCAGAAGGAGGGTGTTTTCACCATTCCCGATGGGGAAACCTGAGACACGAAGACGCATTAGGGGAGGTGTCCATGCATAACAGTAACACACACACACACACACACACACACACACACACACACACACGCGTCGCGTCATTGGGCGGGCTTTCGCTTCGTTTTTTAACACACACACACACACACACACACACACACACACACACACACACACACGCACGCGACCGGCCGCCGCACCTGCGCCCAGCACTGCTGCACGATGTCCCAAATGGCCTGCGGCACGCACTCCGGCCGGTGGTGCCGGAAGCCCTGTGTGTGGCGGGGGGAGTAGAGGTGCAGGAGCGGGAGCAGCCGCAAGAAACATCAGGGAAGGCATCAGGGGCTGCACCAATGCCACCTCCTCAGGACACCAATGGAAGGCGGCCCTCCCCTCCCCTCCCCTCCCCTCCCCTCCCCTCCCCTCCCCTCCCCTCCCCTCCCCTCCCCTCCCCAAAACACACACACGCCACGCACACACACCTGCGCGATGCGCGCCGACAGCGCCTCCAGCTCGTCGCGGCTGTAGCTGTCCAGCAGCAGCAGCCGCCCGAACACCTCGTATAACACCACACCGAAGCTGAACACGTCCACCTTCTCATTGTAGGGCTCGTCGCGCAGCACTGCGTGTGGCAGAGGGGGAGAGGGAGAGGGGGCCCGTGTTTGTGTGTTGTTAAGAAACGAAACAGAAGGGGGATTCCATGCAATGTTTAAATATTAGACGAGATGATGTGGGAGAGGGAGAGGGATTTTTGTGTTCAAGAGCACAAGGAGAACATCGTGTGTGTGTGTGTGTGTTTGTGTGTGTGTGTGTGTGTGTTTGAGTGTTGGGAAAGGTGTGGGAGACCGGTAGATGGTGAGCGCGCGCACCCAGCCGCGCTGACGGTGCACAGAGCGTGCGTGCGTGTGTGCCGTATGGGGAAATTGTTGGCTGCACCTACCACCCAAAACCCGCCCACACCCGCCCACCCCACCCTGAACCCACCCCCGGCCCGGACGCAGCGCAGTGCAACCACTTTGTGTCTAGGTGCTTGCAACCCACCACCCACCCACCCACCCAAATACCCCAGGCTCTCACCCTCTGGAGCCATGTACATCATGGTACCGGCACGCCCCGTCAGCGCATACACCGCCTCGCCCTTCTCTCCTCCTGCTCCGCCTCCTCCTCCTCCTCCTCCCGCCCCGCCTGCTCCTCCCATCATGCCTCCGCCCCCGCCGCCGTAATGCTGCGTGGCGGAATCCTCGCGGTAGGTCCAGCCGCCCAGGGTGCTACTCATGGCCGACTCCGATACCAGGCGCTGGAGGGGGGGAAGCGAGTGGGGAAGGGGGGAGAGGGCACGTGGGAAGGGTTACAATCATTAATAATAATTAATCAAGAAAGAGAAATTAGTCAAGAAAGAGAAGCACAGTTGTCGCCAGGAACATTGGTGCAGCAGGCGCGTGGGAGGTGAGCGGGGAGTGGGGAGCGGAGAGTGGAGAATGGGGGTGAGGGGAGTGGGGGAGTGGGCAGGCTGTGCGGGTTTGTAAGGGAGCAGGAGAGGGCGGGGGTAGGATCGGGAGTGGGTGTCGGGGCTGGTGGGGCGGAGGTGCAGCGTACGGCGTGCAGCATGCACGTGGGTGCCGCCAGGTGAAACACGACACGGCGACAGGGCTTGCGGTACGGCATTGCGGCACCCGCGTCAGCAGCAGCAGCAGTCACTTGCAGTGGGGATAGGGGCAAGCAGGCAAGCCCCCAGGCAGGCAGGCAGGCAGGCAGGCAGGCAGGCAGGCAGGCAGGCAGGCAGGCAGGCAGGCAGGCAGGCAGGCAGGCAGGCAGGCAGGCAGGCAGGCATACACACACACACACACACGCTCGCGCACGCTCACCTGCGCTGTGCTGCTGGCCTGGCTGCCACAGCGCTGGGTCACGTGCGCAAGCAGCGGCGAGGCCAGCGCCGTGGGGGCCTGAAGGGGGGGAGGGGAGGGGGTGCAGGGGGAGGGGAGGGGGAGGGACACGTGCGTGCGTGTGTCTTACGAGCGCGCGTGTGCGTGTGTATTAGAAGCGGGTGTGTGAGTGTTAACAGGCATTGCACGCAGGGCAGACTCAGGGCTTTTCGCAGCGATGGGCCCAAGGCATGGACGATCGAATGCGTGGAGGCGTACACGGCACAGGCTGCAACACAGCGGCTCTAGCACAGACACGTGCCGAGCCAATCCGCCAGAGGAGCCAATGATCCACAGGGTGCCTCTCGCCCCTCGCCCCGCAGCCCCTCGCCTTGCAACGTCTGCTTCTTTTACTTGCTGCCCCCTGGTTCCCCTGCTTGTATTCTGTTCCCCCTGCTTAAACCTTACACACACACACACCGCCCCGCCCCGCCCCCGCCTGTGCCCCGCCCACCTGCCCGCCTACCAGGCCCGCCGTGCCCCCACCACCACCGCCGCCGCCGCCCGCCGCCGCTGCTGCTACTGCCGCCGCCCTCATGCTGGCGTTGGTGTTTTGTCGTGACAGGGAGCTCCGCAGAGCAGCCATGGTGTTGGCAAGACCCGCCAGAGTGCCGCCAGCTGTGCCGCCGCCGCCGCCGCCTGTGACTGTGTTGGTTAAATAGCACAACGAAACAAAGACAGTGTATGCATGTGTGTGTGTGTGTGTGTGTGTGTTAACAAGAAAACGAAAGCCCGCCCATGTGTGTTGAAAACGAAACGAAAGCCCGCCCATGTGTCTGATGTGTGTGTGTGTGTGTGTGTGTGTGTGTGTGTGTGTGTGTGTGTGTGTGTGTGTGTGTGTGTGTGTGTGTGTGTGTGTGTGTGTGTGTGTGTGTTGATGCATGCGTGTCAAACACCCAGCCGTGTCCGCGTGGCCGTACTCATATACCGTACACGGCACGCACACACGCGGTTGATCTTTGCCGCCCTCGCGTCCAACCCTTCCCTCGCCTGGCTTTCGCCCCCTCCAGCGCCTCCAGCGCACCCGCAACCTCTCGCGCCCACACGCACCGTGCGGGTATTCGCCGGCGTAGGGCGACCCAGCGTAGGACTGGCTGTGGCTGCTCTGGGCACTGCCCTGCATAAAGCTGGGGGCCCGGATGGGGCGCCCCTCTGCGAGCGCAATCGGACAAGGCATTCGGAGTGCGAAACACTTTTTTGTGATGGACTTGAACGCGGCAAATGAAGGACGGTGGCAAATGACAACGACATAGGTACTACGTGCGGTAATTGGATTGGAATGGCAAAAAGTGCTGGAAGTTGGGAGCAACCTACGGTATGGATATCCATGGCGACATCATACCAATAACGTCCAAGCCCCCGCCCATATGGCCAAACCCACCTCCCGCGCTGCTGCCCAGCTGCCCGCCGCTGCTCGCCGAGCCCCGCTGCGCGGAGCTCATGCCGCCGCTGATCGCGCGGCCCGGCGGCGGCGGCGGCAGCCCCACCCCGGCCCCGCCGCCGCCGCCGCCCATTCCGCTGCCGCCGCTTGTGACGCGGCTGCCGCCGGCGCCCGCCATGCTGCCAGGGCCGCTGATGCGCGCGACGCCGGCGGCGGACGCCGGCAGGCCGCCGACGGCGCCGGGGCCATGCGGCATGCTGCGAGCCACACGCGGCGACGAGGGCCGCACCGCGGCGGCGCCCAGGCCGGCGGCGGCGGCGGCGAAGGCGGCGCTGGCGTAGCCAGTGACGGGGGAGTTGGGGTCGCTGCCGGCGGCGGCGACAAAACCGGCGCTGCCGCTGGCGGCGGCGCTGGTCAGAGCACTGCCTGCGGCACTGCCCAGCGCGCCACGGCCCCACGGCCCGCGGTCGCGGATCGCAAGCGACGCGAGCGTCCCGCCGCCAGCGGCGGCGGCGGCGGCGGCGGCCGCGGCCGAGGCGGCGGCGCCCAGGCTCACACCGGCGCTGCTGCCGCCGCCGACGATGGCGGCGGCGCCGCCGCCAGCGCCGCCATCTCTGCCCTCGCTGGCTGCGGGGCCGGGCAGGGACGCTCCCTGCAGAGCCGCCGTGGCGGACCGAGCCGAGCCAATGCTCGTGTACGACGGTACGGGCGAGTCGATCGAGGTACGGCGGCTGCTGTACGTGAATGAGCCGCCGCCGCCGCCGCCAATGACGGGCCCGCCGGCGGCGGCGCCGCCGACGGGCGGCATGGGCGGCAGCCCCAGCGGCGAGCTCCCGCTGCCTGTAAAGGAGCCGCCGCTGGGCCTGAGCCGCTTTACGATTTTGTGAAGCTCCCGATTGATGAGCGGCCCGCCGCCGCCGACCGGCGACGCCATGCCGCTGTTTGTGCCGCCGCCGCCGCCGCCGCCGCCGCCGGCTGCGGCTCCCATGCCCGTGATGCTGCCGCCGCTGCCTGCAACGCCCGCAACGCCGTGGCTGTGCTGGTTGTGCTGATGGTGGTGGTGGTGGTGGTGGTGGTGGGGATGCGGGTAGGGGTAAGCCTCGGCGCCGGGGCCGCTGGTGCGGCCGCCGGGGGCGCCGGTGCGCGGCGACGCGGCGGCGGACGTGGCGGTAGCAATCCACCTGCTACCCATGGTCGGCGACATGACGGTGCCGTCACGTGCCGACGGCGAGCCCACGCCGCCGGTGTTGCTGAGGCGGCCGGGGCCGCTGACGCGGCCACTGGCGCTCACGCCGCGCGGGCCAATGCCGGGCGGCACGCCAGTGCCGCTGCCGCTACCCAGGCGGGACACCGGTAGCGCCTCACGCGAATGCCCGGCGCTGCCGCTGGCGCTGTGGCCACCGCTGCCAATCGCCGCCGCCGCCACCATGGATATCGAGCTCACAGGCACCACGCCGCCGCCCGCGCCGCCGCCGCCGGCCTCTCCCTCCAGACCCGTTGCCTCCTCCGGGACAGACACTTCCAGAGGCGCGCGTCGCCTGGCGGCGGCGCCGCCGCCACCGTACTTGGGAGAGGCGTTGGCGCCGGCGCCCGGTGCGCCGTGCGTGCCATGCGTGCCGTGCGTGGCAGGCATGGGCATCAGCATGCTGACACTCCGCTCCGTCACCCCTGCCTCAGCTTCCGCCTCCCGCGCGCCTGCGCTCATAGCAGGGGAGCCAACGGCAGTAGCAGCGCTGCGCCCGACAGAAGCAGCACTGGCTGTTGATTGTGCAGCGGCGGCTTCTGCCGGGGCCGCCGGCGACGCGCCGCCGGAGGGCGCGAATCCCCGCCGGGACGTGGCGGCTCGGAGTATGCTGCGAGGGAAAGAAAGTTCCAGGCAAGTTATGTTGTAATGAGCTTTGATGCTAGGTTTATAATGGGACCACTCAGAGCAACCCAAAGCAGACCCAAACAGCAAAGCCGCTACAGCAAAGCAGCAGCGGCAAAACAGCCGTTACAGCACAGCCGCGGCAGGAAAGCCGCAACAGCAAAGCAGCGACAGCAAAGCAGCCGCTACAGCCAGCACTCACGCGGCAGGCGGGCTGAGGTCCATGGCGTGCACACTGCCGGTCGGCGACGTCCCAAGAGCCACGCCGTCGCCGCCGCCGTCCAGCTCCCCGCCCGCCGCCGCCGCCGCCGCACGCGCCGCACGCTGCGCCGCCGCGCCACCAGGAATATTCACCGCGCCGGCGGCGGCGGCGCCGGCGGCGCCACCTCGGCCGGCGGCTGGGCCGCCAGGCGAGGTGGCGCCGCCGGTTGGGCCGCCGCCGCCGCCGCCCAGGTTGCTGAACGCTCGCTGGCCGCTTGACAGCGTGCGGCTCAGCACCGCCTGGACGCCGGCGGCGGCGGCGGCGGCGCGCGGCGAGGCGCGGCTGCTGCCGGGCAGGCCGCTGCTGCCGGCGCGGCCCGCGGCGGCGGCGGCGGCGCCTGTGTTGAGCAAGGGCTGGCTGCTGGACTTGCCGGGGAAGCGGCCGTGTGCGGAGCCCTGCGAGGCGTTGGAGTCGGCGGCGCTGCCAGCGCCGCTGCCGTCGTCCACAAACATGGCCGGGTGGCTGCTTGTCTTCATCGGCGGCGGGCCGTGCAGGCGCCGACCGCCGCCGCCGCCGCCGCTGCTGCTGCCTGCGGCGGCGGCAGAGGCTCCGCCGCCGCTGCCGGCTGCGCCGCCGGCGACCGGCCCCGCGACCGCCACGGCGTGCGCCGCCGCGGCGGCGGCGGCGGCGGCGGTGGTGCCCGAGGGGCCGCTGCCGCGTGACAGGCGGTGGTCCGCGGCGTAGCCGTAGCCGCTGGCGGTGGTGTAGGGGCTCTGCAGGTTGTTGTAGTTGCCGCCCGTGAGCACAATCATGCCGTTGTCGCTAGTGGTAGGGCCGCCGCCACCACCGGCACCACCGGCACCGCCACCGCCGCCAACCCCAGCGCTTGCCGACGATGGCTCATCAGCATCCATGGCGCCCGCCAGTGCCGCCGACGTCAGACCAACAGTACCACTGGGGCGCATGGATGTCAACGTCGGTGCCGTCGGCGGCGGCGCCGCCGCCGCCAGGCCGGCCACGCCCGCGCGGCTGGGCGGCGGCGGCCCAGCCGCCGCCGCCGCCGCCACACCAACGCTGCCCTGCGCCGGCGGCAGCGCCGCCTGCGGCGCGCCGCTACCGCTGCCTCCCCGGCTTGGCACCGTGCCACTCCCGGGGGCGGTGCCGCCGCCTTGGCTGCGCGGCGAGCCGGGCCCGCCAGCGCCCGCGGCCGCGGCCGCGGCGCCGCCACCTCCGGAACCCCCATGCGCCGCCACGGCTGCGTTGAGCTGCGCGAGGAGGCTGTGTTTGGACTCGGCGTGGAGGCGTGCTGCGGTGCTGACGTTGAGGTGGTGGGAGGAGGGGCTGGGGCGCGTGAGGGGGGCCTGGGGGCTGGTGCGGGAGGCCAGGTTGCCTGGGCTCAGGCGGCTGGCGGAGGCGCCGGCCTGCGGGTGGTGGTGGGAGGCGGTGGGAGGCATGGTGTGGTGGGGAGGCGTGATGTGGTGTGGTGGGGAGGCGTGATGTGGTGGGGAGGCGTGATGTGGTGGGGAGGCGTGGTGTGGTGGGGAGGCGTGATGTGGTGTGGTGGGGAGGCGTGATGTGGTGGGGAGGCGTGGTGTGGTGGGGAGGCGTGATGTGGTGGGGAGGCGTGGTGTGGTGGGGAGGCGTGATGTGGTGGGGAGGCGTGGTGTGGTGGGGAGGCGTGGTGTGGTGGGGAGGCGTGGTGTGGTGGGAGGGGTGGTGTGGCGGGAGGCGTGGTGTGGTGGGAGGCGTGGTGCGGTGGGAGGGGTGATGTGGTGGGGAGGCATGGCTGGTTACGCGGCGTGGTGTGGTGTGGTGGGAGGAGGCAGGGCACAGGAGACATGTACTTGGCGGGAGAGGCGACGACGGCTGAAAAGTTAAAAGGGAAGGCAGGCACACGCCAACACGCCGCGCACGGGGGTTGCGAACGCGCGGTGACAAGCGGCTGGGTGCGGCCACGCCGCCTCTTAGTCCATGGGATGAGAGCCCCTGCCTCTTCTTGGGAATGGTTTGAAGAGCACCCCTCCACCCCCCAGCCCCCACTGTCCCCCCCCCCGCACACACCACCCCGTGCTCCGCTAGCTTGGCTTACTTTGGGTTCTGGAATGAACTACCCCCTCTCACACTCACACACATACGCACACGCACACGCACACGCACACGCACACGCACACGCACACACCCACACCCACACGCACACATACACACACACACGTGCGCTCTCACCTGCAACAGCTGCGCCGCGCCGCCCGCGCCCGGCGCCAAGCCCGGCATGGCCGCCTGGCTGGGCCCCGCAGACAGCAGGCTGCGTGTGGATGCCGTGCCAGCTCCGCCTCCGCCCCCTCCTCCTCCTCCTCCCCCAAGGCCCACGCTGACACCACTTCCCAGCCCACCCAGCCCACCCAGCGCTCCGCCGCCGCCGCCCGGGCCGCCGAGCAGGCCGCTGGGGTTGCCGCTGCGGCCGCCGCCGCCGCCTCCGGCGCCGTGTGTGTTGAGGGTGGAGGCGGAGCCCTGGCGCGAGCTCATGCCGGCTGCGTAGAGCTCCATGTCCTGCTGCGCCCTGTGTATGGGGGGTAGCCGTTCATGCTAACGGTTTGTATGAAACATGGAACTGCCGACGTCCAGGGGCACAGCGAGAACACGCGCCATACTGATGTCACCAGCGTAGAGGGCCTCCGAGGCTGCTGCTAGCGCACCATTTTCGACGGCTAAACTTTTTACATTTGATCGCGTAAGGTCGAAGTTAGGCGATAGCCGGCAGGGGGCAGGCGTGTCACACACGGCCCGTGCTGCCCACCGCCTCCGCAGCCAATTTAGGCAAGGTTGAACTGCGCATGCTTGCACGTACTCCGTCCAGACGCGTGCTAGACGCTATCCCGAGCTGCCCCTGCCCCTGCCCCTGCTCTGTGCCCCTGATTCTGCCTCTGTCCCTGCCTCTGCTCCGTCCTCTGACCCGGCTTCTGCCCCATGCGCTACCCCTACCCTTCAAGTCGGCCCCCGCCGCACCCCTCCTTAGCTACCCTTCCCCCTCCCCCGCCGCACCCCTCCCCAGCTACCCCCGCCTGCCCCCCACGCACCTGGATGAGGCCCTCGACACCACGTCCAGCTGCAGGTCCTCCTCCATCATGGCCAGGTACTGCGAGTTTAGATGACGCATGGCAGGACACCAGCGGGGCAGCCGTTGGGGGGCAGACATGAAAGAAAGCAGCGAGTGCATGCACGGGGCCAGCACGGGGCCAGCAAAGGAGCAGCCGTACGAGCAGAGGACCACACACACACACACACACACACACACACACACACACACGCCCAGCCTCCTAACCCTCCAGCCGCCTCCCACCCCTCCAGCCGCCTCCCACCCCTCCAGCCGCCTCCCACCCCTCCAGCCCCCTCCCGCCCAACCACCCAACCAGCCCAGCCCCCGGCCCACCTGTGCCACCTGCCCAACCAGCCCAGCCCCCGGCCCACCTGTGCCACCTGCGCCGCATTGCTGCGCAGCCGCGTCCCGCGCGAGCTTGTGGCGGGCGACTGGCTCAGCCGTGGTATGCGGCCGCCCTTGTCTCCCCCTCCTCCTCCACCTCCTCCTCCTGCTCCTCCTCCAGGGCTCTCCGCCGTCACCACAGCACCCCCACCCGCACCCGCACCGGCACCCGTGCCGACGCTCGGGCTCCCGCCCAAGCCAACGCCGGGCCGGCTTGTGCTGCTGCGGGTGGCGATGAGGAGCGAGGACGGCAGGCCGGGCAGGTCCGTGGAGGGGCCGGCGGAGGGGCCGGCATAGGAGGGTCCGGCGGAGGGTCCGGCTGAGGGTCCTGCGTTGGAGGGACGCAGGCGGGAGCCGGGGCCGCCCACGGGCACCTGTGGCAACGCAGTGCTCCCGGCCTGCGGACAGGTACGTATGTGTGAGGGAAGGGCGCGAGGCAGGGAGGAAGCGGTGAGGAGTTCCATGCATGGTTGTTTCTTACGAGAAGAGGGGAGGGGATGGACAAAGAGGAGAGGGGTAAAAGGGGGTGAAGGTGATGGAGAAGGTCGCTATCTTCCAAGGGTGAAGTAGAAGGCCACACACGGGACCCCACACGCTGCGAGTCCAAATGCCGCCGCAAAGAGTTCGCTCCCGCTGCGACACTCCCGCGCGCCCACTCGCTCACTCTCCCACGCGCCCACCTGCAGCTGCTGTATAATCTGTGCCGTGCTCAGCATCTCCATAGCGCCCTGCGCCGTGCCGCCGCCGCCACGCTCGCCACGCTCGCCCGCGCCCATGCCACCGCCACCGCCCTGCGCCGTGCCGGAATACCTGCCCTGCAGGAACGGCGACACGCCCGCTCCCGACTCCCGAGCCGTGGCCGACCCCGGCTGCGACCCCAGTCCCGGCGGGCCGCCGCTGCTGCCGCGGCCGCCACCGCTGCCGCGGCCGCCGCCGCTGCCGCGGCCGCCGCCACTGCCGCCGGCGTCGACCATTCCCGGCGCCACCGTGGCAGTGGCGTTGACGGACTGGGAGTGGGAGGAGGCTGTGCTATCGCGGGCGGCGCTGGCGGCGGAGGCAGAGGCGGCGGCGGCCGCATTTACCGCCGCCACCGCCTCATTGCCCGACATGCGGCCTTTGAGCAGCAGGTCCAGTGACGCGCGCGCCGCTGCCATGCCGCCGCCACGGCTGCTGCCCACACCCGGCGGCTCGTACCCGGGCTGCCCCGGGCCTGGCAGCAAGTCGCGGGCAAAGCCGCCGGGAAAGCCGCTGGGGAAACCGCCGCCGCCTGCGGCGGCGGCGGCGGCGGCTGCGCCGCCGGGGCTGCCGCCCTGCCCCGCCGCCGCCGCCTGCTGCGCCAGAAGCTTGGCGCTGCCACTATTCCAGCGCGGCGGGCCGCCGCTGCCGGTGCCGGCGAGGCCCGGGCCGCTGACCTTGGGGCTGCGCACGCTGCTGCCGCCGCCGCCGCCCACGCCGCCGCCAACCTGCCCCATGCTGTAAGGGCCGCTGCCCGCGCGCGCGGGCATGCGGCCCAGGCTGCCGCCGGCGCCTCCAGGTCCGCCTGTGGCGAAGGCCGCCGCCGCCGCGGCGGCGCCGTAGGCGCCGGCGGCGAAGGGGCCGCCGGCGAAGCCGTCGCCACTGGCGGTGGCAGCGCGATGGTCGGCGAAGCCGCGGTTCATGGCTGCGCCGGCGCCGCCGGGGGGGCTGGAGGCCTCTGCGGGATCCTGGTGGGACAGGTTGGAGGGCTTCCGCGTGAAGGGCTGCGCGTGTGGGGAAGGCGGCAGGGGGCAGGGGAAAGGGGGCAGGAGGTTAGGAGGCGGCTATGGAGTAGGGAGGCAACAAAGGGAGTGGCCGTTGGAGGGGGGGGGTCACATACATGATTATTCGCACTTTAGCATTTCATTTTGGGAAGCGGAGGCAGGGGGTTTGGTGCTGTGTGAGTGCGAGCACGGGTTGCAGGAAGGCGCGCACACGGCGGACACCATATGCGGCGCAAGCCGTTGCAACCAACTACACGTACGTACGTTGGCGCGTGAGAAGGAGTCCCCCTCGCGCGAGCCGGCTCTCCGGTACGGCCCCTGCACAGGCGTGTGGACCACAGCAGGCTCAGCACAGGGCCCAACGCGGGGGCACGGGACATGGCGCTGTCTACTCACTCCCAGATGCTCCACATCACACATACAGCCGCAACACTGGTCTGCATGGCGGGTGTATAAGTGACCGGGCGGTGCTGCCGGCACTGCGCCCACGCAGCACCCAGCCCGCACACGTAGGCCCGCACGCGCACAGGCACACGCGCCCCGATACCATCTAGTTTCGCCCCCGCCCCCGCCCTCGCCCCCCCTCCCGCCCCCGCCCCCCCCCTCCCCGCCCCCGCTCCCGCTCCCGCTCCCACTCCCGCTCCCACTCCCCCTCCCCCGCCCCTTTCTGCGCGCCCAACCCGCGCCTGCCACCACACGCCACCCACCACCTCCTCCGGCCCCTTGTTGGACATGTAGCTGCCCCGCCGCGAGCGCGGCTCCGGCCGCCAGCCGCTCCCGCCACCCCCCGCCCCCGGCATCATCGCGCCATGCAGCTGCTGCTGCTGCATCCCAGGCAAGCTCACGCCGCCTCCGCCTCCGCCTCCGCCACCAGCCCCGATGGGGCCGCCCGCCGCCGAGGGGCGCGCCGAGCGGTGGCCCACCGACCCCGCCACGCCGCCGCTGTAGCCGGAGGCGCCCAGGGCGCCGGACGCGGTGAGGGCGGCGGCGGCGGCCGCCGCCATGGCCTCGCCGGCGCCGCTGTAGTCGAAGGAGCGCCGCCGCACGCTGACCACTGGGCGTGAGGCGTCGAGCACCTGTGCGCACGTGTGAGAGTACATGTGTATGTGTGTGTGAGAGAGCAATGCAGTGTGTGTGAGCGCGTGTGAGGATGCTCCCCGCGAAATCCGACCCCAGGCCTCCTTGACACCCACTCATGCAACACGCCTGCGTGCACACCCACGGCACGCTTTCGCCCCGCGCGGCCGCTGCCTCCGCGCGGCCTCTGCCCGTGGGCACCACCACCCGTCCGACCGCCCGGCCGCACACACACACACACACACACACACACACACACACACACACACACACACACACACACACACACACACACACACACACACACACACACACACACACACACACACACACACACACACGTGCTGGGTAAACGTTGTTTAGCGCGCCCAGGGTGCGGAGCATGGACGCATACAGGTGCATCGCAGGGTCAGGCCGAATGGTCGCCCGTGGGGTTCCAGGCTTATCGCGGGTAAGTATGACTACCTGGGTCATGACAGTCACGCGACGCTCGGTAAAATGGTTGGTATCGGTAAGTAACTCCGGCGTCGTCTGGGCGGGCTTTCGTTTCGTTTTTTAACACACACACACACACACACACACACACACACACACACACACACGGTGCTATTTATTCAGCCCGCATCACAGGGCGAGGACCTCGTCCGGAGCCGCGATGCATTCATGACATGCCAATGGCGCCCGCGCGGCGTCGACTGCTGCGAGCTTCTGTGACTACATGATGACTCTCCTCATCGACGGGCTTTGTTACGAACGTGCTGTCGCGGCGGTATACGGCGCAGCGCTACCATGCGCCCGCCCCTCGCCCAGCCCGTGGACTGGTGGACACACGGCGCGCTTTTCCTTTCAGGGGAGTATATGGATGTCCCCCGGGGGGCTGGTTTCGGACAGCCGACGCGGCCACTGCGGCCGCGAGCATGCCTAGCCTCGGTGCCGCCGTGGCGTGGGGAGCGGGAGGCCAGCTCCCGCCAGCCCACGGCGCCACACACTCGCACACACTAGCCCACGTCCAGCAGTTCCGGGGGTTCGCTGCTTTCTAGTGTTCCGCAACCGACGCCCGCCGACTTGACCCCATGCAGCCGATGACTCCTTATAAGTTTCTCGACGACCACAGCCTCGCTCTCTTTTCCCGCACTCATTAGCGGGCCGGGACTGGGATGCGTGTCTTAGCTTGCTTGCTGCACGCCGCCCTTAACATCGCTGTCGCCATTTTCCCTGCTCGTGACACTTGCTCGCTGCCGCCCCTGTGCCTGCAATTCCTCTATCACCCGTAGGTGAGCTCGACTACGACCAGCGGGCGGGAATCAGGGCATTAGGCGTGCTGGGTCACCGTTGTAGCGCGCCCAGGGCGCGGCGCATACAATGCATATGGGTGCCACTCGGGGTCAGGTCGTTCGTCGATCGCCCGAGGGGGGGGTTCCAGGCTTTTTGCGGGTAAGTATGCTACCGGGGTCGACGCGGCTACAAGACGCTCGGTATCGGTAGGTATCCGTCGCGCCGTCTGGGCGGGCTTCGTTTTGTTGTTTTCTTTTCAACACACACACACACACACACACACACACACACACACACGCACCACGTGCAGCCCGAAGTCGCACAGCTTGGCCGTGAGCGGCCGACCCGCGCCCGGCCGCTGCGCCAACGTCATGGAGGCCGCACGCGACGCCGCCTCCCCCGCCGCCGCCACCACCGCCGCCGCCGCCTGAATGGACAGCACCCGCCGCGCCAGACCATGCGCCGCGCGGCTGTCGCCGCCGCCGCCACCGGCGCCCATCTCGCGCCCAACGGCGGCGGCCGCGGCGGCGGCGGCGGCCGCCGCCGCCGCGGCGACGCTGGCGGGCACTGCGCCGCTGCCGGCTGACGCCAGGGCGAAGGGCTCGGTACCGCCGCGTTGGAGGGGGAGCGAGGGCGAGGTGGCGACCGCGGCGAAGCCGCCGGGCGCGGTCGTCCCGGGAATCGTGCCCATCAGCACGTTCTCCGTCTTGATATCTCTGCAGTGTTTATGTTGATGGTGGTGTTGAGTGTGCTTCCGGTTTGTGGTTGTGGTAAGCGTGCGAGGGCCATGGGGAGCCGTGAGATTTGGCTCCAAGTGGTTGGCTCCGCCATCCGCTGTCCGCTTTTGGTACACTTATCGCACGCCCTTTGAGAGCTGATGATCACTGCCCAAGGTACCCCATCCAGTGCTCGCTTCCATTTCCCCGCTGGCCCCTCCCCTTCCTTACTTTCGCCCTCCGCCACCTTGCACGCCACTCCGCGCCCCGCCCCCTGCCCCAACTCCCCACACACCCCGCCCGGGCCTCCCCTCCCCTCCCCAGCTCTAGCTCCTTATCAGGAATGGTGGAACTCAGCCAGCATCCCGCACCCACCTGTGCACCACCGGCGGCGTCTGCGCGTGCAGGAACTGCAGCGCCAGCGCCAGCTCCATGCACCACACCATCGCCTCCCGGTCGCTGTATGGCAGCGCCGGCACCACCAGGCCCGCCACGCCACCGCCGCCGCCGCCGCCGCCGCCGCCACTGTGGTCGGCCAGCCCGCCGCCAGCCGCCACCGTGAGCGAGTTCATCCGGCTGCCAACCAGTCGGCCCGCGGGTCCCCGCATAGGGCTGACCACGCTGCGAGGCGAGGACGAGGACGCGCCGACGGCTACCGCCACCGCCCCGCCGCCACCACCACCGCCGGCGCCGGCTCCACTGGACCCGCCCGCCGCATCTGCGCCGCCGCCACCGCCGCCACCTGCGGCCCCGTCGCCGCCGCGGTGTTGAGGCGTGAGGGAGCGGCGCAGGAAGGACAGGCTGGCTTTGAGCGCGCGCAGGGAGGCGGTCCGCTCCGGACCGTGGGAGGTGACAGAGGCGTTGGCCGCCGCCGCCGCCGCCAGCTGCTGCCGCGCGCGCTGCTGCTGTTTGTAGGCCTTCGCCGCGTCCTGCACCATCCGCGTCATGGCGCCGGCCTGTGCGCGCGAGATGGGGACAACGACACGGAGACAAGACGTTAACGAGTGCCGCCAGCACAGAGCAGGAAGCCTCACCCACCCACCCCTCGCATGCCCCTCGCCCCTGGGCCACATCCCGTACGCCGGCAACGGCTCTGGCCCAATGCCACTAAAGCAACGGCCCTGTCCCCATCCAACCGGCAACCACCCGTCCCGTGACAACGGCCCGATTCCCCACGTTGCCCTGCCCTCTGCCCTGCCCTCTGCCCTGCCCGCTGCCCTGCCCTCTGCCCTGCCCTCTGCCCTGCCCGCTGCCCTGCCCCCTGCCCTGCCCTCTGCCCGGCCCTCTGCCCGGCCCTCTGCCCTGCCCTCTGCCCTGCCCTCTGCCCTGCCCTCTGCCCCGACCCACATCCATGTACTCCGTCACGATGCCCCACGTGAAGCGGCGGGTGGGCAGGCCGCCGAAGCTAGGTGGCAGATGCGCCAGAGCGTGCAGCTTCACGATGTGCCTGTGTGTTAAAGAGCAAATGGAAAACACTACGCGTAGGACAGTGTATGCGATGCAGAGTTACGGCCGCGGATGTGCCTGTGTGTGTGCATGTGTGTGCGGCGGCGGCGGCGGCGCTGACGTGGCAGAGTGGTAGCAAGTGGCTGACGCAACGTCGGTGGTAGCAGCCCTTGCTGGCTTGCTTGAGAGCGCAGGGAGACATAACGTGCGGGAGTGAACGGTGTCTGTTGTGTTCTGATGAGGATAAGTGGGAATGCAACGAATGCCGCCGACCGGGTGTCAGGGGTTTCAGGACTGCCCACCCCTCACACCAGCCCATCAAAGCTACTCCGTCACCCGGCCACAGACGCCACGGCACCAGGGGCATGCGACCCTGGCCTCCCTCGCAACCTGTACACGCCCATGACCCCCGCCCCTCCAGGGCGCCGCCTCACGCACTTATGCTGCAGGCGTGCCAGTACTTGAGCTTCCCGCAAAAAGTCCTGTCAAGCATAATACAGAAGATAATAAATGTGGAAGAAGTGCGACCATGTAACAGAGCAGGGTACGGACGTTCCCGGAGCCATGCAGTACAAGTACAACAAGCAGCACACCGGGCGCGCCGCATACCGGCACACCTGCAAGGTCGCCTCTCGCTGCGCCGCGTGCGGGTGCAGCACTTTGACCGCCACGGGAGTGACGCCATCCAAGGTGCCCCGATACACACGCGCGGTGGATCCACCGCCGATTCGTTCATGGATCTGCGCAGGCGGGTCAAAGGTTAAAGCCCGGGAGGCGTGGGCGGAGCCCGCCTTGCCGAGCCACCCCGGTAGGCGACGGGGGGAGCGAAACCTGGTCGTGAAGCGCCTAAGGTGGTGTCGCATGCGTATTGAATTTCACTGGTGTTGCGGGGAGAGTTGTGGCAGTGTATGCGTGAGCTTCGCAACCCAACATCAGCCATTTCACCTGCAGGCGAGCCTCCAGCTCTTCACCGGTCAACAGCTGCGGCATGAGCGTGACGTGTTAGCTAACGTAAGCCATATGGCTCTGGGCCGGAGAAACTAGAACGCCGGAGCATACCTGAAGGTCGCCAACGCCCAGAGCGCCGTTCCCGAGGCCAGGTGCACCACCCTGTTCTCCACTGTTACGCACACTGAAGCTGAGCTCATTCGGGCGTTCCATGGTTGCGCAGCTCGCAAGTCCTCAGTCCGTGCCCCGCTGCCACCGGCCGCTCAAACAAGGCACGCCCGGGTACATTACGTTACAACTGAGCACATGTGCTGGTTCATTTCCTCCGAAACGGTAGTCGCTGCCCTGAAGAAGGACACATGAGAAATGTTTGACCCGCACTTTTTTGAGCGAAGCCCAGGTGTCCTTGTTCTACGTGTATGCTATGAAGCCTTGTGCATAGAAGGCGCTTCGAACGAGGAGTACCCTGCAACGTCTTGACATGACACGGCGAGCGAAACACGGCACGCGGCGGGTATACCTTCTTTCTCCCGGGGCCCCCAGCACCCCAGCACCCCAGCCCTCCACACCCTCTCTGCACCTTCTGCCGCTTCTTCTTGGCCACCTTCATGTCCTCCCACTGCTGTATTACTGCCGCTCTCGTCTCGCCGCCTCCTGAACTGCTACCGCCTCCTTCTGCTTCGTTCTGCCTGGCTGCCGCCGCCGCCGCCGTCTGCCGCTGCCTGGCTGCCGCCCCCGCCTCCCATTGCTGCAAGACTGTCGTGTCCGCCGCCTGCAGCTCTCGCCTCGATGTCGCCTTGGCATGATCTGCTTTACTGCAAAGATAAGGATGCGAATTACAATTGAAGGGACAGCCCGACAAGCGGGGGCACACCGCACCCACGCCGCGAGGGACCGTCTCCGGCCCAGAGAGAAACACCCACCCCCTGGTTGACTGCCGACCTTCATAGTGGTACGCGCATGAGTCGAAGCCAAGCCGAAGCCCGCCAAAGCCCCACCGCCACGTAACACCCCTCATCTCGTTTAGGTCTTTTGGCGGCAGCACCAAGGCACGACAGGCCAGTGGTCTGCCGACAGCCCCATCAAACGCAAGCACCACTCAAATATCACGTCCGAAGACGATGGCTGGCGTCAGAGACGCGCAATGTCTTGGCCCGAAGGCCCATGTCTGACAGTCTGTGCCGAGGCACCACTGGAAACGGAAGCCAAGCCGAAACACCACCAAGCCACAGCACACCACAACCCCTCTCAAAGGGCACACCACCTCAGGCTTTAAGGATGCGAATTACAATTGAAGGGACAGCCCGACAAGCGGGGGCACACCGCACCCACGCCGCGAGGGACCGTCTCCGGCCCAGAGAGAAACACCCACCCCCTGGTTGACTGCCGACCTTCAAAGTGGTACGCGCAAAGATAAGGGAGGGAGGGAGGCGGAGGCAGACTGGCCTACGCAAGCCTACGCCTCCATCGGCTGGGATCAAGGGTGGCCTGGACCGCATGGAGCACCTGTCACGAGAGCCCCCTTGTTGAGGCCGACACTCGATACCGGTAGTTATATCGCTCCATCAGATCACAGGTGCAGCGCCACTCCGCTCTCGCGCTCTTCCACTGCCTGCTAGCTACGATCAAACAGCCCCTGCTCGGCTGCGCTGAGCATTTGGCCGTTTGCCGCATTTATCCGCACTTTGATGATATGCGTGGGCTCACGTTTCATGTTTCGTCTGCTTGCTGGAAGCGCTAGGAAGCGCGGCTGAACGAACCAGGCAGGGCGGATAGAGCCGCGGCGAATGCCGACATGATCAACAACGTTCCGAATACCGTACTGATCAACGCCCGTCGGGGAGGGGTGGGGAGGATGCAGGGGTCGGGAGGATTATTCCATTGTGAAGATTCGGGGGGGAGGGGGTTTGGGTGAGACCCGGGTAGGTGGGACCAGGGGGAGGTGAGATGAAGGAGCTGAGCTGCTGAGACCAGGGCGGTGACCTCCCACAGGAAAAGGCGGGAAGGCGGTCTCACCTGACGGCTGTCGAGCCCTGGCCCCCCGTTCTACCAGCCGCACGCTCATGCCCTTATGCTGGGGTCTGGGAGTACGCTGCACACTTCGCGACGACGCGCACCTGGCCCCTGCCCTATCCCATCGCGCCCCTGGACCCCGCGCGGTTCGAGCGTAGGGTGGGAAAATCGGAAAGTTGTGGATTGAGTCTGGTCATACGGTTGTGGAAACCGGGCTGTGGCAGCAACGTAGTTGTGGTTGGTGGGGGTCCAAGTTTGGGGCGCCGGCCTGTGCCGACAAGTAAGATTGGGCCGGGGGGCCGTGTCAGATGCGGCCGGGGACCCCGCGCGGCAACTCATGCGGTATGACGGGTCTGGGTGCCTGTACAAGTGTTGCATGGTGCTGCGAAGACATAGCAACCTGAAGTACTGATGGGGGATCAAGTTAGGCTCCGTTTCGAAGTGGCAGCAAGAGCTACCGGTGTGTGTGTGTGTGTGCGTACTCAGTGCATGTGTTTTGTGTGCCTGCACCGGCATCGTTGCGACTGTGCTGAACGTGGCTCGTGGTGGTGAGGGTTGCTGGGGTGCAGGTGGGGTTGAGAGTGCACAATGTGTCGTGTGTGCGTGCCGTCAGGCAGGGTTACACCTCACCCAAACGAGTAATACCTGCGATAGACAGGACTGGACTGGCCCCAAACTCAGATTGGGGCGGGTGGCAGCTGAGATGCACAGCGGGACCGGTCCCCCAAACTCAGATTGGGGCGCGTGGCAGCTGAGATGCGCAGCGGGACCGGTCCCCCAAACTCAGATTGGGGCGGGTGGCAGCTGAGATGCGCAGCGGGACCGGTCCCCCAAACTCAGTTTGGGGCGGGTGGCAGCTGAGATGCGCAGCGGGACCGGTCCCCCAAACTCAGATTGGGGCGGGTGGCAGCTGAGATGCGCAGCGGGACCGGTCCCCCAAACTCAGATTGGGGCGGGTGGCAGCTGAGATGCGCAGCGGGACCGGTCCCCCAAACTCAATTTGGGACGGGTGGCAGCTGAGATGCGCAGCGGGACCGGTCCCCCAAACTCAGATTGGGGCGCGTGGCAGCTGAGATGCACAGCGGGACCGGTCCCCCAAACTCAGTTTGGGGCGGGCGGCAGTTGAGATGCGCAGCGGGACCGGTCCCCCAAACTCAGATTGGGGCGGGTGGCAGCTGAGATGCGCAGCGGGACAGGTCCCCCAAACTCAGTTTGGGGCGGGCGGCAGTTGAGATGCGCAGCGGCAACGTTCCTGCCGGCGCCAACCAAGATGCCGCGCGAGACAGATGCCCGACCAGACCCACCTCCCAAGATGCCCCCCGGCGGCAACTTTCCCACCCTCCTGTTCGAGCCTCCTCGCGGGGCTGCGAGCGGGTCCTAACGGTATTTGACGGTGCGACCTTCCTGCGACCTTACTACCTCCTCACCATATTTCCATATGCCATGCTGCTGTGAAGACGGTGCCGTTTCCATGGATACCACCGGACGTCGACGGGGGAAGCCCGACATTTGCGTCGATGCTCGGTTGGAAATACTCAAGAAAATCGCTTGTGCCTCTAACATAGCTTTGCCAATACACATAAGCTACACAATCGCAGCGGGATAGGCCGGCTAGCCCCTCGGCGCACAAGCCCGCTACGGGAGTCGTTAGTGCGGCTGGCTTGAGGGCTTCCTGAACACAGGAATAGGGCAATCATCTCTCCGTGTGCTTTGCTATAGGTATGTCGCTGATTAGCATGCACAGATCCAGACCCGTGTAAAAACATGGTTTCGAGGGAAAGTGCAAACAGGTGCTGTCCTGAATTCGCCTCTGACACACACGCCTCCGAGGTAGTGAGCAGTGGGCAATGTGCTATCGGTACATATTCGCCAGAGAATTTGCTCCGCCGCAGCATTGCATCTTACCTCACCGCCTGCTCAATACCAATCATTTTACCAGTTGTGTTACAACAATATAATTGCTGCGTTTTAGCATGACGGCAACACTCACAAGCCGCACGCAAGCTGCTCGGCCTATGTAAATACCCTGCAAGTAGCCTTCTTGAATCCCTCAAGGCTTTGTGCACGCGAACAGGCGCTTTCTTTCTCTAAGCAATGGCCCCTGGCGTAGAACTGAGCCAGAACTCGGCTTCGCCTGGCGCAGCAGCCTTGAGTGCTGTTTCTGGCAGCAGCCAGAAGCGCCCAGAATGAACATCGACACAGACTCACAGCATGCGGAAAAGATGGCCGCAATTGAGGCTGAGGCGGGCATTGAGAACGTGGCCCTTGGCGCCGCGCGCAGACCTGAGACGCCAGAGGCGAGCGACTTCATGGAGGATGCACTTGATTCAAGCAGCAATGCAATGCCGCCGTCGTCGTCGCTGCAGCAGCAACAGCGTCACTCGTCGACCGCACAGCAGGCGCTGAAGCTGAAGCTCGGTCGCGTGGTTGGCAGCGGCACCTTCGCCATTGTGCACAAAGCACTGCTGAACGGCAAACTTGTAGCCTGCAAGGTGCGTTGACTTCGTAGCTAGCACACGGAAAGCCTATAAAAGCGCGGGCTGCGGCCATCTGGCGGTTGATGGGCGTGTGAGCTCGCCAGGCAGGGGCCAGGGCGAGCGAGGCGGGGAGCGACAGCGACGTTAGGCAGGGGCAAAAGTGGCGGTTCGGCAAGTATGCCAGGTCAGAGCGACTTCGGCTTTCCTTCGTATCCCGGGGTCCGTCGCTAGAGCCAGGGAGCCAGGTCGCAGCCCGACCTGCGCGCGGCCAACCCGTTTTCACGCCGCTGCAACCCCCGGTTACGACCATCACCAACTGGGTTTTTGGGGCAGGCGCTGTATCGGAGCGGCTGGCGTGAGTTGTGCCCCGCCCCCCGTGGCCCGGGCAAACCGCGCAACACCCAAGCGCTGCAGGCTCTTCGCCTGCATGCCCCCGGTCCCTGGGAAATACAATGACATTCCCCCTCGCCCCAACCGATCCCGCATGTGTCACACACACGCACGCACAGGTCCTGCGCCCGGAGTTTGCTGCGCACAAGCTGGTGGTGCGGATGCTGTTGAAGGAGGCCAACCTCATGTCCTGGCTGGACCACCCGTGAGTGTGGCGACGGTTGGCGGCGGCAGTTGGCAGTTGGCGGTTGACTGTCCACGCAAGTGGCGCCTGCCAGAAGCTTGGCTGCTTGTCGTGGGGATGGAGGGGTTGAGGACTGGAGGGGGACCTCGTCATTGGGCGGGAGGTATATTAGTAAAGCGGCGGTTGGGTTCCCACACCAGCCACAGACACGAGCACCCCTACTCAACAACAGCGCGTGTCCTTCGCATACGCATCGCTCCGCATACGTGACACGTGCGGATTAGGGGCAGCACAAAGGCGGCTCTCAGCTTGGATGGCCACCTGACGCCCAGCATTGTGCGCCTCCGCCACCACTTGCCCGGGTGCACGTGCTGGCGCGTGGGCTTCGGGCGATATCCGCTCTCCCTTCGTCCTTACGCACATGCGCCCGTCCCTGAAGAACCAAATTGCGGCCACACCATGCATGCATGCATCTGTGGCTGCTGGTTCTGTTTACTTTGGGCTGTGTTCTACAATCCTCCTGCCGCTGTGTGGGCTGCTGCAGGCACATTGTGCGCTGCCACACGCTGTGTCAGGTGCCGGGTGGGGCGGGCGGCCAACAGGACACCTACGCACTCATTATGGAGTACCTAGAGGTGAGCGGCGGTTTCATGTGACCGAGTCCGACAAAAAAAATCCCATTATAATTACAAGAACACCATTCACGAACGAAAGTGCAAGACGAGCGCGCCATCAGTTACCGGGGGTGCAGCGTGCCCGTGGTTGCTGCGCGTGTACCTGTTGCGATCTTTTCTGCGGCGAAATATCCCTTTGTGATGGCCAGATGATGAGTAAGGGGGGGGGGAGGTCAGCGCTAGTGCTTTGACGTAGGGGAGAGGGAAACACATGCTGCCCGCAGCACCCACACATAACCTGTCGTGCCGTACCATGTCGTGCTATCCCGTGCCGTGCTGTGCTGTGCCGTGCCGCTACGGCCCGCACCCGGTCACTGCCGCCGCTACGCTGCCGCTCTGCTGCTGCCCTCCCCATTTGTGAACTGAATACCCTGTGCTCCACGATTGGCTAAATCCCCCCCTTCACTCCCCAGGGCTCCTCTCTGGCCCACGTCATCAGCAAACAGATGAAGGAGCCGCGCCAGCCCCTGTACAGCGATGTGGAGGGGCTGACGTGGCTGCTGCAGGTGCGTGTGCGTGCGTGTGCATACGTGTGCATGCGTGTGTAATGTGCGTAATGTGCGTAAATGGGCGTGTCAGGGTGTGTGGTGTTGTTGGGTGGGCGACGGCTGAGGTGACAACGCCTCGGTGCAGATGGGTCATCTCGCCTGCAGCAGTGTGCTGAGCAAGGCTGGGGCTGGGGTGTGTCGCCTGAAAACCCCCTCCCTTCCACTCCCCAACTTTGCTTCCCCTCCCCAATCTGCCTGGCTTTTGAATCATCATCATGAATGCAACCCCTCCTATCCTACCATGTCCTCAACTAACCATGCATGTAAACCCGATTCCCATTCCCTCACCTCGCAATCCCCTGCAACCCCTCACTGCTGACTCCACACGCTTCAGATTGCCGAGGCCCTGGCGTACCTGCACGCACGGGATCCGGTGGTCATTCACAGAGGTGCGTGGCGGTTGCGGCAGTTGGCTTGGCAGTATGCCACTGGTGTTGCTACAGCTGTCGTTGGCTTCATACTGTAGAAAGTATATGTGATGCCGCCTCTAACATGGCCCCCTGCTAAGGACAAGCGCATCGCTGTAATGATGATATTCGCGATCTCACGTCTTTCCATTCACTTAACGTTGGATGTGCCTGCATAAATGTCTTCCCACCGCCGTCGCTGCCGCCACCGCAGACATCAAGCCGGCTAACGTGCTGCTAGGTCGGCCGCAGCCGCAGCAGCTGCAGCCGCCACCGCAGGCGCTCATAGCGCACCCGCCCGCGCGCCTCGGCGCCAAGCTGTGCGACTTTGGCCTGCACCAGGTGCGCGCCTGCATGCTCACACGAGCTCCGGTCCACCGGGCCATTCTCCGATAATCATTTTTCTTAATACAAGTATCTATGCCGCCCCATGTACAATTTCTGCGGGATCTCTCTTTGTTGATAATTTACTTTTTATACGTGTATCCCGTTGTGCAGACGGTCAAGGCTTTGCACCACCGACCGATGATCCGGGTAAACTCGCGGGTCGCGCGCGCCTCCAACGCCGGCGTCTTCCAAACGCCACGCGTCAGCGACGACGGATCTATCATGCTGCCGCCCGCGCTGCTGGACGCGGCGGTCCGCGTGCGCGCCTCCATCGACGGCGACGGCGCCGCCGCTGGCGGCACCGGCACGGGCACCGGCACGGGCACGGGCGCCGGCAGCGGCAGCGGCCTCAACAGCGGCCTCAGCTCCTGGCGGGGCGGCGCCACAGCAGGGCCGCTGTCTGCAAGCAGCAGCCAGGCGCTGGCGGCGGCGGCGGCCGCGGCGGCCGCGGCGGCGGCCGCCGCCGCGGCCTCCGCCTTGCGCGCTGGCGGCGGCGCCGGTGGCCCCTCTTCCGTCACAGACTTCGGGAGTGGCGTGTCGCTGGCGGCAGTGGCAGGTGCTTCGTCGTCGCTGCACCGGCTGCCGAGCGCGCCCGGATTTGTAGTCGCCTCTCCCCGGGCCTCGGACGCCACGTCGGCGGCCGCCGCGGCGGCGGCGGCGCTGCTCACGTCGGGCGGCGCCGGCGGCGGCGCCTGGCCGCCAGCAGCTTCGCCGCGCACGGCGGCTAGCGGCGGCGGCGGCGGCGGCGGCCCAGGCTCTTATGCAGGTGGCGGCGGAGGAAGGGATGCGGCAGCGGCGGCGGCTGCGATTGCGGCCGTTGCTGCGGCGTACGGTGGCGGGGGGCAGCAACCGGCGTCTTTCCGCCGCGCGCCCGTCACTTCGGGACCGTCACTTCAGCCTGTGTCGCCTGCGCTGCTGACGGCGCAGCGACTGGAGCAGCAGCAGGCACTTATGCAACTGCAGCAGCTGCAGCAGCTGCAGCAGCAGCAACAGCAGCAGCAGCAGGAGTTTGCTGCAGGCCCCGCCAGTGACACATTTATGCAGCAGCAGCACCAGCATCAATCGCATCAACCCCAGCAGCAACAGCAGCAACTGAGGCAGCAACTGAGGCAGGTTGCACAACAGCGCGTTGAGTCAGCATCCAGCCCCCTTGACTCCATGCCGGTACGTCCGTGTGTGTCTACGTGTGCTTGTGAGCGTGTGTGCCTGCGTGCGCCCGCGTGTGCGTGTCTGCGTGTGCTTAATGGCTCTGATTGCAGTGTGGGCTTCCGCAACCTCTTCACGTTGGCAAAGCCAGGATGCCGGACCCCAGCCAACCATAACACGTGCACACACACACACACACACACACACACACACACACACACACACACACACACACACACACACACACACACACGTCCACGTACGCAGAGTCCCGAGGTGTTCACGGGCGCCTCACCCACCGGCCGCGTGGGCGTCAGCAGCCCTCTCTCCAATGCCGCGTACGGCGCGCCCCGCGTGCCACCTCAGCAGCCCGTCACGTACCGCCAGCCCCATGCCGCGGTGCATGCGCCGCTGGCTCCCTTGCTTCCCCACACCCCGTCGCTAGACAGCTCCCCGCCCGGCCTGCATCCTGCACACCCGCAGCAGCACCCACACCCGCAGCAGCAGCAGCAGCGGCAGCAGGCCCTGAGCTCACAGCTAGCTGCAATGATGCGGTACACTCACGACAGCACAAGCACCGCCGGCACCGCGGCGGCGGCCGCCGCGGCCGCCGCCGCCGCCAGCATCAGCAGCCGTGCCGCGCACCACACGCACCACCCCCAACAGCAGCCCCAACAGCACCCCCAGCGCGCGCCGCATTCTCAAGCACAACAACAGGCGGCGGCAAGTGGCGGCGGCGGTGGCGGCGGTTTAGTGGCGCACCTCGGAGCCATGTTCGGCCGCGGCGGCGGCGGCGGCGGTGGCGGCGGCGGCGGAGGACAACAGACACAACAGGCGCCAGTGGTTGCCTCCTCAGGGCGCTCGGGGCCGCTGTCGAGTCAGGTGTCGCTTCTGCATGAGCTGCGCCGTACCTCGGAAACAGAGCCGCTGCCGCCGGGGCCCGGCCGGCACTCCGGGCCCAGCCACCTCCCGCACCACACGCACCACACGCCGACGTCGCCCATGCCTACGGGCGCGGGTGAGGAGGCGGCGGCGGCGTTTGTGCAGCAGCACTACCAGCAGGGCGGCGGCCTGCTAGCCCAACAACAGCAGCAGCAGCAGCAGCAGCAGCAGCAGCAGCAGCAGCAGCAGCAGCAGCAGCAGCAGCAGCAGCAGCCGGCGGCGAGCACCTCCTCCAGCGGGCGGTGGCCGCTGCATGCCTGGTTCTCACGGCATCGAGCGTCCGCCGGCACAGCCGCCGAGGGCGCAGGCGGCAGCGGCGGCGGCGCCGGGCGCGGCGGCAGGGGCGCAGCGGAGGCCGCGGCCGGCGGCGGGCGCGGCCGCGGTGACATGGGCAGCGGCCCCTCCGGCGTTGTACGCCGCTCCTCCTGCCCACGCCTCGGCACTACTACTACAGCCGCCGAATCCCAAGGGCTGGCGGCTGTAGCAGCAGCGGGAGTGGGAGCGGCTGTAGCGCCAGCGCACTCGGCTGTAGCCGTGGCTGCTGCGGCGGCGGAGCCGCAGCAGCAGGGGCTGGGCGCGCGCGGCGTGCCGGGTCTGGTGGCGACGCCGGTGAGCCCGGGGCCGGCGGCGGCGGCGGACGTGACGGGGACAGCGGGGCCCATGTCTGCAGCCGTTCTGCCGAGCCGGATGCCAATAGGGCAGAGGCATCGTTCGCTGTCCTTTGGCGGCCGTGGCGGCGGCGGCGCCGCCATTGCGCCGTTTGGCGGCGGTGGCGGCGACGCCGCTGTGGAGGCGGCGGTGGCGGCGGCGGCTGTGGCCGAGGTGGATGCGGTGGCGGCGGCCGCCGCGGCGGCGGCGGCGGCGACTGCGGCGGCTGCGGCGGCTATGGCGCCTACGCCTGGCGGGGGCCTGGAGATCGCGGGCTTGCCTGTGATTGAGCGGGTGTTCCAACTGAGCGGTGCGTTGGGGGCGTTGTAGTACGTTGGTACGGGATTTTGGGTACGGGAATTGTGGGACCTTGCTTTGGCCAGGAGTCATGGTGGTGACATGCAGCTGCTAGCGCTGCAGAGGCGAGGTCGTAGTTGCTTGAATGTTTGCTACTCGAATGCATCTATTGTTGACCGGAGCGCTTAAGCGTTCACGTTATTGTGTTCCTGGTCTGCTTTTCCTATCGTTTATTTGCAGGCCAATGCGGCTCCAGTATCTACATGAGGTAGGAGTTTCAGCAAAATGGAACCGCTTCTGACGTCTTGCCTCATTAGTCCACATCTCACCTATCTTTCCTTTCCTTTCCATGCGCTCCCCGCGTACCCGACCTAAACCCCGCCCGCCTTTCCTTTTGTTCTTTGTCTTCTTCTCCGCAGTCCCGAGGTGGCTCAGGAGCAGCCGTACAATGATAAGACTGACGTATTCAGTTACGGCATCATGGTGTTTGAGGTCATGTGCCGTACGCTCATCAGCCACACGCAGGCGGGCCGGGACGGATTCGGCTTCACGCGGTGCGTGTAGTGTCGTGTCGTGTCGTGTCGTGTCAATTCATGTCGCGTTTCGTTGGCCCCTGGTTTGCCGCTTCTGCCGCTGCTGCTGGCCAAAGCACTACCATCGCAGCATCCGTAGATAGCATGCGCTCGCATTCATGCCTGTGCGCATTATTATTAACGGCTGCAAATGAAAGCTTGTGAATATCCCAATCTCGCTCGCAGGATGCTGGTGGAGGGCCGGCGGCCATTGCTGCCGCCCGATCTGGACCCGCGGGTCAGGGCGCTCATCGAGGCCTGCTGGCGCCAAGACCCCTTGGAGCGGCCCACCATGCGGCAGGTGGCGGCGGAGATCCACTACATGCTGTACGGCATCGCCCGCCCGCCACGTGAGTACGAACTGCTGGCGGCGGCGGCGGCGGCGGCGACAACCGGCGCCGGCGCCAGTACGCCGCCCTCGCGCTCCGCCGGCACCCCCGTCAGCGGCAGCACGGCAGCGGCGGCGGCGGCCGCGGCGCCGTCGTCGTCGTCGTCTGGCGCCGCCGGCTTTGTGGCGCTGCCGGCCATGCCGCCGCCGCCGCCGTCGCGGCCGTCGACGTCACTGGCGGCGGCAGGGCCGGCGCCGGCTGGCGCTGGGTTTGGCGTTGGCGCCGCCGCTGCAGCGCGCCCGCCACCGTCGCCTCGCGGCGCTACCAAGCCGAGTGCTGTCGCTGCCAGGACTGCCGCCGACGCCCCAGCCTTTGCGGCTCGTGGCAGCTCGACGGGCCAGCTGCCACTGCGGCCGACGCCGGTGGAGGTCCCTTCGGTGCCGTCGTTGCAGCCGCCGTCGCTGACTCGGGTGTCGTCGCAAACGCCGGCGGGTGCGGACACGCCGCTCTCCCCGTATGATCGCAGCAGCAGTAGCTTTGTCATCCGCGGCGGCGTGGCGGCGGGCGCACTGGGCTCCTCATTTGTTGTCCCGGCGTCGTCGGCGGCGTCGGCGGCGGCGTCGGCGGCGGCGTCGGCGGCGGCGGCGCGCTCCGCAGCTGGACGAGCCTCTTCATCTGCCGGCGGCTCTGACGCCGTTCCGGCGACGGTGAAGGTGTCGAGCCTGGCACCGTCCGCCGCCGGCCGCGGCGGCGGCATGCAGCCAAGCGCCTTCGCGGCGGCACCGAACGCTGGCGGCGGCGGCGGCGGCGGCGGCGGGCCCTCCGGGCAGCACCGCCACTACTTCACTGCCGCCGTCAACGCGGCCGCGGCGACGGCGGCGGCGGCGGCGCGGGCGTCTGCCGGCGTGACGGCGGGCGCCGCCGCCACCGTCACGCCGGCGAGTGTGCGCATGTACCACAACCCCCTCTCCGCCGCCTCGCTGCCCGCTGCTGCTGCTGCCGGCTCCCATTCCGCCGCCGCCGCCGCGGCTGCGGCGGCGGCGGCGGGTCCCACAGAGGAGGGCGCCGCGCGCTTCATGAGAACCACACAGCAGCTCAGTGGCACGCTGAGTCAGCAGATGAGTCCGCAGATTAGTCAGCAGATTAGTCAGCCCATCAGCAGTGCCCAGGTCAGTGAGCACGGCGGCCACGGCGGCGGGCGGTTGCCCAGTCGTACTTCGCCGCAGGAGTCGTACGGCATGGTGGTTGGCGGCGGGCGGCTGCTCAGCACCTCCACCAACACCGCCACCACCTCGGGAGCTCTCGCCACCACCGCCACGCCCTCCACCACCGCCCCCGGCACCTCCCGCACTGTCTCCGCCTCCTACGGCTCCTCCCTCTGGTCCGCCAACACCGCCACCGCCGTGGCGGCGGCGGTCGCCGCCGCAGACGCCCCCGGCGGCTATGGCGGGCTGATGTTCGGCCGCATGTCCGTACCAACCAAGTCTGGTATTCCGCCGCTGCCGCCGCCGCCGCCACCACCGCCGCCGTCAAGCGGCACGCAGTCGTCGTCCCGCTCCCGCTCGATGTCCTCGCAGCGCCCGCCGGGTGCGGCCCTGGCCGGGTCGGCCTCCACTCCGCAATCCAGCGGTGGTGGCAACGCGGCGGCTGGCGGCGGTGGCGGTGGCGGCGGCGGCGGCGGCCCAGGCCCAAGCAACGCTAGCGCTCCGCTGGCAACACCAGCAGTGCCTGCCTCTCCTACGACCACTGCGGCGGAGGCGGAGGCGGGGCTGGCGGCGGAGGCGGCGACAGTGGCTGGCGACACGCGCTCAGCAGGGCGTGTGTCGTCTGCTGTGGGGCCCACCGCTGCCAGGACTGGAACGTCCACGGGTTACACGGGTACGTTGTCGGTGGGACCCGCCGCCATGACGCCCACGCCCGTCGGCGCTGCCAGCAGCGCCCCCAGCGCCGCCAACAACACGCCCGGCCAACACCACCGCCCGCAGCACCAGCACCAGCACCAGCACCAGCAGCCCTCCTTGCCACCCTCTTCCTCGCTCGCGCCTCAGCAGGCGCAGGCGCAGGGGCAGGGGCAGGGGCTGCAGCCGTTGAGAACACAGCAGGGCTCGACGGCGGCGATGCTAACCCGTGCCGCCAACAGCCGAAAGGGACTCATAGGCACTTCAAGCGCCACCAGCAACCCCAACACGACACGCATGGGCCCGGGAACAGGCACAGGCGCAGGCTTGGCGGCCGGTGGCGGCGGCGCTGATGCAGGTGCAAGCGCGAGGGAGCTTACTAGCAGCAGCCGTGCCGCTGCGGCCGCTGCCAACGCGGCAGCCTCAGCCGTGCTGCACCCACGCAGCAGCTACAACAGCGCCGCGGCTGGCCCCGGGGAGGTGGACATTGCGGCCTCCATGGACAGCAGCGGCGGCGGCACCGAAGGCGGCGGCGCCGCATCGGCTATGCCGCCCGCCGCCCCCAAGAGCCTGTCGTTCAGCGCCCGCGGCGGTGCCGTCCCGTCCGTGCTCAGTCTGTTTTCTGAAGTGGACACTTCCGCGCATGGCAGCCCCAGGGGCGGCGGCGGCGGCGGCGGCGGCGGTGGTGGCGGTGGCGGCGTCGCCATCGGCCGCACCGGCAGCCGCGGCTCTGCTGGCTCCAGCGTCGTCGCCGCCACGGGCGCCAACGCCAGCGCGTCTCTCAACGCGGGCGCGGCGGCAGCGGGTGATGGGGAGGCGTCGGTGCCGACGCCGCGCGCCTTTGGGTTTGGCGCCTTTGCGGCGCTGCGCAGCGGCCGCCGCAGCTCCGTGCGGGTGGCGGCGGCGGCGGCGGCGGGCGGCAGTGTGACGTCGCCGCGTGGCAGCACGCACAGCGGCGCAGGCGTGGGTGTGTTGGCCACTGGGTCAGCGGCAGAGCTCGGCGTGGCCGTAGCAGCGGCGGCGTCAGGGACTGCGGTGGGGGCTGCGGTGGCGACGTCGGCGGGTGGGCCGGCGGGGATGTCACGGCTTGCGAGCGGCGGGCGCCGTCGTGGTGACGAGGCGGGGCCGGCGGGCGCCGCCGCGGCCTCGGCCCACCGCGCAGAGGAGGAGGACGAGGGCGAGCAGGCGGATGGCCACAAAGCGACGGCCGGCTGCGGCCGTTGCGGCTGCGTGATTTCGTAAACGAAGAGAAGCATTTGTCGATGCAGTAATGTGCGCATGCTCAGACTGAGAAAGAAAGTTGAAGAGACGCTCTGCGCTTTGCAGTTTGCTGCTGCAGTAGCCACTCACTGGAAGAAGACTTGATTATCCGGACTTACCCGACTGCATACGCACGCCCAGCCCAAGAGCTGCATCGGTTGATTGCATTGCACGTTCAGCATCAAGGTTTGCGTGTGTTCATACTTCCTGTCGGAAACTTCAGCAGTATGGTGTTATGTGCTGAAAAGCTGCCGTCTCACTTACGGCAGCGAACGTGGATGGGGGCAACACCTTTTGCCTTTCAGTGCAAAGGTGGGCAGCTCGATCGGCCATCGGCGGCGGCCGTGCTGCGCATGCTCAGCCCTGTGCTTAGCCAATATCATACACAAGCACGTCTGTGGGGGTTGCAAAGCTATGCGTGCGTATCGCAGCAGGCATCGATGGTGGTACCTGCTAAAGAGGCGGGGCTTTGCCTTGTTTTGGCGCTCAGCCGGAAGAATAGGAGCGAGGTTCTGAACGGAGCGAGCTGGGTTTTGAGTTTGTGAGCGCGGGCTTTCAAGGAAGGAAGCTGACAATGATCTGGCTGGATGTGACCCGCATACTGTTACTAGGACTGTGTTGTTCGTTGGGACGCAGGACAATTCAGGCATTTCCGTCCTGAGGCCCTGCAATTGAGCAGTTGCGGCAGCTAAGGGGTTTCAATCGCTGTGGCTTTGGCCCAGCAGTCGGGCGTTTGTGACGGGCTCTGGTCAGGTCTGGCCTGACCTGACGTGAGGAAGCCAGGCGAAGAAAGTGTACGGTAAGCATGTGCACCGGTTTTGTGCGTGTGAGAGGTTGTCCTTATTAAATGTACCCTTCTTGCGCCTTTGTGTCTCAGGGATGCTTCCCAGCAGTGACACGAGGACGCATGGACTTGCACATAAGAAGATAGGAACGGTGTTTGTTTGTGCGGCGCGAGTGCGTGGTTGGCACTGCATGCTATGAGAGGACGGGGACGGAGGTGCGGTGGTTACGGTGGTTCATGTGTGGGAGAGATCGCAAGCGCTCGGTGCAATCGAGTTTATGTGTTTTTGTGACTGCTACAGTGCCCTCCACGGGTCACAAACAATGACAGCAGGCGATGAGCTGTGATTTACGTCAGATTGAGGCACCGGCGTAACCCATACGCCAGGGAGGAGACGGACACATAAAACGGCGGGTTCAGGACACATACACGCATACATATACGTACCAAAATTCCTTTGCGCGCAAGCAAGTGGCTGCGCGTGTCGCAGCAGGTAGGCAGGTGCTCCGGTGTGATGGATGTGAGAAAGGCAAGCCAGCCGTTGCTAGCTATTGGCGACACTAGTTGGCACAATCGTCTTTCTTGGTTGCTGTGTACAAAGGGCACGGGGATATACACGGCCTGACACAGTGCTTACTGGCAGGATCATTCGGACTCGTCAAGGGTGTTCACAAGCGGCTTACTGCGGCTTTGAAAGGACATACACGTGCGCTGTCCCATGGTTGGAAGCGCATAAGGTGGCAGGGTGCGGAGTTTGCGCTCGCAATCTATCATTACCGGACACGACGCACGGGCACACGTGCGTTTCTCATCTATTACAGCAATTGACGGAGTTGTTGCGTACACGCGCGGCGTCTGATAGGCGTGGGGCGGCCGCGGCAGTGGTACGCGCAGCTAAAGCTATAAAATAAACAAAACAAAAAATAAGAAGGCCGAGGTGCTAAGCGTGTATACCGTGACGTGCGGCTGATATGTGTGGGACCCTCTGGGATTCTGACTGCTTTGGCGCGTGACACGTGTTGCTCGCTCGGTGTCGGTCTACATCGATTTTGGGATCATGGCGACAGAAATGGAGTAGAAATAAGTAAAGCGGCGCGATAGTCTTGGCTGGAGGCCTACTTGCAGTAGTACATCCGGCGGGGGGGAAAGGGGTATTGGACGGATGCGGGCAGCAGAAAGGTGCAATTTAGGTGCGAGATCGCACTGCTCCTTAGTTTGCGCCTGCATGCGTGCATGTGTATATGCGTGTGGTGGTGGCATTGGCAGTGTGATTCACAGGGGCGGCCCCTTCCTTCCTTTGCATCCCGCCTTTCTTGGCACTTAACAAGCACTTCCGCCAACTCACACCGGTCGGGGCTGCAGTGATTACTACATATTGCTGATGGAGTCGCCTGTCATGATCTCGCTCCATGAAATGAATGTCGAAGTTGCAACGCCTACATGAATTCTTCAGTGACGGATGCCCCGTCAAAGCTTACGAAAGGCAGCATCCATCTTTATGGTGGTGCGTGTACATGTGTGCGTGTGCGTGTTTGAATGGGGACCCCACATCGCAGAGTTTTGATGTCTATGTGTTTGGAAGTGATCCTGCAGCAACACCAAGCTAAGTGGTGGAGCATCGGAGGGCGGAAACTTGGCTCGCGGCGTGCATCGTAATATTGCGTTGTGGGTTATTCATACGCACGCAAGGCCGTGTATACAGACGCATGCCTGCTGTCTGTTGCATAATGTTGGGCGCACACGCGGTGGCGAATGTGGTGAGGCATGCATGCTTGTGTGGGCAGCCGAGTGCCTGTTTCTTTTGGATGTGCGTGGTTCGGTGGTTTGGATGCGCGCGCAGTGACGTGGCAGGTGCCGGGTGCCTCGGGCAGCAGGGGCCCTTCCAGTGACTTCGGAAGGCTGATCGGATGCCAGGGCCAACCTGTCTGTCCTTTGACGGCATTTGCCGTAGCAGCAGTGCCGTGCCTGCTGTGTGCTACTATGCCTCCAAGTGAAGCCACGACGTACGTACAATAGCAGTGCTTCAAGCGCACGTTTCGGAAGCAGGGCAAGACTGAAGTGAAAGCACATCGGCATATCCTGTCAAGTTCTGTCTTGTTCTTGCACGTGTCCCAATAGTCCCAAGCTGTGTTAGCTGTCGTCATACATGAGGCAAGTTCCGTGGCACGCATCTTGGCCCGGGCCGCTGCCCATCGTGCCAGCCTGCCGGCATCTCGCGTGGTGTTAATCAGGGGTGCGCGCATAATCTTGATGCCGGTGGTGATGGAGGTGACGGGGTGCATGCATGCGCATCGTTTGCATGCTACGCATGGGCACGAAGTGACGAAGGCACGTCAGAGGTCTGCGGGGGCGGGCTCGCACGTAGCGTTGTTTGGACTGACTCGGCGGAGCAGGGCTCGTTTGCTTGGCCATCTCATCTATCGCTATATACATACAGACGTGAGAAGCTGTGCGAACGGCAAGAGGGGGCGGCGGCGGTGCGGCTTTGGCCGGGGCAGTGGGGGAGTGTGGGCATTGGGCAGGGCTCGCTTCACTATGTAGTGCCCTCCGCGGGTGCGACATGCCCCATTGATTCTTTTTATGAGGATGCAAATCTGTAACACATGTGCCGTGCGGGATTTGCCAGTCCATGATCCGCACGCACGCACCTGCCGTCCCACGCGGATGGTCTAGCTAGCGTCACAGCACTGCACGACACCAGAGTACACCCAACGATCCAAAACGACTGCACCATGCACGGGCAATTCCGTATTTCCGTGTGGGCTTATGGACTCGCTAGCGCCGCCGAAGCTGGGTGTCAACGACGGGTCGAGGCCCAAAAAGGCAGGCGAAAGTCCGCAAGGTGTGCGGGGGGCGGGGATCTCTGCGAGGGGAGGTGCGGCTGCGTGGTGCGTGGACGCTGGCAATGCGAGATGGGGGTGTTGCTGGGGATTGGGCGGGTTGCCTGCGGGCCTGCGGGCATCCGGCTGCACGACCTGAGTGTTTTTGAGTACAAAGAAACCAACGTTTTACTAGTGTAGTTTGGTACCACATGTCCGCAAATGAAGAGAGTGCGTTCCGTCGGCACTCCCTCGACAAACTTGCTGATGCGATTTCGGGACTTGACCAAGTAGTCGCCGCGTGCCAGGGATACGGGCTCAACAATTACCAGAACCCGGAAGCAGCCAAGCTCGAGCTGAACCAGCGATACAATGAGTCCCTCCTCTGCATAGCAATCCTTCGCGCGGCGCTCGCTGACATTCCCAACCTAGGAACCTTCGCAAAATGTTTAACGCCGCTTTTATCTCAGCTGGACTGGCTGCGGCGGACCTCACCGGTTCTGGCCAAGGCCGCCGAGCGTGCTGTGCAGGGTTTTTGCACCGCGGACTGCCAGGCGACTGGCGGTCAGACCGGCGCGACCCCTAGCGGTCAGGAGGCAGCAGGCGTATCTGGCAGCGCTGTGGCGGGAGGCGACGAATCCGCGAGCTTGGGCGCGCAGGCCCACGTCCTGGTGGCGGCGGTGGCCCCGGCATGGCTGCTTCTGTTCGACGCGCTGCACACGGCGGTGGCACGTGTGGCAGCGTCGGATTCGCCCGCTTTGCAGGCGCCCTCGGAGCCGTTGCAGGTGAATGATGGACTGCATGGATCGGATGGCAGTTGTGCAGTCTATGTGGTCAGCGCAAAGCAGTGCGCGTGTGCGGGGGCACACGGGAACTGGCTAGCTAGCTAGGTCTCGTGCCCGCCCTCAACAGTCGGTCGTCACAGTCGGTCCTGGTCCTCGTGTTCGACCCATATGCTAGAATATTATAATGCAAATTGGTTGGCGATGCGAGCTTGCGAATGCACAAGCCTGACCCACATGGATGGATGTTGAGCTAGCTCTCCGTGTGTGTGTGCCGTACTTCACGGTGCCAAACCGTATCATGTCTTGTACAGGCCGCCATGGTTGCGTTGCAATCGGAGGAGGATTACTGCACAGACACGCTGACAGCTATCTCGAAGCTGGCACGTCGGCTCGCAGCCGCCGACAAAGCGGCGGCGGGGACGGCAGGCGGCAGCAGCTCCGGTGGCGGTGTGGCAGCCGTGAAGGCCAGGACAGCCGCGGCCGGCGGCAGCAGTGACACAGTGCAAGCGGCAGGCAGCAGTGCCTGCGCTGCCAGTGCTCCCACTCCTGGCTTCCTCACCCTCACCTGCTCCGCCTCGGGCCGGGACATCCGAGCCTGCCGCTGCGAGCACCACCACCCTGGCAAACTGCGCAAAGTCATTGGGGCCGCCGGCGCGGCCTTTGTTTCGGCCAAAATGGCTGGGCTGGTGAATGCACCCGTTTTCAACGACGTAGTGGCAGAGGCGGGCCGACTGCTGCGCTACTCACCAGAGGGTGAGGCCAGCGACCGGCCTCGCGGGGCCCTGGCGGGAGAGGGACGCTCGCCTCAGGAGATTCATCATCAGGAGCAGCAGGCCATCGAGCTGGACCAGCGAGTGGAGTACCTGCTGTTGCAGCTGCAGATGACGACTAGCATGACCAGGATGGCTGATCAGCTGCTGCTGGGAAGGCCACTGGAGGCGGCAGGATTGGCTGCGGTGCAGCGCATGATGGCGTCGCGGGAGGTTCGGCGGCTGCAGGTGCTGGTGCTGGAGCGGTTGGTGATGCACAGCGGCGGCGACGGCGGCGGTGGCGGCAGTAGCAGCAGCACAAGCAGTGGCAGTAGCAGCGGCAGCACGAGCAGCAGCACAGCCAGCAGCAGCCTGCAACAGTGGTGGTTGACGCGGTTTGAGGTGGAGAGCGGCCGCGTTGTGAACAGCAGCTTCGACGAGAAGGCGGGGGTGGCGATGGAGCCGGCGGCGTGGGCGGAGCCGGCAAGGCAGGGCTCGCTTGAGAGCGCGCACATGAATTGGGTGGACAAGAGTCTAGTGCTGTGGGCGCGAATGGCGGAAGAGCCTGGCGCACAGCCGCCGCCGCTGGCGCTGGTGCTGCGTCTGGCGAACAGGACCGCTGCGGCTCTGCTGCGCCTGAGCAGCAGTGGTGACGCCGGTGGCAGCCGCTGTGCCGAGGAGAACCGCGGAGGGCCAGGATCGGGACCGGAACCGGGGCCGGGACTGGGGCTGGGACTGGGGCTGGGCGGTGCGACGTATGGGCCCCAGCCACGCTTCCACTCCGCACAGCTGGTGAGCGGTGGGTGCGGCGCTGGGTGGGCGGTGGGGGCAGTTTGCTCCAATCCCAACTAGCTAAAGCAACACCCAGCACGGCGGGGCAACACGTACAGAGCTTGGGCTCTGAGTGGTACAGGCAGGGTACGACGCAGACCCAGGCATGCGTAGGCCCTGATCATGCATGCTCCAGCAGCGGTGCGTGCCCCAACATGCACGCAGGTCCACGAGGCGTTTGCCTTTTCAAAGCGCCTGAGGGCGATGCTGCAGCCCCTGGGCGGTGATGGCAGTAGCAGCAGCAGCGGCTCGCGGGCCCAGCTCGAGGCGCTACTGCCGGATGCTTTGGAGGCGGGGGCGCGCTTTCTTGCGCTGCAGGGGTTGGCGCTGCAGAGGCTGCAGCCGGCATGTCTGGTAAGTGCTGTGGGAGGGACGTTTTGCTGCGCGGTGGGTGCCGGAGGGGCACTGTACGGCAGGTAGGGGATGCAAGCAAAGCCAGGTTGGAAAAGACGTCGCACGCGATGCCGTAAACTGCGGTGCTTCATCTTCAGCACTTGGGCCGCTGCAGTCCGGCCAAGACCCGGCAAGCAAGTCTTTGCACAACCGCTACAGTGTGGCACTGCCGTATTTGTGACACATCGCAGCTCAAATCTACCGTATGCGATGTGCCTCTTTGCTAACGACGCAGGAAGCGCTGGTGAAGGCGGCGGTGGCTCCGGGCGCCGACGCTGCTGCCGGAATGGCTGCGGACATGGCGTCTGTGACGGCGGGTGGCGCCCTGAGCCCCGACCTGGCGGTGACGGTTCTGTGGGAAGGTGTGCGCGACATGCTGCAGGACATGCAGTGGGTCTGGCACTTGAAAACACCTCAAGGTGAGAGTGTGTGTGTGTGTGTTTGTGTGGGAGGGCCGGGGGTTGAGTCCATTCCAGAACTCGAGCACAGCAAGCCAACCGAGTGAACCGAAAGCCGCCAGCCCCACCCAGAGCGCGGGGTGGGGTGGAAGGGGGGTGGGAGGGGGGCGTTCATGTGGAGAACGGAGTGATGGCATCACAAGTGTGAGGGGAGTGGGGCTGTCGACCGTGTGCGTACGTAAATGCGGCCCTCGCACAGCGCTAGCTGGCGTGGCGCGTGGTGCGTGTGATGTGCGGGTAGGTGTTGGTGGAAGGAAGTTCGAAGGTACGTCTGGCGCCGTGCGTGCATGCAAGTATGCAGCTAGATTGTGGCAGATCGATCTGAGGACCCATGCCCATCCACCTGCTGTCCAACCTCCATCCGTAAGTGTGTGAATTTGCAGCTCGCTTGGCTTGGCATGCAATAACAGCAGCTACATTGCACACTGCTGAGGACCGGTCGTTGCCACCTGTCTGCACAGGTCTCCTGCATGGCGCCAGCCCGCAGTGCCGGGCCGCGGCGGCGGCTGTGGCTCGAAGGACGCGGCTTGTGGGCACACTGGAGTGCCTGACGCGCGCAGCCACAAGCGTCCAGCTGGCGCTGATAGATGCGGGCTGTACGGGCGGCGGGGCGGGTGGCAGCAGCAACGCCAGCGCTGGCAATGCCGGCGGTAGCAGCACCAATGCCGGAAGCGGCAACATTATTGCCGGCGGCGGCGGTGCTGGGGCGAGCGGCCAACCTAGCCAGCCCACTGCCGCTGCTGCTGCTGGTGGTGGTGGCGGCGGGATCTGGAAGACCGTGAAGGACGCGATGGGCTGGCTGGAATGCCTGACCAACGCCGTGCGGCGGGTGTTGGCCGCTGATGACCCTGCATCGCCAGGTGGGAGCCAGATGGTAACGGCGGGAAAAGGCCCTTCGAAGTTGTCAGGAACGGGAGTACCCACGTTGCAGAGGTGGAGGAACGGCACTCGCGCGCGATCGCCGGGCGGGGCTGCCGCCAGGGGATACTGCCCGGTTGGGTGTTAGGGTGTGTTAAAAAAACGAAACGAAAGCCCGCCCAACGACGGAGTTACTTACCGAGACCTACCATTTTGCCGAGTTAGGGTGTGTGTGCAGACACAGAGCGGGCGGGTGTGCCTGATCCGCCGCAAGAGGGTGATGCGGGCCTGTGCCTGAGACTGACACCCAGCTACTGCTGACACTCTGTGACAATCCCGGCCTATGCCTGCCTGCTGCTGCTAGGTGGCGATGGCGGTGGCGGCTCCAACACAAGTGGGGAGTGGGGCGGGCTGCTTACTGGCGTGAAGCGGGCCCGCGCGCTGCTGCGGCGGTTGGTGGCGGAGGTGTGGCCTGAGCCTCCGCCGCCGCCACCGCTGCCACCGCCGCTTGCTGCCGTGAGGGATGGCAGACAGCAGCAGACGGCTGACGACGCGGGCGGGCACGGCGGCAGCGTGTGTCATCATGGCGGGGTACGCAGAAGGCGGCGCTTGGACTTGGACCTGGTAGAGGTCGTGGTGTTTCAGCTGCAGGCCTTGTTGGCGCAGTGCTGGCGCAATGACGCTGGGCATGACGACTTGCGAGGCGCGGGCGGTTGTGGTGGTCTGCTGGGCACCACGGCGGCAGCACGCCGGTCAGCTGGCACGGCAGTGGAGGCCAGCGCGTTCCTGCTGCGGGCGGCGAGCGAGCTCGGGCAGGTGGCAGGCTGCCTGCCGCCATTCTTATACATCTCCCTGAACGAGATGCACGTGCAGCTCACAGCCGCGTGTGTGGATCTGTGGGCGGCGGCGGCGGCCGAGGCGGCCGAGGCGGCCGAGGCGGCCGAGCCGCCGGCCGCGGGGACCGAGGCGTCGGGGTTGGCCTCTGGGCCATGGGCGGGCGAAGCGATGCCCCTGCTGACCGCGCCGCAGCTGCTGGCGTGCCAGCCGCACCGACTGCTGGCGGCGGCGTGCGTCATGCTGTCAGAGATGCCCGCGATGGTCGAATGTGACCCGCACGATAGAGACCTCCCGGATGCGCGCTTCGCCCTCGGCCGCGCTCTGCTCCGGGCGCTGGCAGCGGCGGGCAGCCACCCGCAGCTGTCGCCGCACCTGCTCTCATGGCTGGCGCCGCCGCTGCAGCAGCAGCAGGCCGCTGCTGGCAGCGCGGCGCCAGCAGCAGCAGCCGCCACGCCTGCGGCGGCGGTGGGCGCCGAAGCCAGCAGCACGGCAGCTGCTGGCCTGCTGCAGCCGCTGCAGCCGCTACAGCCGCTGCAGCCGCTACAGCCGCTACAGCCGCTGCAGCCACTTCGCGGCTGCCTGCGGGCTTTGGCGGCAGCCGCCCTGCCGTCCTTGCTCAACACGTCCCCAGGCACGCGGCGTTCGCAGCCGCCCGCGAACAAGGCCCATGCCGCGACCATCGCGGCGTTGCTGGAGCTGGCGGCGTGCTGGGCCTACGCACCCGGCGGCGGCGACAGTGATGGCGGCCGCGGTGGTGGTGGCAGGGGAGGTGGTGGCAGGGGAGGTGGTGGCAGCGGACGTCATAACGGCAGAGGCAGCGCCACGCCACGGGCTGCGGCGGCGCTCTCGCCGGCGGCCCAACGGGTTCCGGCCAGCGAGTGGCAAAGCCACTTCTACGGCTTTTCGTGGCAAGTTCGGCGGCAGGTGCATGTGGATCGCCGGTCCAGCTGCTTCCGCAATGAACAGGAGTGGGAGCCGGTGGAGGAGGTGGCGACGGGGCTGTTGGCGCTCAAGCTCCCGATTAGCGGCACGCCGATCGCAGGCGTGTTTCGGGAGTATGTGGGCGGCAGCGGCGGAGGTGATCCTGCACTTGCGAAGAAAGCGGCTGTGGCGGCGAAGGTGCAGCAGCGCCGGGCGCAGCAGCAGAGCCTGCAGCAGCAGCTGAGGGAGCAGCAGCAGCAGCAGCAGCAGCAGCAAGCACAGCAAGCACGGCAGCAGCAGCCGCAACAGCCGCAGCACCCACAGGACCAGGAGGGGCAGGAGCGGGACCTGCAGCTGCAGCAGCAGCCGGAGCGGGGTGGCGGCGGGGTGGTGGCGGCGGTTGCTGCTACGGCTGTTGCGCCTGCTGCGGCGACTGCTAGGACCATCAAGCTAGCTGCTGAGTGGCAGGCACAGTTGCCGCCGCCCCTGCCGGTGGACCCGGTGGCGGCGGCTTTCTTTTGGCTGCGCGTGTGCGGCAACCCGGGCTGTGAGCAGTTCGGGGGCGCGGCGGAGGCGCAGCTGGACTTGCGGCTGTGCGGCCGGTGCCGCTGCGTGCGGTACTGCTGCGTGGCCTGCCAGGCGGCGCACTGGGGCGCGGGGCATCGGCAAGTGTGTGCGCGCGTGGCGGAGGTGTGCGCGGCGCGGGCTGCTGTGGCTGAGTAAGGAGCACAAGAACGAGCCTGGAATGACTGCGGGCAGAGCGATGTGGAGCTCTCTGGGGCTGTAGAACGTTGCATCGGAACAACTGGATGCCGTGAAAAGTATATGCGATTGCATACAAAGCTGAGATATCTACTCACTGCGGAACACAATTGCTGAGCTCGTATTACTAGTGCCAAGTCCGTTGCTTGTTGTGCACGTACACAGCTGTGATGTGGCGATACCGTATTATTACATCTGCTGTCAGGTCGGTATGCCGGCAGTGCATATTGCCGGCACAGCGCGCGTGTCTTGACTCGGATTTGTGTGCGTTCGTGATTTGACGCTAGCAGCTAGGGCTACACGTGTTGCTGAGTGGGAGTGGTGGCGCATCCTTGCCGCATTCGGCCAATCGTGTGCCACTCAAATTGTTCAACTAACCCTGCAGGTAAAGGATCCCCGCCGCCCTGGCCATGATGTAGATGGCTACTACATATTGGTACCGTGTATACGTTATTGTGTTCGTGGAGTCGTGGACCTGCTGGCATGTAGGCCTTGCGTAGATCGGTGTTGAGATATCGGTCAGAACTAAGGGAGGAATAGGCCTTGCGTCTGTGTTCTTGATGTCCTGCTTGTGGAGTGGCGTCACCACACACCTGACCGCTGGCCGGCTGCTGTGTCTTGCTTCATTCGTGTGGGTTGCTGCTTCCAGGGCTTAGCGCTTGCTTATTTGCTGGGCTTTGAAGCTGCCGGGAAGCTGCCGGGAAGCTGCCGGGAAGCTGACGGGAAGCTGCCGGGACGCCGGCGTTGCAGCAGCAGTACCAGGCGGGCATGTTGGGTTACTCAAGTTGGTCCCGGCGGGCAGCACTCGATGGGCGCTGCGTGCTTTGCGTGCTTTGCGTGCATGCTCCGAACTCATTCATATTGTAACCTTTCATTTACACCGGTAGGTGCCATTCCATTCATGCCACGCACGCACAAATGCGCGCACGAACGCGCGCGCATACTCAGCTCATAACCTGCTCACGTCTTGCATGTTTAGCTCATTGCATTCTTCGACACCTTGTTGCCCTGCTGCTGGATCATGTGCTCCGCATCCGGCTCTTTCTTCTTGCCGGTGTGGTAGATGGTGCCACCGCTGGCGCCGCCGAAGCTGTGGGCGGGTGCAAGGGGGCGGGCGGGAGGGGTATGTAGGGCAGCAGTGGGAGCGCTACTAGCGCACGGTTGTGCAGGTGCATGGTTGTCGCAAGCAAGGTGCATTTACGTGGTGTGTAAATGCCTCTCTCCCTCTTGAGCCCTCCCTTGCTCCCTCCCTCCCCTCCCTGCCGTTTCACATACACGGTGGCGCCCCCCCCCTTCGCCGCGCGCTCTGGCAGAGTCCCCTCGTCCGCACCTTGGGCGGCCGCCAGGCTGCGGGCCGTGCCGGGCTGTATCGCAGGTGGGCAGGGGCCAGGCAGCAGCAGCAAGGGGGTGGGCAGTAGGCAGTAGCAAGGGTGGGCATTACGTAGCAGGGGGGGGGTCAATGGGCAGTAGCAGTGGCTAGTGCGCGGGCAGCAGGAAAGCGGAAGGGCACGTGGCGGAAGGGCGGGGAGGGGCGGAAGAGCGAGGGAAAGAAAGGGCACGGGCGAGGCCCATGGGTCCTTAGATCTCACGCGGCGGCGCCCAAGTGTTACATGCTTTTACCATTTCCAAAGGCGACACACTTTTCCAATAATAGCTTATGTAGCACATATAACGTGTCTGCCGCGCATCCATGCTCTCTACGGCTCCGGTCCCGGGCTGCCGCTGCTCGTCCTTCCGCGGCGGGCCCAGTGCCGCCTGACAGGAGCATGCATGCGGGAAATGGGGACGGGGCAATTGATGACCTCATCACCCCCGCCGACTCCGATCTCCCTTTCCTTTCAATCCGCTCGCAAACAGCAGCCGGAGCAAGACACTTATATCCTGCCGATGCCGAAATTCAGTCATTGATATAAATGCATTTAGAGTCGGCAAGCGAAGCCCGGGCTAAGCGTTCTTGACCAGAAAACGCTTCTGTTCTCAATTCAGTAGCAGGCATTCCATAGCGGACAGTCATACAGGCGCGGCCGGACGCATGGCCAGCCTGGCTACGTCGCTGGGCGGTGTGCTGGGGCGCAGCGGCGGCGTCAGTGGCGCCAGCGGCGGCGGCAGCAGCCGGCGCCGCCTCTTCGTCCCGGGGCCAGCCTCAACCGGCGGCGCCGCCGCCGCAGACGACCTCGGGGGCTCCCCACATCCCTCTGCGCCGCCGCTGCCGCCGGACCTGCTACTGCCGGCGGCAGCGATCATGCAAGCAACGGGTGCGGGAGGTGGAGGGCCACGCGACGCGTCGTCCGGACCCGCCGCCGCCGCCGCCGCCGCCGCGCAGCAGCAGCGCCTGCAGCAGCAGCAGCAGCAGCAGCAGCAGCAGCAGGCGTACCCGGAGGTGCCCGGTCGCAGCCGTGGCGGTGGTGAGGGCGGCAGTAGCATTGGCAGTCCAGCAGCAGTAGCAGGCGAGGGGCTGCCGTCGTGGCCGCAGCCAGCAGCAGCCGCCCCGGCCGCCACACCAGTTGCTACAGCCTACGCAGCCGCCGAGGTGGCGGCGGCTGCGGACGCCGGCAGCAGCAACCTGCTACTGCCGGCAGCGGCGGAGCAGAGCGAGGACGTGGTCGGGGTGATTGGGCGCCTGGCGGCGGCGGCACGTCGCCCGTTGGCACGCTTCCTTCGTGGCGGCAGTAGCAGCGGCGGCGGCCCTGGCAGCGGCGGCGGCGGCAGTAGCAGTGGCAGTAGCAGTACCGGCGAGGATGGCCGTCGCGCTCTGAATCAGGCGATGACGGCGGCGGCGGCGCGGTCGGAGCATGCTACTGCTGCTGCCGGCGGCAGTAGCGGCGGCGGCGGTGCCTTCGGCGGCAGTAGCAGCGACAATGCTACAGCCGCTGGTGCTGCTGCTGCCGGTCGGGAGCTGATGTGGCGACACCGGGATGTGTTGATGGCGGACGTGTCGTTGTTCCTGGTGCGTGCGTGTGTGTTTGTGCGCGGTTGCAAATTGGTGTGGTATGGCTCTAGGCTTCGCCCCCACGGCCCCACCTTCTTCCCCACTTCACCCCCACATTCGCCCTGATGCCTCCCCTCCCGTCTTCTAACCCACTCCTTATCCACGACCTAAGTGTTTTGCTCGTGTGCGGCTGCCCCCCCTGCAGGTGACGCCCACGCAGCAGCCACAGGCGCCGGCGGCCGTGCGGGCCCTGGTGGAGGGAGACGCGCTGCGGCTGCGGCTACTGCCGGCTACTGCCGCTGCTACTGCCACTGCGGAGGGAGGCGGTGGCGGGGCTGGTGGCGGTAGCAGCGGGTCTGGTGGCGTGGTGCGGATGCAGGTGGGGGCTGATTCATGGGTACGATACGGTATGTTGGTGCGGACAGCATGGGATGCACATACCGGTAGCCGCCGGGTGTGCTTGGGAATGTGACGAGAAAAAATCTGCATAACCCAAGGAAGGAGGGGCAACACATCATTACATCATCCGCTGCTTCGTCACAGGTTAGGGGCGCACGTGCCAAAAGCCCGCATGGATCTTGATAGCCGTGTCCCCCCCCCCATCCTCAACACGCGCAGGTGGGAGATGTATTTGAGGTGGTGCTGAACCCACCGCCGCCGCTTTTGCCACCTCACCATCACCAGCACCGCAACCAGCATCACTCGCCGCCGCCGCAGCAGCAGCAGCAGCTACTGCCGCTCATGCGGGCCGGACCCGGCATCTACACCTTCCGCCTGCCAGCGGCGGAAGCAGCAGCTGCTGCTACTGCCGCCATCCCCACAGCCACCACCACCAGCAGCGGCAGTAGCAGTGGCAGTAGCAGCAGTAGCAGCAGTAGTAGCAGTAGCTACTACTGCCTGACGGTATCGCCGACTACGGCCGACAGCTGCAGCCTGGACGAGCTGGACGCCGTGTTTGCCGCCTACACCTGCTACAGCCGCACCCCACCTGCTGCTGCTACTGCCACTGCTTCTGCTACTGCTGCTACAGCCGACTATGGCATCAACGGCGGGGCCGCCGGAGGGAGCCAGGGCGGGTGGCGGGCTGCGGCGGCGGCGGCACCCGCCGGTCCCTGGGTAGCACACGCCGAGCCGGCGGCGGCTGCGGCGGCGGCGCCTGGCGGCGGTGGCGGCGGCTCTCCCTACGTCGGCGCCACTGCGCCGTCGTGGCCGCCGCCGCGGGACACCAGTGGTGCTGCTGGAGGCCTGCGGAACAGGCGGGGTGGCAAGGAGCAGCGGCAGCAGCAGCAACAGCAACAGCTGCAGCAGCAACAGCGGCAGCAGGCAGGGTTTGGCTACAGCGGCAGAAGCTACCCGGCGATTGCGCCGCCGGCGGCGGCCTCGGCGACCGTAGTATACCCGCAGCAACAGCAGCAGCAGCTGCAGCTGGCAGTAGCAACATCAGGCGGTGACGGAGAGTGGCTGCTGCAGTATGGCGGCGGGGGCAGTAGCAGCACCGCAGCAGCGGCAGCAACGGCGGCGCCGGCGGCTGTAGCAGCCATGGCTTGGGCGGCTGTAGCAGGCGCGAGCTCGCCGGCTGAGGCTGCCAACCGGGTGGCTGCGGTGTCGGTGTGGGCGGCACGGGCGGCGGGGCGGGGGCTGGTGGCGGCGGCGCACGTGTCGGCGTACGGCATCCGTCGCAAGGTGCGTGCGTGCCTGTGTGTAGATGTGTGTGCGTGTGCGTGTGCGTGTGCGTGTGCGTGTGCGTGTGCGTGTGCGTGTGCGTGTGCGTGTGCGTGTGCGTGTGCGTGGGCGTGGGCGTGGGCGTGAGAGTCACGACTACCGGGGCAAATGCATTCGGTATTCGGGAGCGAGGCGACCTCCGCCACAGGCATTCGACAGCACTCACCCGCCAGCAGTCATGCGTTGCGGTAACGCCCAATACGGTACAGTAAGCTACGGTACAGTACGACACGCACAGTACGCCCGACTGCACCAAATCAAAACTCCTCCGTCCCCAAAGCGCTGCTCGCTGCTCGCACCCGCATCCGCCGCGTCTGTGGGCCCACCCCACCCCACCCCACCTGGCCTCGCTCGTACCCGGCAGGCGGACGACATCATCCGAGGCCTGCCTGCTTCAGCGGTTGCAGGCGAGGACGACGAGGGCACCACGACCACGACCCACCTGCAGCAGCACCCGGCAGTAGCAGGCGGCGGCGGCAGTAGCAGGAGCGGTCACAAGAGGGAGGTGCTGCGCCGCTTTTTTTACGCCCTGATCCACGGCAGTAGCAGCGATGCCACCGCTACTGCCGCTGACGCTGGTACTCGGCGGCGGCGGCGCCGTGGCGCAAGGCGGCGGTCATTCCCGTCGTCCAACTCTGTCGCCACCGCAATGGGGACGGCGGCGCTGCTGGTGCCGGTGCGGGTGTGGGTGGTGCTGGTGTGGGTGGCGGCGCGGGCGGCGGCGGCGGCGGTGGGGCTGGTCTGCGAGCTACTGGCCCGTGAGTGGTGATGGTGGTGGTAGTGGGGGCTGTGAGGGTTGCGGGGGTTGGGGGTTGAGGGCTGCGGTTGGGTTTGGGGATGGGGTTGGGGATGGATCGGGGGCTGTGTACGGGGTCAGGAGGTGCACACGTGGGTCGCGGGTAGATGCGGCGTGTCTTGAGGGTTCAGGGTCTTTATGTGTTCCCGTTCACACGCCGTCCGCTGGACTGCTGCGCACACGTGCTCTTACAACTGATTACCTACATCTCATTACACACACACACGTTTTGCGTTTTGCTATCCTCGTGTTTTCTATGCCACACACACACGCTTTGCGTTTTCCTACCCTCGTGCTTTCCTAACACGCGCACGCACGCGCGCAGGTCTGGGCGCGGCGGCGGCGGACGCGGTTATCTGGGCCAGCGGCCGCGCCGGCCACCTGGCGCCACACCTTCCGTCATCGCCGCCGCCGTCACCGCCGCCGTACTGGCAGCAGCAGCGCTACCCGGCGGCGGCGCCCGTGGTGGGCTGGCCAGCTCCCGCGGGAGGGGGCGGCGGCGGGTGGCAGCAGCAGGAGCAGGAGCAGCAGGAGCATGGCGAGGGAGGGCACGCGGCGGAGAGGGGCCCGGCGGCGGCGGCGGCGGCGTGGCGGCTGCTGGCGGCGGCGCTGGTGGCGCTGTCGCTGCCGGCGGATGTGGCCAAGGCGGCGGCGGGGGCGGTGCTGCTGATATATGGTGGGTGACCTATGGTGGGTTGGTTGGTTGGAATGCTGAATTGCTTTGGGTGCGGAGTTGATTTGCATTGGGTTGCGTTGGGTTGCGTTGCACTGGATGGGTGGGGAAGGGAAGGGAGGGATGGGCGTGAGGGTGCTAGCTTGCTGAACATGAACCTCGCTCAACACATACACCCCCACTGTTTTACTCACACCGCACCGTACCACGCCACACCCGGTGTTGTTGCAACTTCATCGATGATCATTGCCGCTGTCTGGGGCTACCTGTTCCATCGCACGAAACCTTACTCGTTCGCTCACCCCGCACCTGAACACACACCGTAGCAAACCATCTTCCACCACCATCACCCCCCCCCCCCCCCCCCACACACACACACACATTCGGACATGTACACACACGCACCTTGAACCTCATGAGCAGCCTCTTCTCAATGTTCCGGAACTGCACCGCGTTGTTCTCCAGGCGGGTGGACAGGTCGGACACCCGCAGCCGGGCCGCGAAGTGCTGCTCCACCACCTGTGGGTGTGGGTGGGTGCGAGTGCTGAGCTCAGTGTTGAACGAGCTGAAGGTGGTGGTGGTGGAGGAGGAGGAGGAGGAGGAGGAGGAGGAGGAGGAGGAGGAGGAGGAGGAGGAGGAGGAGGAGGAGGAGGAGGAGGAGGAGGTGGAGCAGTCAAGGAGCAGTGAATGGTCGGTCCTCCTCCTCCTCCTCCTCCTCCACCACCACCACCACCTTCAGCTCGTTCAACGCAATGTATGCTGAAACCGACCATTCACTGCTCCTTCACTGCTCCTCACGCACACACACGCGCACGCACGCACACGCACACACGCACGCACACGCGCACGTACATGCACACGCACACACACGCACACACAACACCGCGCCCCCGCAACCGCAGGCGAGCTGCACGGGGCGGCGGAGGAGGCGGCGCGGCTGGTGCTGGGAGCGAGTGCGGCGGCGGCGGCGGCGGTGGCGGAGGCGGCGGGCGGTGCGGCGGCGGGCGGCCTGACCCGGGGCGCGCTGGAGGCAGTGGGCTACGCCCTGGATGCAGCCACAGGTGTGTGTGTGTGTGTGTGTGTGTGTGTGTGTGTGTGTGTGTGCGTGTGTGTGTGTGTGTGTGTGTGTGCACGTGTGTGCGTGCGTGCGTGCGTGCGTGCGTGCGTGCGAAGCGTTGTGTGTATCATCAGGCATACCTTTTGAGGGTGGGGAAGAGCCCTCGACCTAGTTCTTCACTTCTTGCCACGGGGCGCGTGCTCGTCTTCCCTGGGCATACATGGTGCTTGCGGCTGTTCCAATCAACACCAAGGAGTCAAAGTCAGAGTTCCGTGCCTTTGTCAATCTTAGCTTGAATACCGGTATGTATACAACTACGGTATCTGGTAGCTGAGCGCATTCAGTCGCGTCACAGGCAGGTGTGCGTATGTACCTTTGTGTATAATGTATGCTATCTTCCACCTGCTGCTCTGCTGCCAGCTCCCATGTGTGTTACCAAACACGGGAAACGGGAAACGCAAAAACGCCTCCCCCGTGTGTGTTGAAAAGTTAGCCCCTGTGTGTGTATGCCCCCTGTGTGTGTTTAAAAAATACCCCTGCGTGTGTGTTGCCCCATCAGGCATCCGCAAGGTCGGGCTACGTGCTGTGGCCCTGGAGTATCAGAAGCGACACGCCGCGGCGGCAGTGCTGAGGCATCTGCCCACAGGCACCAGCAGCACCGGAGCCAGGGGCGGCGGGGGCGGGGTTGGCTATGCGGCAGCGCCGCCGCCGCCGCCTCTGCTGCCGCCACCGCCGCCAGTGACGGCACCGCCGGTGGTCCCGCCACGCGGCCGCTACACTTTCAACCAGCAGGAGTGGTGATGTGGAGTGTAAGCAGTCACAAAACTGGCGCATGGGGCGTGCGTGCGTGACTGAGAAGACACGCAGTGAAAGGCGTGGGAATGGAGCCTGCGCGGTACGGATTATTGTCAGGTATTGTACGGGCTACGAAGTGCGGATGCGGTATGGAAGCAAGTAGGACGTCACGTTTGGTGCCCGTGGGGCCCGGGCGTGGCTAGCTGGAGTGGGAGTTGGCGCAGGAGTGTGTGTGGGCTGCTGCTGGGGGTGAGCCTGTGAGGCCTTGCACGGCTTGCAAATGCGGGTGGACGGAGAGGACAGAACGGACAGATGTGGGGCAACCGGGGCAAGCAGTTTAGGGCACGTGCTGACACGGGCGGCCTTTCTGTTAGCGCTTAATCTCTAGCTTGACTGATCAGCGACACTGCGCTGCCCTGATGCAGCAATAATACGGCACATGCAAGTCTGTACCAACAACGCGCGCGAGCTGGTACACGTCAGCCCTGCCCGGACCGGCAGTCTGCTTCACGCCAGTGTAACCATTTGGTGCGCCTGCTGTGGAGCCGCGTGGGGCTGTCTCATCTCGAAAGGTAACAAGCAATCGCAATTGCTGCTAACTCTAACTTCTTTCTTGCTGCTTGCTAGCCTGGAGCACTCGATGGCGTCTAGCATTTGCATTCACACTAGCTTTCATTTCTCTGAACAACCAACCGCGCAGTGTGGCGCCAACCGGAGGACTTGAGGACGCGCGCACATGGGTTGCCTTTGTTAAATGCTGCACAGCTAGCTAGCCTGAGTTCGAGGCTCAGCCAAGCAGTTACGCGAGTCTCCACGAGTTCGCGTTTCGTCACTCCCACATATAAATGTGGTTGCCCGGCGAGACGGACTCGTCATCCAATTCACAGCAAGCGAAGGAGTAAACACAGCATAGGTCCCGAGCTTGTTCTCAAGACGTGCAAAGACGAGCCAAGACGAGCCAACGTAAGGAAAGTAGACCCATGCTTAGCAGCAGTGCGTACCCGATTTCGATATGAGCAAACACGCCGGCACTTCTCCGTCTGCAAGACTGCAAACACCTCCACCTCCATCCATCTGCACACGCACACGTCCCCCACCAAACCGCGGCTGCAAACCGCCTCGCCGTAACATCCACAAACGGTCATTGCCGTCTCACTGAAAACATGCGGTGCCAAACTGCCAGAGAGTCCTCAACACACAACACACACGCACGCACACACACCCACGTGCCAAACTGATCCACCTCGTGCCTTCTACACCACCCAGCCCTTGCCGTCATGCGTATCCTACTTACCCCGCCACCATCACGGCTATCCACAAGATCTCGGTCACCCCCGCACGCCACGCCGCCTACACGCCCCCAAGCATAGCCCCCTCCCTCCCCACACACGCGCCCAACAAGGCTCCGTGCCCGTTTCTTCTTACGCGCGTGTCTGCTTATTCCGATGCATATCTGATGAGTCGTAACGTCAATGCCGTCACCAGGTCATTCCTGCATTTTTCGGCTCCGAGCCAACCGCGAAATCCGAGATCCATTCACGTCTGTGTTAAAAGAGTCCGGCAAGCCTTAGTAAAGATATGAGGAAAGCACACAAGTCAGCAGCGAATCTTCCTCGGCATCCCCACCATAACCACCGCCTTCACCAGCAAAATACCACAGCGCTACCAAGCCAACCACCTACACCGTGAGAGAGCCATCCCATTAAGCACGCGTGCTCCCTTACGCCGCCGCGGGGGTCAGGGCTCCCGCGCCCGCGCCGTCGCCGCCCGCCGCGCCGCCCTCACCGCCGCTCTTCTTGCCCGCCCCGCTGCTGCTGCTGCCGCCGCCGCTGCTACTGCCGGCGCCGGCCTCCTTCTGCTTCTCAAAGCCGTAGCCCAGGCTGGTGCCGGAGGCAGCCGACAGCACCTGCGGCACGTGCGGGGCAAACCAGCAGACTTGAGTCACGTGTGTATCGAGGCGTGTGTCGTGGCGTGTGTCGTGGCATACATAATGCCGTATCACGACTTGACGACGGGCGCGTAAGAAATTGCTATATCAGGCGCACAACCACTTGTTGGTTCAGGTGCCATACCCCCGCGCCCGCGCCCCAAGAGACCCCGAAACCACACTTTCTTACGTTCGACTGGTTTCAACACCTGGGATGTGTGTGTGTTTGTCAGCTGCGCATCAGTGTGCGGCTGCGCCCGCCGGCCCGCCCGCCGCCCCCGACCTCGCCACGCGCACCTGCAGGTCTGACAGGTGCTTGCGACGGAACTCGTCCACAATCGAGGACACCTGCGCGCGTGTGTGTGTGTGTGTGTGTGTGTGTGTGTGTGTGTGTGTGTGTGTGTGTGTGTATGTGTGTGTGTGTGTTTGTGTGTACATGACCGACACACATGAACGCGCACGCACGAACGGCCCCACGTGCACGCGTGTCGTTTCCCGGCCTTTCCCCTCCCCCCTGTTCCATTCCCCCCCCCCCCCGGCCCCACCTCCTCGGTGTTGAAGTCCATCTCCCTCAGCACCGCCCCAATCCCCCATACCCCATACACACACGCGTGTCGTTTCCCCACCTTTCCCCCTCCCGTTCACCCCCGGCCCCACCTCCTCGGTGTTGAAGTCCATCTCGCGCAGCACCGCCGCCGCCAGCTGCAGGCTGGGCTCCAGCGTCTCCGGCACCACAGCCGTGGCGCCCGCGCGCTCCAGGTTCACTGCGGTGCAACACGCGCGTGTGTGAGCGTGTTGCGTTACATTGTGTGCTATTATATGCGCTAAACAACGATGTATGTGGAAGAAGATGTATGTGGAAGACGATGCATGTGGAAGAAGAACGGCGGCTGCGACCTGGTGCGTGTGCGGTATGTGCGTGTTTGGTGCTACCACACCTTTCCTACCTCTCCCCCTTCAGTTTGGGCTGGTATCTACAACCCCCCCCCCCTACGCCTGCTGTCTACTTCGCTACAATGCTCTGTACCAATCTTTGCAAGCCCCCCGCCTCCTCCTCCTCACCGGCGTTGGTGATGTCGTGTGCGCGCACGTAGGTCTTGACGTGCGGGAAGTGTTTGGACATGGTGTAGACGGCGCGGTAGTTGGCGCCGGGAGTGTCCAGCGCGATGATGGCGCAGGCCGCCCGCTCCGCCCCCACAAGGTGCATCACGGAGGCCGAGCCTGCAGAGAGACAGAGAGGGAGAGAGAGAGAGAGAGTGTGTGTGTGTGTTAAAAAACGAAACGAAAGCCCGCCCAGACGACGCCGGAGTGTGTGTGTGTGTGTGTGTGTGTGTGTGTGTGTGTGTGTGTGTGTGTGTGTGTGTGAGGGGGTTACATTCATGATTGTTTAAGAAGTGAAGGCGTGGCCAGGTACAGTAGCATAGTAGACGCGGGCGGAAAGAGTGTGGGTGTGTATTGGACAACGATGCAGAAACGCGATCCGCCCAAAGAAAGAAGAGAGAGCGTGTGTGTGTGTGTGTGCGTCAACAAGCGCATTCCGTTTCTACATTTTTCTCACTCACCCGCGTCGCCGAAGAACACGGGCACGTCCTTCTTCTTGCCTACTGACACACGCGCACTGCTGACGTCCAGCGCCACAAAGGGAATCAGCTGCTCCGACAGCATCTGCGGGCGGCGACGGCAAACACATCAGGTTCAGGATTGTGTTAAGAGACAAACGGTGATGAGATCGGAAGAAGGTATGCTGCGGAGGTAGCGCTGGTGGGACTGCCTCTCCGAACGCCGCCACAGCGCACACACCGCACATCTTTCCCCGCTCACCGCCCCGTGCCTCTGATTCCTTTTGTAGGAGTGCTGAAAAGACCCCTGCCCCCGCCCCGGCGGTTAGTTTGGGCTGGTATCTACACCCCCTTCACCCCCCAGATCTTGCACACCTGCGCAATGATCTGTCCCACGCGGCCGTATCCGGCGATGATCACGTGGTCCTTCATCTCCTTCATCTCATCCTCCTGTGTGTACGGAGGATGATGAGTCGGGAGTTCGGGGTTTTGGGGTTAGGGTTTTGGGGTTAGGGTTCGGACGAAGGGTTGCAGGAATGCAGAGGAAAGGCGGGCGGGGGCTGCCGAGGATTGACATGCCAGTACCCAATTCAAGGACACACACATGCACACGCACATCCCGCTCCACCTTTCAACTGCACCCTTACGCCATCACATACACACACGCTCCTGGAACCCCCCATCTCCCACGCCCATCTCCCACGCCCATCTCCCCTCCCTCCCCTCTCCTCCCCACCTTGGGCTGCAACTCCTTGAGGTCGGAGCTCTCCATCACGGCGCCCAGCCGCGACCCGAACTCCGCCAGGTAGGGCGTCAGCGCCATGGACAGGGCCACAACCTGTGAGGGAGGGAGGGGAGAGGAGGTGGGGAGGAGGCGGGGAGGGGGGGAAGGGGGCGGGTTAGCCGTTCATGTGGAGAACGGAGTAAACAACTCACAAGCATTACGTAAAAGTAGACGAGTAAAAACGCCAGATCCTTGAACCCGGCACTCCCTAAACGCCTCTCACCCACCGCACCCACCCGCCCCGCCACCCACCCCAGCCCCCCATCCCCCCACCCACCACGTAGAGCAGGTTGCATGTGGCCGCGGGCAGCACGCCACGAGCCACTGCCTCGCCGAACGCCACGAACGCGAACTCGCCGCCGGGGGCCAGCAGCAGACCCGACCTGGGGGGTTGCAAGGATGTTTGGAAAAGGGGGGCATTGCAAAGATTGGTACAGAGAAGTGTAGCGAAGTAGACAGCAGGCGCAGGAGTGCGCGTACCGATGGCCGGAGGGCAAGGATTAAGGACATTGGGAGCAGGATGCAAGCCGGGGAATCAGGGTGGAGGAGAGGGCAGCGGAGGCAGTTTGAGCGGGGCGGGGCAGGTGAAATACGTGCTGGAGCTGAAGCTGGTGCCGGGAGGTGGTCAACATCGTCGGTAACGATTGCGGTCCCAAAAGGTTGCCTTCCGTCTCCCATTTTCTTAGCTACTTTTCTTTTGTCTTTTCTTAGCTAATTTATTTAGCTAACCCACCCACCTGATGGCTGCCAGGCGCGGCACTCCGAACATGGGGCCAATGGCGGCCATGACCGCGACCTGTGGGCGTGAGAGGGTGTGTGTGTGAGAGGGTGTGTGTGCGAGAGGGTGTGTGTGTGTGTGAGAGAGTGTGTGTGCGTGTGTGTGTGTTCTGACCTGCCCATTCCCTCCCTCTCAACCGGTCCTCTCCCTCTCCCTCCCCTCCCCCTCCCACCACCCTCCCTCATGCTCGCTCGCACCTTGCCCACGATGAGGATGGTGATGGCCGCCAGCACCTCCTTCCACTTGGCGATGAACAGCTGCACACTGATCTCCATGCCCACAGACATGAAGAACAGACCCATCAGCAGTCCCTTGTACGGCGCAATGTCCGACTCCACCTGCAAGGAGAGGAGAGGCGGGCAGCGGATGGGGTTACGTCCATGATTGACTAAGCACACGTTTCAGCCCTCAGCCCACGACCCAGCCATCAGCCGTGAATGCCACGCCACCACCCCACGACCCCCACAGCACCAACGCCACACCCCTCATCGCTGCCACATATTCCCACTTACAGCACTAACTCGGTCTCGGCGATAGCCCCCCCCCCCAATGACTCGCTTTTGCAGCTGCAGTTCTCCTTACCGCGCGACTGTTTCCTTACGGGATTGGTTCAACGTTAACCCCCTCCCCCACCCCCAGTTCAGTAGCTCCTACCACCACCCCTGCTACCACCTGAACCCACCTGCAGCGCGAGAACCCGGTCTCTGCACTCCCCCACTCCTAGCAGTAGCACCACCCCCACTACAAAGCCCCTACCACCACGCCTGCTACCACCACCTGAACCCACCTGCAGCGCGAACCCGGTCTCGGCACTCCCCCACTCCTGGCAGTAGCACCACCCCAGCACCGCCCGCCTACTCCCACCCCCCTGTTATGAACCCACCTGCAGCGCGAACTCGGTCTCGGCGATGAGCAGTCCCGCCAAAAAGGCGCCCAGAGCCAGCGACAGACCCGCCAGCTGCGTGGTGGTGGTGGGAATGGGGGAGAGGAGGGCAGAGCGTGAGGGAAGAGGGAGGTTGGGATGGGATGGGGGAAGTGTGGGTGTGGGTGAAGGGGCGCAGGCGTAGCTGGTACATGTTCGTGTTTTTGCTGGAATGCGCGGATGCGTGACAACGCCCGGGTCGGACTGCAGCCGGAATCATCGAAAATCGTCATCACTGCGACGGGCACGCAATCCAGATTCCTTGTTGCGCACCCATGCACACACGCGCACACCCAACCACCCATTCACCCGTCCAAACCCGTCCAAACCCGCCCAAACCCGTCCAAACCCGTCCAAACCCGTCCAACCCCACGCCCAGCCATGCCGTCACCTGCGTGAGGAAGGAGGTGCCCAGCACCATGAGCAGGGTTGTGGCGGCGAAGATCTCCGCGTTGGCGAACTCCGAGATCTTCTTGTACAGCGGCCGCACCAGCAGCCGCCCGCCTGGGTTGGTGTGGGGAGGTGTGGTGGGGGCGCGGGTGGGGGTGTGGGTGAGGTGTGGGGAGGTGTGGGTGTGGAGGTGTGGGGAGGTGTGGAGGGGAGGTGTGGGAGGTGTGGTGCGGGAAGGTGTGAGGTGGTTGCGGCGTGCGTTTCGAGCGACGGCGGGACTGTGTGCTCGCTGGGCGCAAACTCCCCCTTCGCTTTGGGTTGGTTTTGACAACCCGCTCCCCCCCGCTTACTACTCGCGCGCTCGACGGTTGTAAGAAGGTTTCGTTGGGCTCGGGCGCATATCTCCGCCTGTACCGCTTTTCCAAACATCCCTGCAATCCCCCACCCCCCACCCCCACCTCCCCACCTGCAATGATGCCCACAATTGCCACCACCGCCTTCACAGCCGCCAGGCCAAGAGCCTGTCAGGCGAGGGGGCACGAGGTGGGAGGTTGTGTGTGCGCAAGTGTGTGCGCAAGTGTGTGTGTGTGTGTGTGTGTGTGTGTGTGTGTGTGTGTGTGTGTGTGTGTGTGTGTGTGTGTGTGGTTATGACTGCCGTGTGCAATGCAAGGAGTGTGGCAGCGGCGGGGCTTCGTCAACCCCACCCGCCCCCCCTGCTGCCCTGGCGGACCCCTCGCCCTTCCTCCCTACCCCGCAAGACACCCAAGTATCATCGCTTGCAACTAACGCCTCTGCCTGTGCTCCGCTTTATATAGTTGGTTTTGGTTTAGTTTGGGCTGGTATTTACAACCCCCCCCTGTGTACGTCGCCTTGGTTGTCACCCACACACACACACACACACACACACACACACACACAACCCTACACATCCACGCCCACACCCACACACACCCGCCCACACACGCATACATGTCTTCTGTCCCGCACACGCACCTGCGCGATGCGCGCGAAGCCGCCGCTGCTGCCGTCCGGCGAGGGCGCCAGTAGCGGGATGAGCATCAGCAGCACCACCACAGCCAGGTCCTGACAGGGAGTAATGGGGGTTACATTCATGATTCTTAAAGACTGCTTTGGGGGAGGGGGTACACTCATGATTATTTGGGGAAAGGGGGTGTGCCTGGGCGATTGTACCTCACGCTCAGCCTGGGCGTATCCTGGAATACAATTTCTATGGCTGTGATGTTCTCCTTGCGCTCGCTTTCCCGTGTGCTGTCCTCCCCCGCCCCCGCCCCCTCTTTCCCCACTGTCCCCGAATGCCCCTCCGCGCACTCCCCTCCCCCCACTTGCATTGGGTTCGGTTTGGGCTGGTATCTACACCCGCCCCCCCCAAAACACCGCACACGCGCGCCCCCACCTGCAGCAGCAGCACTGAGAAGATGGCTCGGCCGTGGCGGCTGCCCATCTCACCACGCTCCTCCAGAACCTGCGGGGGCGGGGGGCACACACGAAGATACAGGCAATGGAAAAGACACGAGCTGAGATGTTTCACGTGAATTGTGAAATCGCAGTTTTGAGCAGTTTTCGCTACGGTACACGCGCCAGTCGCCAGTCGCCCAAGCACAACGCCCATGCCCTCATCAGCCGCGGCCCAACGCGCCCGTTGGAGCCCAGCCCCTGGTTTGCGTTGTATCACCGTTTCCAACCTCCCCAGCCCTCTCCCTCCCAATCAAACTATTTGCAACCCTGCCCATCCCACCCATCCTGTGCCACTTTCCCAACCATATTTTCAACCCCCCACCCACACGCATCCCCAACCATCCCCCCCCGCGACTGTCTCTTTACGGGATTGGTTCAAAGTTAACCCCCCCCCCCCCCACGCACCTGGATGGCCACAGCTGTGGAGGACATGGCCAGCGAGCCGCCCAAGATGATGGCGCCTGGGCCCGGCAGCCCCGAGGCAAGCATGGCCACACCCGCAACACCCAGCAGCGTCAGAACCACCTGCCGGGGGGGATGGAGAGGGGAGGGGTTACATTCATGATTATTTTAGAAGTGAAGGCGTAGCCAGGATCAATAGTATGGGGGCAGGGGGATTGCAAAGATTGGTAGAGAGGGAGGCGGATGAGGGGGAAGGGGGATGGAGAGGAGGAGGGGGATTCCATGCATGGCCAGTTAAGATGAGCTGCACCGTTCCCCACATCACCCCTTCCCCTCTCCGCCCCCACATCTCCGCTCCCGCCCCCCAACTCCCACCCCCGCACCGCTTTTCCAATCACACTTGCAACCCCTCCCCCTCCCCATAAGTATTATCGCTCGCAACTAACGCCTCTGCCTGCACTCCCGTTTTCGTTGGCTTTGGTTTAGTTTGGGCTGGTATTTACAAACCCCCCTCCTCCCTCCTCCCCCCTCCTCCCTCCCCCCCTCCTCCCTCCTCTCCCAACCCCTACACCCACCACCCCACCCACCTGTGCTGTGCCCATGCCGAACACTAGCTTGGCCATGGACTGGAGCCGGTCCAGCGACAGCTCCAGACCTGGGGGGGGGGGGCGGGGCGGGTCACATTCATGATTAGCTAAGAAGTTGGGAGACGCTGGACAAGAATCTTGGGGGAACAGCAATCTGGGGGCGGGGGATAGTTCCGTTCCAATCCGACTGTATTTGTTGAAGACAGTGGATAGTCCATCCCGATTCCTGGACCTAAACCAAGGCCCAGGTGCATTGAACCGCCCCCCACAAGCATCCCAAGTAAACCCCGTCCACCCCTCCCCCCCCCGGCCCCCGCCCACGGATGTTAAACAGCAGCAGCACCATTCCAATCTCCCCCTGCCCCCCTACCACCACCACCACCACCACCACCACCACCACCACCACCACCACCACCACCACCACCACCACCACCACCACACCACCCCTCCGCTCTATTGTGTTTTGCTTTCTCACGGAAACGCTGCAAGCACCCCCAAGAGCACCCCCAACAAACCGCCCCGTCCACCCCTGCCTCCCCCCCCTCGCCCACCGATGTTGAACAGCAGCAGCACCACTCCGATCTCCGCCAGGTGCTTGATGCTGTGTACGTCGCTGATGAGGCCCAGGGCGTAGGGGCCGATGATGGCGCCACCCAGCAGGTAGCCCAGCACCGCGTTCCCGCCTGAGGGGGTGGGAGGGAGGGGAGGGAGGGGTTGGAGGGGGGGGGAGGAGGTTTGAGGATGGAGTTACAAATTTGATTGGTTCAGGAGTGAAGTTGTAGAAGAGAACTTGGCCACCGGGGAGAAGGCCGCCCTCCAGATTCCCCTCGTAGCAGTTCCGTTTCACCCCACCCCAACTCCGCATGTTGCGTGGACGCCTACTCCCGCACTCCCCTCGCCTCCCCTCCCCTCCCCCTGTCCCTCCTCCTCCCCCCTGCTTGTTTCCTGTCCCCCGAGCTTCACCTTGCAACCCCCCCCCCCACCCGCCACCCGCCACACACCCCCATCCCCACACCCACCCCAAACACACACACTCACCCGGCACGCCCTTGACCACCAGCGGCACGCACACGATGGACGTGAACAGCAGGCAGATGGTCTCCAGCAGGCCCCGCTCGGCCTCGTGCAGGTGGATGGTGCCCAGCTGGGCCTGGGGGGGAGAGAGGGGAGAGGGAGAAGGGGAGAGGGGAGGGGAGGGGGGTTGAGAATGGGGTTTCTTGAGAAGAACGGGTAGCAAAGGAGGAGGGAACGGGAAGCAGAGGGTCCAGATGTGGTGTTCAATGATGCCCCGTGTGGCCTTTTGTGAGACTTTTTGGGAGACTCTGACCCCAGCACAACCAAAAGCTACACAGCCCTGGCGCCCACCCCTACCACAGTCTCTGTTCAGATCAATCGCAACCATGCGCCCTTGGGCAGCTTTGCCGCAGTGTACTCAAACGCGCCGCTTGGGCTGGTACTGACAACCCCATCCCCCCCCCCCCCACACACACACAAACACACGCCCTACCTTGATCATGGCCATGACGCCGCTGGCCGCGTCCACCGCCGCCTGCCCGGGAGCTGTGTGGCTGAAGAAGTACCAGCCCGCCGCCGCGCCCACCGCCACCGCCGCCAGCTTCACCCAGTTGACCGGCTTGCCGCCCTCGCCCTGTGGGTGTGTGTGGATGTGGGGGGGTGGGGGTGGGGTGGGATGGGGTGTGTGGGGAGGGGTGTGTGGAGGGGTATGTGGAGGGGTGTGTGGAGGGGTGTGTGGAGGGGCGTGTGGAGGTGTGTGTGGAGGAATGTGTGAGTAATTGCAAAGTTTAGCAGTTGAGGAGTGTAGCAGTTGCGGACGGGTTGCGGAGGGTTTGTGGGGTTTCACACGTCAGGTGGCGCATGCGTGTAAAGCACGCGGCACGCGGCGTGCAGTGTGCCGTCGCCCCAAGCCGCCGGCCGCCACCAGGGCCCTGCGCCGGACCCTGCGCCACTTCTCCCATTCCTTACCCCTTCCCATTCTTCCGTTTCCCTTTCCGCTTTCCGCTTCTTCGCTTCGCTTGTGCCTCCTCCCCTCCTCTCATCTCATGCCCCTCATGCCACTCCACCACCGCCTCCACCTCACCTTGCCCGGGTACAAGCTCGCCGGGTCCACCAGCTGAGGCGCAGCCGCCGCCGGCGCCGCCGAGCCCGCCGCGCCCGCCGCCGCGCCCCCCGCCGCGCCCGCAGCCGGCGTCACCTCCTTGGCCCCCACAACCGCCGCAGCGGCGGCGCCGGCGGCGGCGGCTGCCACCGTGGCGGCGGCTGCCGGCTCGGCCGAGGTGGCGGCGGCGGCGGCGGCGACGGCGGCGGCGGCTCCAATGTCGGGCTTCTTGTCGCCAAGGTCTTTCAGGGCGGCCAGGGTCTTCTCCAGCGCTACCTGCGTCTCCTTCACCACCGCCGCCGCCTGGTGGTTGTAAAAGGATGCAAATGGGGACATGATGTTGAGATAAAAAAGATGGCCACAAAACAATGCAAAAGCGTCACCTCACCTAAATAGCACATGAAAGCCCCCCCCCTTGCCCAACTTCACTACTCTAATTTCCAGCGTTGCATACCCTCCCTCGTGTCTCTCCGACCCCTAATCCACCATGCCCACCCCCTCCTCCTCGCTCTATTGTATCAGGATCGGTTTAGTTTGGGCGGGTATCTACAACCACCCCTCCCACCCCTTTTTGGGCGGGTGTCTACAACCCCCACCTGCATCTCGTCCTTGACGGCCGTCTCCGCCGCCCTCATGGCCGCCGCCGCCACCTCCTCAGCCTTGGCAGCAGCAGTCTCCGCCATCAGAGCCTGCAGGCGAGCACAGCGTGCAGCGTGAGGGGCGTGGCGTCGGTTGACGTTTCGTGTGTTGACGTTCCATGGGTTGATGTCCCGTTGGTGCTGTTCGTCAGTGCCTGGTTTCGGCTGTTCCGTCCCACCTGATACCTCGCCCCAGCCCTCAGCCCCCACCCCCAGCCCCCCAACTGCATCCCTTCCCTGATTCCCCTGCTTGAAATCCGTTCCCTTGTTTCAACTTTGCAACTCCCATCCCCCCCTCCTGCCCCCCGCGCCCCCTCATATGTTCATCACATCATCCCCATGGTTTCCTTAACTAGCCATGAATGCAACCCGCCCTCATCACATTATCCCTCCCGCCCACCTTGGCGTACATGTCCTCCATGGTGCTCTTGAGGCTCATGAGGCGCGAGCTGAGGTCAGACACGGTGCCCTCCGCCGCCGCCAGGTCGGTCTCGGTGGCGGCCAGTGTGGCCACGTAGTGGTCGTACTGGGGGTGTGGGGGTGTGGGTGGGGCGTGTGGGGTGTGTGGGAGTGGGGTGGCAGGGGGGAACACAGAGTGTGGGTGGGGGATTGAGGTTGGGTTCTGCCGGGCTAGGGTCCAGGCTCTGCCTTCCCCACGACAAAGCGAAACACGCACATTCCGCGCCAAGGACGAAACCTCCCTCCTTGGCCCCCCTTCCTCCCTCCTCCACCCCTCCCCCCCCCACGGCCTCCCCCCATTCCCCTCCCCATCCCCACTCCCCCCAGGCCCCCACCTGACACCAAGCCCCCACACCACTCCGTCCTCCACATGAACGGCTCCCCCTCCCCGCTTCCCCCCAAGCCCCGCCCCCCCCCATCAAGCCAGCACTCACCTCCAGCCCCACCTCCACCTTGGGCCGGTCGGTTAGCAGTCCGTCGCGCTTCTCCCGCAGACCCGACACCTTGTCCAGCCAGCCCTGGGGGAAGGGGTTGCAAAGATTGGTACAGGGAAGTGTAGCGAAGTAGGCGGGTAACATGCATGATTATTTAAGAAGTGAAGGCGTAGCCAGGTTTAGTAGTATAGAAGACGCGCTGTTACCGATGTCCGTGAAGGGGAGGTAGATGAAAGATGTGCGTGTGACACAGGATCACACGGTATCAGCAATGACAGAATCAGATCACAATGATGGATTAATGTGGATGACAGGACCGGATCACAACGACGTGTCCTGGTGGATCCTTAACAATGAGACGCCTGTCCCGTCCCGCTGCCTGCCAGGCCTTGCACACCCACTCCATGCACATAAACGCACATACACACGCACACGCCCCCGCCCCACCTGCTGCTGCGCGGTGGCCGACTCGATGGCCTTGACGGTCTCATACACCTGCAGTCGACACACACACACACACACAGGCGACACACACAAACACACACACAGGCAGTGTGAGGACACATATACGGTACGTGTGAGAGCATGTGTCTGTGTGGGCATGTCGTTAAGCGTCGCCACCGCACGTCTGAAGCGCCAGTATGGCGCTCATTTGGGTGCGAGCGAGCAGGAGCAGGAGCAGGAGCACAAGCAGGAGCACACACACACACGCCCACCTGGTCCTTGGCCTTCTCCTTGGCCTCATTGGCCTCCACCGCCAGCTGCGTGTGCGGAGGTGGTGGGGGTGGGTTACATTCATGATTGGTTAAGGAATTGGTAGACGGTAGACCATCTTGCGGAACACACGAAGCGTGGGGTGGGGTGGCAGGGGCGGGGGAGTGTGGTGGTGGAACGAGGAATACGCGAGAGTGCCATGAAGAGGCGCAACCAACGCACCGCCATGGTACGCCCGCCAGACCCAGTCGTTTGTGTCCTCCAAAACCCGCTCCCCCTCGGAGGCCACACCGTACTGAGATTGACATACCCTCCCGCCACCTGGCTGGCTGTCTTGAAGAGCACAAGGCAAAACAATACGCTGGCTGGCTGTGTGGGTGTAGTTCGCCCGCCCACCCACCCCAAGTCCCGCGGCCCACTGCGCCCAGCAAGATTTCTCGCACGCCGTCATCCACACCTCATCCCACCCCATCCCACCCCATCCACCCCAACCCCGCCCGCCCCACCATCCCCACCCCACCGCCCCCAACCACCAAACCACCACCACCCCAACCACCACCAAACCACCCCAGCCACCAAACCACCTCCATCCCCCCCACCTGCGCCACCTCCTGCGCCTCCGCCTCCAGCGCCTCCCGCACGCGCTGGGCCTCTGTCAGGGCGGAGCGGGAGCTGTTGAGCGCCTGCAGCAGGAGGGATGACGGGGGCGGAGGGGGTGGCGGGGGCACGTGTCAGCTCATGTTACGCACGCCAGCACATGTGTGTATATGTGTGCGTATATATGTTTGTGTGAATATGTCAGGGAGTTTATGGGAGTCTGCAGCAGTAAGTGGCAGCTGCTTGCTGAAGGGGTACTCGTCGAGGCCCGGGCTCCTGGTCTCGCCGCCTCCTTTCCTCCCCCACCACCCCCGCGAAACACCCATGCATACACACACGCACTCCCGACCTGCCTCACACCCATCCCCGACCCATCCCCATCCCAACCCCTTCCTCCGCTCCATGCCCACACCCACACCCACACCCACACCCACCCCACACCCACACCCACACCACACTCCCACCGACCAACCAACCCGCTCCCCACCCGCCCTGCCCAACACACAACGCCACACGAAACACACCTGCACCAGCGGGTTGGTGTTTCCCAGCTTCTCTGTGATGTCCACGGTGGAGAGAGCCCCCACCACGCCAGAGGGTGCCGGCGACGACGACGCGGCCGCCGAGTCCGAGCCCGTGCTGGTCGGCACGCGCATGCCACGGCGGGCGGCGTTGCTGCCGTTGCTGATGCTGCTGATCATGCCGCTACCGAGCTGCAGGGCTGGCGCGCTGGCCTGGCCGGGGCGGGCGAGGCGCGGCGCCCAGGCGCGGGGCTGGGGGGCGGGGCGGCGGAGGCCGCCGGGCGCCATCGCCCCCGCAACGGGGCGCTGGCAGAGTTGACTGGCCATGGCTGCTTGGAACGCTCGCCGATGCGCAATTCTGCATTTATGAATGCGGATGTGTGTTCAGCGCGACTGCAACGGCATGGGCTTGGAAACTTGCGCGCGCCGAGACCTGGTCACGTTCGGGCGCCACGATGCGCCGGGACAGCAGAGCCAGAGACCGAACCAGGCATACCCAAATAATTTTCAGGCGTATCGACACCTAACGGCTTGACAAGATATCCAAATTGGGGGCGCTACCGCGGGCGCTGGGGCAATCAACTCGACGCCCCTGCCCCGCAAAACGGGCGACCTCACCGATGTGCGCCCGAAGTGTTGCGTGGACTACTTAGTGGTCCGTAGATACCTAGTAAAGGTATGGCACACCAGAATGCGGTAAGGGCTCAACAGTTCAGCTGGAGGGCGGCCGGCCTTTGTCGGAACCGTGCCTAGCAATGCAGCATTGCAGGCAAATGAGCAATCTACAGTTGCAGGTACTGTTTGCAAGGCTGCTACGTGAGTGTGAGACCGGAGAGTGTGCCTGCATGGCATTTTGCATGTGCAAGTCGAGGACATTTTCGCCGCGCCCGCCGCGCAGCAATCGGCTGAGCTTGAAACGTGTGTGATAATAGCATATACTTTAAACAGGCGGTTGTCGTGAGAATACGTCGTCGCGCTTGAATACTCCTTTGCTCGCTCTCCCGCGCTGCGAGGCTGGCCTGTCGTGACGCCCCCTCCGCCGCTGGAGCCTCACGCCCCTCACCCCCCCTCCAACAGCTCTTGTGTCAGGGCAAAATACTCCACTCATCCTGTCAGTCTTTTGGACCTTCAGGTTAATCTGTCCCGCTCCAAAGCCCTTGGCATCTTTGTACGCAAGCGATGCCAAGTCCAAAGAACCGCCAAAAGATGTTGCAATGCGCCGCTAACGATAATCTTTGATGCATATTTCGGTGCACAGCACAGTTCTGAGCGGAACTGCCAGGGAGCTCACCCGGGGGCTGAGGGGCAGCGGGATGGGGTCGGTGAGTGGTTGACAGACTTGGCACGATCACGATGGGGCGCATTCAAACCGGCCCAAGAACTCAACACACTCAGTTGCAGCTCGCATAATAGTGAAGCCACAATACCTGCCAGATATACAAACTTGGTGAACTGCATGCAGTCTCTACTCGCGACATGCTTCTCGTGATGACTCGACCTGAAGCTGTTGCGCGACCTCGTCCCGAAACCGCTTGAAATGGATACAGGCGCAAGCACTGAGTTACACTGGCATTGCGAGTGGTTGCCTCACAGCTCCATTTGCGCCTCGCTGACTCGAACCTTGTGCTGGCCTTCCGACAGTCGTTTGCTTGAACCCAGCTGTGCCGGACCCTTAACGGGACATAGCTTTGATAATACTAATTCAACACTAAGGTGCTAGCATCTCCGGTAATGGCGATGGAGCGGCTTGTGCGAGGGCTGGGAGGTGAGCGATGCCATGGCCAAAAGCCCTTGTCCGGCGCGGGACCTTGCCAGCCGGTCAAACAGTGGGATCTGGCGCCTGTGGCTCGTCGCTGTATACGTGAAACGCAACGGGCCGTGTGGCAAGCGACATGGGCAGTGTTTCATGTCTAGTTTGTGCGAGCCGGCTGTTCCCAGTGCCCCTGCGTGTTCCCAGCCCCGCTCCGTGCCTGGCCGCACCTCCCCCGCGGCCCCCGATGCAGTCCAAACCTCGAGGACTTTGCTGGGACTTCCCTGTATAGTGGACTGTGCTCGGAGACTTTTTGATCATCAAGTAGCACTAGTGGTATAGTGGTAGCATAGGTCCTTGCCAGGATGCGTCCGGTTCACCGACGCAGCTGTGCGGACCAGACCCGAGTTCGATTCTCGGCTAGTGCACCGGGGTCGTAGCTCAAATGGTAGAGCGCCCGCTTAGCATCTGACGCTGAGCGCCTGCAATCTGCGGGAGGTAGGGGGATCGATGCCCTCCGACTCCATCCTTTTGTTTGCCTTCCGGAGGCACTGATGTGCTTGTAGCGAACCTGCGGCAGGCACTGCACTTTTGCACGCGCTGGGCACACATGGGCGCGTGCGCAATGGGCGACGGCATGGCGGTCGTGTCCTCACTGTGTTTACGTGTTCAGGGGAAAGCGGCAAGCTTGGCACGCAAAGGTACGCGTGTGCGGGTGTGCCTGGCCTGTGTGAATGGCCGGCAGCTACAGCATTCGCCTCCCGTGTGTGTGGCACATTGCGGTCGAGGAAAAGGCGCGGCGTGCATGCGTGAGTCTCACGATGTGTGGGATTGCCGTGGGGCGCGGGCGGTGCAGCGGCGCGTGCAATGCAGGCATGTTGGAAACTGGTAAAAAGTGGGGACTGGGGATGCGTGTGCTGCGAGTGGCGCGCAAAATGCACCGCCAGCGCAATGGGCGCAGGGGCAAGAACGGATGCGGAGAGGAGGGGCTCAGGGGCGCGGGCAAGACGTGCCGGCCTTTAATTGTAGGTGTATGATGGGGCAGGCAAGTGAGTGCGACAGTTGCGCAGTTGCGTGCACGGGAATGCACGGGCGTTGCTGAGGAAGAGGGCTGGCAGAATGTGCGTCAACAGAGTTGCTAGGCAGCTGTGTATGAATGCGACATAACAATAGTTAATTGTGTATGGCATATGCTCCGGTGTTTATGAACACCCTCACGCTAACGTAACACGTAACATGGGCGACTGGGCGGGGTGGGGACCTGCGCGGGGCGTGTCGCGGAAAGGCGCTGATTCGGGGAGGGGGCCGTTGGCCGCGCATGGTGGGAGGCAAGCACGGGCGGTCACGCGGACAGCGCTCGTATCTTACGAAGGCAGGGGCGGCGTCAGTGGCCGAATTCCTTAAAATGGCTTCGTCCGGTTGACGAAACAGGCTGCCTGTAGCAGTACCTAGCCCACCCCGGACACAACTCACTGTAGAGACTGGCAAGGGGTTGGAGATGTCCAACGGATGAGACTTGGGTGACCGCGTATTCACTAGATGACTCGTAAGAGGCATAAGTTAGGGCCCAGCCCTGTCTCGAACAGGGATCGTAACAGTAGATCTATTACAACTGGCCGGAACACTGGGCGTGGTGATGGCTTAACTCGGCGCCATCGGCCGTGCCTCTCATCGTGTCTCATCTTGGCGGGCGTTCCGCCCACACTGCCGCCGCTTCCCTCCACTGCCCCCGGCGCCTCCCTACCCACCGTGCTACCCTCCAGCATAACCTCCCTCGTAACTATACCTCCCAGCCCTCGCCCATAAGGCCATAAGCGCCCAGTCCTGCGCCGCCCAGCCCTGCGCCGCCACCTCCCCCTCCGCCCAGCCTCCAAACTCCCACTCCGCCCCCACCTCAACGTCTGCTGTCACCCCCTAACCCGCCCCCAACGCCACCCCCACCGCTGCCGCCAAAGCCCGCCCCCGCCTCCGTTGAGCCCTGCACCACCCAGTCCCATGCCCGGCAGATGAACGCTGGCTGGGTTGTCTGGAACGCACGTTTGGTTGATTTGGCAGGAAGGTGAGAGGAATGTGGGAATTGCAATGCCTGATGACTTCAGGCTGGTCACCTGGTGTGGTGTCGTCATGCTTGGTAAAGTAAGTGGGGCGCATGCCACAGCCCACAGGGCCGTACCGCACCAGACCTTGGAGTAGCTTAGGCGCATTACGCAATGGGCACCAATGACCCGTGTGCGCGTCCATGCGCAGGGCATTCGTAATGCACATAGCAGTTGCAGGTTGTTTGCAAACAAGGTTACGACATAGCCCGCTTGTTGCGCACACGCACTGCATGCGCGTGCAATTGGCGGGGCGCACAAACACACAAGCAACATTGCCCTTGTGGCTCTTTCCCCTTGCGATTTGCTAACACGTAACACGTAAAACGTGGCAAGAGCTCACGCGCGCACTCATGCACGTTTACGTTCGTGCATCTTCCAGTCATCAACACTTGTCAGCAGCCGTAACGCTTTTACGCCATCTCGATACACCTATCCCTACTGGCCACACACGGACCCCTTGCAAATGCCGTGAATGTCAAGTGCAAGTGCAAAACCGCGCATTGTCATCTCCCGCTCCCTGCTTCCGCCTCTGCCCCTACCGTGGCCGCTGCCGCTCCCCCTGCCGCTTATCACCAATTCTTGCAATTCTTGCACTCCATTCCCACGCCTCCCAACCCACGCCCGTGGCCCGACCACTAAAACACAAACGTCAGCGACTGCTGTCCCTGCTGCTGCTGCCCGGGGCGCTGCCCCGCCGGCGGCGCCGCCGCCGCGGCCGCCGCCGCCACCGCCGCCGCGCGCCGCGCCGCCGCCACCAGCAGCTCAACCGCCAGGTCCGGCGCCTGCCGCAGCCGCCGGAGGCTGTCCGGCGCCGTCGTCACCACCTCCTCCTGGTGCTCTAGATACCACCCCTTCAGCGCTGCCAGAAGCTGCGAGAAGGCGGGGCCACACGAATCCGCCCACAGCATCAGCCCCACCACGCTGTCCGGCCCCACGCCGCGCAGAGCCACGCCCTGCGCCTCCGCACACAGCTCCGGCAGCAGCAGCCGATCCGCCAGCTCCGCCACCGCCTGCGCGGCCGCCGCCGGCACGCACACGCCGCCCGTGTACAGCCAGCGCAGCAGCAGCGCGAAGGCGTCGGCGTCCGCGTCCGGCAGCTCCAGCTCCGCCGCGGCTGCGTCCGCAAAGCCGCCGCCTGCCGCCAGGCGCTGGCGGAAGTAGTCACAGCGGCAGGACAGGACCAGGCGGTGTACGGCGAAGCGCCGCTCGCCCACGCGGATGGTAAGGTCGGTGCTGCCGTCCGGCGGCGTGTCCAGCAGCGCGCCCCAGTCGGCCGCCAGCGTCCGCCGCACCGCCGCCGCCGGCCCCGCTCCTCCTCCTGCTCCTCCTCCTGCCCCTCCCATCCCCAATCCCATCCCCATCCCCAAACCCAGCCCAAAGCCGCCTCCAAGCCCGGCGCCGGCGCCGTAGCCGCCGCCACCCGCCACCGCCGCCGCCACAGCGCGCCGCAGCTCCGCGGCGCTGCGCGCCGCGGCCGCCGCCGCCCGCGCCGCCGCCGCCGCGGCGGCGGCGTGCCCCGGCGGCGGCGCCAGCGCCGTGGCCACCACGTGCACCCCCTCCACGTCGTAGCTGCATAGCGCTAGGTGGCCGTTGGGCAGCAGCGCGGGCCGACCCAGGTCGTTGGCCAGGCCACCCGCCACCACCGCCACGGCGCCGTCGGGCGTGGCTCGGCGCACCACGCTCACGCCGCGCTCCACGTCGCGGTCGGCTGCGGACGTGTGTGTGTGTGTGTGTGTGTGTGTGTGTTGTGTGGAGGAGGTTGTGTGGAGGAGGTTGTGTGGAGGATGTTGTGTGGAGGGGGTTGTGTGGAGGAGGTTGTGTGTGTGTGTGTGTGTGTGTGTGTGTGTGTGTGTGTGTGTGTGTGTGTGTGTGTTTGTGTGTGGGGAGGGAGTTGCAAAGATTGGTACAGACAAGGAAAGTGTGGTGAGGGGTTGCGCTTGTTTGTCGCGCCGGTGAAAGGGTTGCGGCGTTTTCCAGATGGGGTGTAGTTGTGCGGTTTGCAGTCTCGCGATTGTGAAGTCGTGTGAGATCTTATGAACGTGGCGGGAGGAGTTGTGTAGGTTTGGTACCGTAGGGTGGAGAAGCTAGGGGCAGGCTTTCAATGTATCCATCGTACACGTTTCCAAACCCGATCGAATGGAGCAACGGACCCTACCTACTCACCGCCCTGCAACCCCCACCGCCATGCGTCTGCAGTTTCTCCTTGCAGCGCGACTGTTTCCTTACGGGATTGGTTCAAAGTTAACCCCACCGCCACGCTCCCCGCCACGCCCCGCCAACCCACCTCCCTCACCCCCACACTCACCCAGGTACACACAGCCGCAGCCGTCCACCACCAGCCCGAATATGTTAAGGAAGCGCGCCTCCTCGCCGCGCCCGTCCGTGCTGCCCGCCTCAAACTCATTACCCGCCAGCAGCCACGGTGCCAGCACGCCGCCGCCGCCGCCTCCGCCGCCTGGACCGCCGCCGCCGTTGCCTGACCGAGCACCGGCGCCGGGAGCCCTGCCACCGTTGGCACCAGCACCAGCACCAGCACCGTTGCCGGCGCCGGCGCCGGCGCCAGCGCCGGCGCCGTGCCGTTGCCGGCCCCGCCGAGTCCGAGTCCGCGGCCGCGGCCGTGGCAGGGGCACGCGATAGATGGCGGTATCGGTGTTGTAGATGAGGCTGCCGCCACACACCTCGGCGTCACCGGCCCCAACGTCACGCCCGCCCCGCCGCCGCCCCTGCCGCCCGGCGCTGGCGGCGGCGGCGGCGCCGCCGCCGTCACCGCCGTACGCGTAACCGCCGCCGCCGCCGTACGCCCAGCCGCCGCGGCCGCTGGGGCCAGCATCCGGGCCCATGCCGTCGCCGTACACTGCCCCACTGCCGTACGCCACGCCAAGGCTGTCGCCGTCGCCTCCCACGCCGCTACCGGCCTCCACGAACCCGTCCAGCCCCTCGCCCGGCAGCAGCTGGCTGTACTCGCGGGAGGCGTCATAGGTCAGCCCCCACACATCCGCCGCCGCCTCGAAAGGCAGCGTGCTCACCAGCGCCTCCGCCGCCGCCACCGGTCCCTCATCGTCCTCGTCCTCGCCCTCGCCCTCAGCCTCGGCGTCAGCGCCGGCTTCGCCGTCGCTGTCAGAGGCAGCAGCGCCGCCGTCTCCGCCCTCCGGACGCCCCTCTCCCTCCGCGCCCGCCTCCGCACCCGCCCCATCCGCCTCAACGCCGCCGTTCCCGCCAGCCCCATCCTCCATTTCCCTCTCCACCGCCCCCACCTCCGCCTCCGCCACCGCCTCTAGGCCGCCCCAGGCGTTCCCAGCCCGCCACGCCGCCGGCAGGCGGATGCGCCGCAGCCGCGTCCCGTCCGCCGCATACAGGCTGCCTCGCCCGTCTGCAGTTAGGAAACGAAGGGCCACGAAGCGCGCGCCCGGCCCAGGGCCGTCGCGTCGAAGGGTTTCGGAGGCGTCGCCTGCCACCAGACTGACGGAATCGTCGTGAGTCAGACGGAGAATGGCCTGGCCCGCGATGATGTAAAGGCAGGAGCTGAAGGGGCACCAGGTCATGTGGCCGAAGCCGGCGGCGGGGGCGAAGGGCCGCCGTGGCGGCGGCGCGTGGTGGTGGTGGTGTGGAGGGCCGTGGCCGTGGGGGCCGTGGAGGGGTGGCGGCGGCGCCTCCCGGCCCAGGTGTGGAGGGGGAGGAGCATGCGCATGGGCGGGACGCGGAGGCGGAGGCGGAGGGAGTTGGGCGGGCGGCGCCTCGAATAGCTGTAGGGGCGGGCCCAGCTGCAGCCCGCAGCGGCCGTCGGCGCCCAGCAACGGCCGCAGTTCTCGCGAGCCGAAGAACGACACCAGCGTTTGCGTCCGCGGGATGGGCGGCACGGGCGGTTCGTGCAGGGCTGGTGAGGCGGATGGCGGCCAGTGGGGGGGATGAAAGGCGGCCTGCCGGGGGTGGCCGGCGAAGGCGCGCAGCGGGTGCGGGTGAGGTTGCCGCTGGGGGCCCAGTGGCGGGAGCGCCCGCGTCACCACGCCAGAGGGCCCGTCGATGACGATGCAGCATGTCAGCAGCGTTGGTTGACCTTCGTTCGCTGCCATGATGGCTGGACTGTCAGGGTGCGGCTCCGGCAGCTATTTAAGTGGGCGACATGCGGACTGAGGCTTCGCGCGCGGGCTTGTAAAGCGACTCTGGGTACGGTATGCGACTTATATGTTGCTCTCTAATGCAATAGCAGATGCCAGGGAGGTAGAAGCAAGGCGGGACTGCGAGCACCGCGAGCAAACTTTATTGTTTCGCCGGTGCAGCCTATTATGTACTAATGCGAAACCAATGCGAGCTATTCCTGCTCAAACCGAAATTAAAGATAGGCCTCTGGCTCTAGCTCCCGAACAAAGGAGCGTTGGATCCAGAGGCAACAGCGCAATTCCTTCTTTGCACAGTTGACTCTCATGCTGGCATCTGAACGTGCCATGTAGCAGAGATATTGAGGCTCCAACTGACGAGGAGGGAGGGGCCAAGCAAAGCGTGACGCGGGAGAAAGGGTCGCCAGCGGCGGGGTTGCTGGTGGGCGTGTGGGTTGCGCTGTGCGTGTCGGCACGGGGAGCCGATCGGTGCCAGCTGAGGAACAGGCTAAGACGCGTATAAAACATGTCGTTCTTTGCCTTTCCGTTTTGGCTGTGAGGGGATACAACTTGTGGCATTTGGTCTCGCGCCATTTCTCCAGTGTTGCACAGGAGCCGACATATGTCGCTGTAGCTAGTACGCATCCAGCATCACGTGTTAACTTAGCTGCAAAATCTAAACGCACGAAAGACCGTGTCGACGCGCCGCAAGCAACGCGATGGAGACGGTGCAGCTGCCCGGGCGACCTGCACCCTGGCATTTAGGCCAGGGATACGGTCATGGCGAGCGAATCTTCGATGTATCTTTCCATCCATTGAACGAGGACATTGTGGTCACGGCTTCGGAGGACACCAGCGTGCGCATGTGGAAGCGCGCGGAGGGTTCCACCATGTACAAGCAGGTGGGTGCTCCAACGCGGCGGGGTAGCGCGGCTATCCTTATGGTTTCATGCCTCGGAGCACTGATGCGCTAAGACAATGGGGTAATGCGCCCTGGGAGGCCAGGTCACTGGGGTCGCAAAGACCTGTACACGGTTTCGTGTTGTGCACACGCTTCATCGCTGACGGTACTCTACTCGCCCCTGCCCCTGGGCCGAGTCTGCCCCGCCCGTGCATATGCTGCACCCAAGGAACGAGACGCACTTCACAAACTCAACCCACACACTCATACGCATCCCTAGGAAACCTTCAACCCTTTCAAACGGTCACGTGCAACTGCCCCGGCGCTCCTCGCCCTGCCCCCTCTCCCTCCCCCAAACACTAACAAGCACAGGTCCGCGCCTACCTGGGTCACGGGGGCGAGGTGCTGCGGGCGGGCTGGTCCTCCAACGGCATGTTGGTGGCGTCAGGTGGGGCCTGGACCTGGATCCAAATCCGGATCCGGAACCGGGGTATGATCTGAAGCTGGATTTGGGTTTGGGGTTGGGTGGGGTCTTTCGCGGCGGTTGTGGCGAGGTGTGACTCAAGGCACCCAACCTACCAGCCGAGGAGCCGAGGCGTCAAGGCCAACGCCTGCTGCCTTGTCATGTCAGGAGCCCAGCGCGAGCAGCCGTCATTTGACGAGCATTGGAAACAAAGGGAGTGAATCGAAGGCCTGGCTAACCCATGTAAAACTCCTCGCGCCCCATTCGGGCGTATGCCGCAGGCTCTGCGGACCGCACGGTGCGGCTGTGGGCGGCAGACCTGGACGAGCCTAGCTACACAGGTGAGCGCATCATGAGAACATTGTGGTTGATGCTTGTGCCGTAGTGGCGTTGTGTTTGGCACGCTCGCATCCAAGTTCGTCCAACTCCCATACGTCGTACATACAGCGTACCCCATTGTTAGATGGTTGTGCGTGCGCTGCTTAGTCTGCCAGCAGCGGGTATTGGGGCTTTCGCCCAGTACCCATGCATCGTCATTACTGGCCTCCCCCTGCCCCTGCCCCCGCCAGGTCGGCAGCTGGCGGTGCTGGACGGCCACCCCGAGGAGGTGGGACCGCGGGCTTTGGAGGGGCTAAGCACCCCGGTAGAGCACAGCTGCAGCTGGTTGGGACAGCGATACCCTTGGTCCTAACCGCCAGCCGCATGGCTTAGCTTACCGTACGGCAAATCCTGCCCCCGGCTCCTCCCTCCTGCCCTCCTCCTCCCCTCCTCCCCCCTTGTTTACCTTGGTTTGGTTTAGTTCGGGCTGGTATTTACAACCCCTCCTCCTCCCCCGCAAGATGGTCTACCGTCTACCACTTCCTTAACTAGTCATGAACGTAACCCCCCGCCCCAATTGCTAACGGGGCTGCCCAGGTGTACCACGTGGAGTTGATGGACCCGGGCCGGCCCGCGCCCAGGCACTGCGAGCGGCCGCATCTGGGCGGCGGCGCCGGCGCAGGCGACGCAGGTGCGATCGTTGACTACCGTACCATACTGAGCAAGCTGAGGTCTCGTGCCCGGCTGATCAGCGGGCGGCCTGGCTAAGGCTGGCGGCGGCTGCGTGCATGTGTGGTGTGATACCCGGGAGCACGGATGCCGTATCTTGGCAATATATAGCGCAGATGCCGTATCTGGATATGTGGGTCAGCCGTTCGGTACATCCTTTCGTACCCTGCCTCGGTCTGCGGTGCTGCGTATGTGAGACTTGTGGTGCTGGTTTAACCCACCTCCGCCACAGCCACAGCAAACTCACACATACCGCCGGCGGGCCTGTCAAGTTGCGTTGTTGCCGCGTGCGGGCACGCATGCCCTGTGCCCCTATGTGCCCCTGTGTGCCCCTGTGTGCCCATGCGTGACCCTGTGTGTTCCTGTGTGCTCCTGTGTGACCCTGTGTGCTCCTGTGTGACCATGTGTGCTCCTGTGTGACCCTGTGTGCTCCTGTGTGACACTGTGTGACCCTGCGTGACCCTGTGTGACCCTGTGTGACCCGGTGCGCCCCTGTGACTGATCGGGCCCTCTCCGCTGCAGGCTCGGTGCCGCTGCCGCCCTTCGAGACACACATCCTGGCCGCCAGCTGTGAGAGCCTGTTCGTGTGGAGCCTGCAGCAGGGCGCGGTGCAGCAGCAGGCGGACGCGCCGGGCACCAGCGGCAGCACGGTCACGCAGGGTGCGGGCGGCCACGGGGGGGGGGGGATGTGCCCGGGTCCAACTCAAGGATCCACTCAATGACGAGATCCATCGCATGTGTAGGCCAGGGTAGCCAGCCGAAAAGGGCGGAGCGAATGCGTTGCATCGCCATTTCCAAGATCAAATGCTGCGGGTTGATGCCCAAGCCCAACTACGTAATAGGGGAGCTGGCAGCCCCTGCCGCCACCAATCCTGCCGCCACCAATCCTGCCGCCACCAATCCTGCTGCTGTCCCACCCCCATTTCTCCCTTTCTGCCACCTCTTTGCAACTCCGCCTCCCCGCCCCCCGCCCCCCAGAGGCCATCATGGCCGGCGCCAAGCCCGCCTACATCTTCGCGGTGAGCCGCCAGCCCGCCGGCAACCTGGTGGCGGCGGCCTGCTGCGACGGCGCAGTGCGGCTGTGGAGCCTGAGGGCCAGCGGGCAGCTGGACTGGGCGGGGCAGGTGGGCGCGGTTCAGGGCGTGCGTGTGGGGCTAGGGCAGGCAGGGCTGTCGGGGGGGGGTTGCAAGGTTCAAATGTTGGGAACATGATACAAGCAGGGGCCGGGGGAGGGGGAGGGTCAGGGCGGGCCAGGCGGGGCGCGTGGGTGCGTGCGGGGGCACCTAAATAATGCGCCCGAGCCCAAAAAAGCGCCATTTGCGAAGCCTAACTAACGAGACGTGGCGAGGGCGCACGTTCGTTTCCCTTGCCACCCCTCTTTGCTTCATCACACACAGACACACACACACACAAAACGCGTCATGTTGTCCTTGTGCTCTTTAACACACACACTCAAAACATATGCACACCCTGCAGGTCGACCTGCCGGGCTCGCCCATGTGCACCGGCTGCGCCTTCGCCGACGATGGCTGGCGACTGGGTGTGGTGACGCGGGAGGGGCGGCTTGTGGAGCTGGTGAGGAGGCGGGGGGGGGCGGGGGAGGGGCGGCTTGTGGAGCTGATGAGGAGGCGGGGGGGGGGGGGCGGGGGAGGCAGGCTGGAGGGGGGCAGGGAATGAGGAGGCGGGGCTGTCGACAGGAACTGTCAAAGGACAGTTTAGCTGGTGCTAATGGCAGCACGGGCTTTGTGCAACTTGTTGATATGCTTGACTTGTCCAATGCGCGCCTGCTTTATCTAAACACACCCGAACGCCACGTGTCCTGCAACACACACACACACACGTGTTTTCCTTGTGCTCTTTAACACACACACACACACACACACACAGGACGTGCGCACCATGGAGTTGCTGACCTCCTGCCAGCTGCCGTCATCGCCACTCACCATCGCATACCTGCCGCGAACCGCGCCCGCGCCTGCCGCTGCCGGCGGTGCCCAGGGCTCGGGGGCTGGGGCGGAAGCGGGGGCGGCGGCGGCGGCGGGGGGTGCGGAGACGTGGCTTGTGGCGTGCCGTGACGGTGCCGTGTATGGGTATGCGCTGGACCAGCAAGGTGCGTGTGTGTGAGTGTGTGTGTGCGTGGCGCGCTTTCTTGTACGCCGCGAGTGCTTTAGTCATGCCCATACGTCACGGTCTTGCGGCATTCATGTGTGTGAAGTTGGTTTGCTCGTGTGTGCTGTGGATGGCAGTTTCGTTTGGTCAATGCCGCTGCTTTCCGACCTGCGTTGCTGCGAGGTCCCTACCTGCCGGCCCGCTCCCAGCATCAAAAACCCCAAGCAAGCCCCCTTTTTCTCACACACGAACACACGAACACACTCGTACCCGCGCACGTGCAGCCGGCGGCCCCAGCTGTGTGCTGCTGGCGCCCACGGGCCGCGCCAACACGTCGCAGCTGGCGGTGGGCGTGGCGCGGGGCGGCGGCGCAGTGGCGCTGGTCGGCGAGCCGCAGGTGCCCCGTACCTGGGTGCGGGGTCGGGACTTGGACGGTTGGGACTTTGACGGTTGGGAGTGGGTGACGGTTGGGAGGTGGGGATTGGCTGGGGCTGGGCGGTGGGGATTGGCTGGGGCTGGGAGGTGGGGTTGGCTGGGCCTATAGATGGGAGGCGGTGATGGTGAAGTGGCCGTGTCGCCACGGCGGGGCTGTTCCTCCCAGATTGCCAACGACTGCCGATTCCTTAGTTAGCTAGTGTTGAATGTAACTCCCATCTCGGGCTCGGGACTGTAACCCTTTTCCCTGCACTGCAACTGCCCCGCACGCCCCCCCCCCCCGTGTGCGGCTGGCTGCCACTACACAGGACACCGCGCACCTGCCACGCATGCGCAAGGCCGCGCCGGCCGCACCCTCCGCACCAGCGGGTGCTCCGTCCACCGCGCCCGCAGCTGCCGCCTCCACCACCACCAGCGGGAGTGGCGGCGCCGGCGGGGGCGGCGCGGACGGCGCGGGGCGGCCAACGGTGGTGCCGCCGCCGCGGCGGCGTGGCGCGGGCGCGGGGCGGCGGGTGGCTGGCGGGCTGGGGGCGCAGGACCCGCTGGCGCTGTTTGAGCAGCCCGGTGCAGAAGAGGTGCGCCTGTGCGGCTGCGCGCGTGCAACGGCCTTCCAGTTATGTCGTACCGCAGCCGTTGTCCGATTCCCTGACCTTTGTCCCCAACTGCCGCAACCAGACGCTGCGAATCAGGTGATCTTCTGCCAATTTGCGGCACGGTACCGCAAGCATACCCGCATACGATATGTGAGTCTTAACTTATGCCATCTTTGACTTTCCTGCGCCCGCTTCCAGCTGGCCGACGGCGTGGCGGGGGGCCTGGCCGCCATGTCGTTGCGGGGCGGCGGCGGCGGCGGCGGCGCGGCGGGACCGGCGGCGGCGGCGGCGGCGGCGGCGGCCTCGGCATCGCCCGCCGGGGGCGCGGCGGCGGCCGGCAAGGAGCCGCCGTCGAAGGCCACGGCGGCAGCGGGCGGTGCCGGCGGCAAGGGAGACGTGGACATGGAGGGGGAGGCGGAGGAGGAGGCGGAGGAGGAGGAGGCAGCGAAGGCGGCGGCGGCTGGCGGCACGGGCGTCATGTCCCAACCGGCGGACGGGGCGGCGGTGGCGGCTGGCAAGATCCGGGCGCCGCTGCTCGTGTACCGGGCTGCCTGGTCCTGAGGGTTGTCGTAGCGTGTTATCGTATCGTCCATGTCGGTTTTCCAGGTTTGCGGTTTGCACATAACCTCTCACACATGCAGCACAGCTCCAGCTGGGCTATCACACGCGTCGGGGTGGCGTCGGCGTGGCGGGCGATGACGGCAGTGGCGGTGGCGGGTCAAGGACGTGATCCATCGGGCGCGCAGCGGGGCAACGGCGCAGTGCATGCATCTGTGGCGCTGCGATGGACTGAAGGGGGTCGGCCAAAGGAACCGTGCGATCGGACGGTACGATGTTGGGACGGTGGATGAGGCACCGGATGATGCAGCGCAGCGGCGGCCCGGTTTCGCAACGTCTGCCTGGCAAGAAAACCTGGAATGTAGACTCTGGAAGTGCGTTGCGGGGAAATCCCTGTCATGTGCGGCACGTGCAAGAGCATGTGCGCACGACTGTACGGAGGTGAGCGTGACTGAACGATGAAACAGACTTGGCCAACGGACACGGAGTGGCAGCGCGAGGTGCATTAGAGGCGAAAAGTTGCTAGGAAGGCGAGCGGCGGAGTGGGACCGCGTGGCGGCGGAGGCACGGCGGTGCGGCGGAGACGTGGGTGGCGGCTGGAGAGGTGGCGAAACGCTTGATGACTGGGCAAGGATTGCGAGGGCGGTCTGCGCGTTGTCATGGCTTTGAAGGTACCGGTACGGACGTGTTCGGTGAGCTTCAGTGTTTATTTTACGATTTTTACCGCTGCCAGCTGCCTCAGAGCCGACCGCAGCCGAGCCCCGCAGACCAGTGCAGCCCGCACCTGGAGCTAATGCTGCTGTGTGAGGGAGGAATGTCCAGAAAACGGCCAGAATGGCTGATTATGTCTGGAGACACTAAGATAGGAGCCATGCATCACGCAAGAAGTGCTGGCGCCTTGGTCTTGTGCCATCCGGCCATCCAAGCTCCGCCTCAGGGATTGCGAATCGTATGCAACGGCCCCGTGAGCGTGAGGCTGTGCCGGGCATAGACCCATAGCGGTGGCGCTGCCACTATATTGACGCGTGCGGTTCTATTTTAAGACACCGACAAGTTGCCGAGGTGGGGCGGTTGCGGGGTGGGCTGCAGGCTTCGCTGCTGTGGGCCGGGGCCACGCCGGGGCCGTGCAGCCCGCGCTCGGGCTGCCCGCGTGCCACCCGTCGGGCTCCATGAGACCCGCGACTGTAAAGAGTACTTTACGCGCGAGTGCGTGTCGGTTCGTGCAAATAATATATGTTGTGCTTCACTTTCCATTGAATACCTTGTAAGACCCGTTGCAGTTCGCCCCGCGTGGGCAGGGTTTGTTCAGGATGGCTCGGCTATTGGACCTCGGAAATATAGACCTATGGCGCAGCGAGGAGATGCAGCTGGTGCAGGCAAGTTCTGTCAGCGCGGCTAGTGGGGAAAGCTGGAGGGGAGCTGTTGCGGAGCACCCATGCGCTCGGAAGCTGCCCACGGGATTTCGACGCACTTGGCGCTGCTTTAGGGCCATAGGGAGGGATCTCATGTGCGCCAGTGGCGGGGCCGTTGCGGTGCCGGTTTGCTTTCGACAAGTGCAGGACCTGCGCCCTCGCTCGGAAAGTCGAAAACAGCGAATTAAGAGCAGGGGCCTTCCTACATGGCTTCTAGTGAGGGCATTCTATCTATCAGACCGGCCTCCCTAGCTAACGCCGGTCCCTGGTGACCCGACCGAACCTCACGCAGCTGATGATCCCGGCCGACAACGCGCATGATACTGTGGAGGCGCTGGGCGAAATAGGCCTGCTGCAATTTAAGGACCTGAACGTGGACAAGTCCGCGTTCCAGCGGACCTACGCCAACCAGGTGGGTGCACCATCGCCTGTTGGTCCGACCTGAGAGGCTTAGGGGCTCCACATGAGTAAAGTCTCGCAGCAAGGCAGTAGCAGCCGGGTTGCCTTGCCTAGAGCGGAGAAATCGGGGGGAGGGATGGGGCGAGGAGCGGCGGAGGCGTGGGTGGGCAGGCACAACCACGTGGGTTCCTGGCGCAGAGTGCACCGACAGGTACCGGTGTCCGTAGCACCGCGCCCGTTTGCGACGACAAAGCCACAGCCAAGTATGCAAAACCACATGCGCGAGCGTGGCGCAGCCGCGCCCACACATGTCACATGTAGCCTCCCCCCGGACCAACTAACTCACGTGCGTGTTTGCATCCTTGGCGCTTGTGTGCTCAGGTCCGGCGCTGCGATGAGATGGCCCGCAAGCTGCGGTTCTTCAAGGAGCAGGTACGAGCAGCCCACTGGTAATGGTGGCGGCGGTGATACGATGGGCTGCCGTTTTTCGCGGCATTTCGGCCAGGGCCGGCTGAAGGCTGCACATTGCAGGGGCGCGCGGCCTTCTCAAGCACCAATCCTACACATCCCCTCAATCCCCGACCCACCCCAACCCAATCCCAAGCCCACATCCAAACCCAAAACCTCTCATCCCCCCAGATTGAGAAGGCGCACATCCCCGTGCCCAGCCGCTCCCTGCTGGACAACCGCGCGAGCGTGACCCTGGACGAGCTGGAGAGCCTGCTGGAGGCGGCAGAGCGGGAGGCGGTGGAGATGAACGCCAACCACGACCGGCTACAGGTGGGGGCGTGTATACCGTACTACAGGACAAGGGCTCGAGCTTTGGGCTGGAGGGGCCGTTGGACGGGGTTGTGCCGGGCGCCCGGACGGTTTGGCATGGCTGGCCGGGGCCAGGTGGAGGGTTTCCTTGGCATGGGCAGCGCCCTGCGATGGGGTGCGGCGCTGGTGTGGTGGTGGTGGTCGCTTCGCTCGGGCCTGGCCGTGCCTTGCGCCCATGCGGTGCTGTGGGCCATGGGCCAGGCAGTCGCCTTCCATCACGTGCCCTATCAAAGTAACATGTATCCCTGTAAACCTGGCGGCCTCTACTGAGCAACTGTCCTCCGCTGACCTGACCGCAGCGCGCCCACTCGGAGCTTTCGGAGCTGAGCCTGCTGCTGGACTGCGCGGGTGAGGGGAGGGGCGGGGTTGTAGATACCAGCCCAAACTAAACCAAACCAAGCTAAACTAGCGGAACACAGGGGGGCGGGCGTGTGTATGAAGTTCATGCGGAGCACAGGCAGAGGCGGCAGTTGCAAGCGTGGATGGGGTGAGGGGGGTGGGGGTGGCGTAGGGGTCCCCTGATGTCCGACACCTGTCTGCAGACGCCTGCAGTACGAACCAGGGGTGCGGGCCCCGGGAGTCACAGCGTGGGAATAGCGCCGCGCCGGCCCTTGCAAGGGGCTGGGATGGGTCCGGCACTCGAGCCGGGGGTGGGGGCGGCCGAGGAAAGTGCCGCTGCTTTTGCTGCTGCCGTGCGCTCCTTCCTAACTCGTGCCCACATGCACGCGCACTCGCGCGCGCAGGCAAGTTCTTCGACTCGGCGCGGCGCGCGGCGGTGGGCGCGGGCACTGTGGCTGGCGGCCTGGGTGCGGTGGGCAGCGCGGGCGGCGTGGGCAGCGGGCTGGGCGGCTCGGCGGCGGACGTGAGCAGCCCGCTGCTGGGCGGCGGCAGCGGCGGCGGCGGCCTGAGCGCAATGGAGGCGCCCACGCAGGTGTGTGTTTGGGGTTTGGGGGTGGAAGTGTGGTTGAGCGTTGCGGTGTGTGAAAGCGGGTGTGTGTTAAACACAAAACAAACGGAACAAAGCCGCCAAACACGCGTGCGCAGTTACGGACAAATACCTACGCCGTGTGTGTGTGTATAAGCGTGTGTGTGTGTGCGTCTGAGGGGGGACACATCCTATCTTGTTTCACGTCGCCGATCGCCTCAACTGCTCTGTCTTCCCCTCCTTTCCGTGCGCCGCAGTACGAGCCCAAGATCGGGCGCCTGGGCTCCATCGCCGGCCTCATCGCGCGCGAGCGGCTGCCCGGCTTTGAGCGGCTGCTGTTCCGCGCCACCCGCGGCAACAACTACTTCCGAAGCATGTCGGTGGGCAAGGTCATGGACCCCGCCACAGGTGAGGACTGGCAGGGGGGAGGGAAGGGGACAAGGAAAGTGGAGGGTGGGCGTGTGTATGTCAAGGGCACACGAGAAACACGCAGGAAGTGCGGCGTGGACTTGCACAAGCAGCGCCATCCGGTGTTGTCTACTTCACCACCGCCACGTGTCGCTCATGTTGCTTGCTTCCACACATGAATAGCTGCTCTCCCCCCTCCGCTTCTTTATGAAAGTATCATGATTGTACCTCCCTCCCTGCGCGCGCAGGCGAGAGTGTGGAGAAGGCGGTGTTTGTGGTGTTCTTCGCGGGAGAGCGGGCCCGCACCAAGATCGGCAAGGTGGGCGCGGGGTGCTGGGGGGAGGCGGGGAGGGGGTCAGCCGTTCACGCAAGGCAGAGTATAAGGGGGCGGCAGGGCGGCTGTGGGGGGCGAGTCCCAGTGACAGAGGCCGGGCCGCGGATGGGAGCTGGCTTCATTAAGGACGGGGATCGGGGTTCGGGCATTGGCACGGAGCATTCTCAAAAGCCCTGCGGCACGCTGGGTCTGCCATCGTTGGCATGCTGATCAGCACGAGTCACGAGTCACCTCCACCACGGTACGGCACGGTACAGATCTGCGAGGCGTTTGGCGCCAACCGCTACCCGCTGCCCGAGGAGCCCAACCGCCAGCGTGCCATGGCCGCGGAGGTGGGTGTGTGGGAGTGTGGGGGCGAGGTGGGGAAAGGGAGGTTGGACTCTGAACCAATTCCGTAAGGAAACAGTCGCGCTGCAAGGAGGAGGGCGAGGGGGGGTAGTTGAAGATAGGGGTGAAGGGTGGGGGCGGGGCAGCGGTGGTGTCTTGGGGTGGGGCCGGAGGGACGGATGCTGCGAGGCGCGAGGCGAGATGGCGGAATGATGGCAGGTGCTGTAGTGGGGTGGGGGTTGCATTCATGATTATTAAGAAGTGAAGGCGTAGGCAGGTACAGCAGCATACTAGACGCGTTGTAATCGATGTCCGTGAAGTCCAGCGGCCAGCGCCAGCGCGTAGACAGGCCGGCCAGGTCCCACCTCCGCGCAGACTCATGGCTCGCAACACCACGTGTGTCGCTGTTCCCTTTTGTGTGCCTTGCCTGCGTCGCTACCTTCCCTTTGTGTGCCTTGCCTTGTTCGTGTGCCGTGCCCAGGTGGGCGGGCGGCTGACGGAGATGAAGACCACGCTGGAGATCGGCGACCTGCAGCGAACACGACTGCTGCAGAAGGTGGCGGCGGGTGAGCGGCAGTCGAGGCTTGTGTCTTTGTTTTGGGGGGCGCGGGCGTAGGACGAGCGTCGAGATCTGCGTCGAGATCTGCGTCGAGCTCTGCTAGCCTATCCCCTCACACCACCTTCGCATCTCCCGCTCTTGTCGGTGGCTCCATGTTCGATATAAACCGTTCACATTAATGGCTATGCCCCCCTCCTGCTCGCTGTACACTTCTCTGTACCAATCTTTGCAACCCCCTCCTCCCCCATCCCCCAGACCTGGACGTGTGGACCAGCCTGGTGCGGCGGGAGAAGGCCGTGTACCACACCCTCAACAAGTGCAGCGTGGACGTCACACGCAAGGTGTGTGTTTGGGCGTGATGGGGTGAGGATGTGACGAGTGTGTGTGAAGAGTATGAAGAACTCTTGTTGAGATGTGGGGGTGGGCGCTGCGGTGAGAGGTGAGTGGTGGGGCGTGTGGGGCGTCGCGTGCTGGTCCCACCGCCGCCGCACCGTCACAGCTCACTGACAACGCCGCCCAGGGTCGCTCCGTGCTGCCCTTCCCAATCTCCCAATCTCTGTTGACACGTGTGCTGGTAACGTGTGTTTGTCTTCCCCCCCTACGCCTTCACGTCTTAAGTAACCATGAATGTAACCCCCCCCTCTTGATGTTCCGCAAGATGGCCTACCGTCTAGCACTTCTTAACCAATCATGAATGTGCCCCCCCCCGCACGTCACACAGGTGTTGGTGGCCGAGGCCTGGGTGCCCTCATCCGCCCGCCCGCGAGTGCAGGTGCGAGAGCGCGCGCGGCGCGGGAGGACTCGGTTGTCCGTCTCCTATCCCCGACACACGCACACACTCCCATCCACCAACTCGCCACCCAACCCACCCAACAACCCACCCAACCCAACCACCCACCCACCCAACCACCCAACCACCCACCCACTCCATCACCCACCCAACCACCCACCCAACCACCCACCCACCCAACCCACCCACTCACCCACCCACCCAACCCACCCAACTCCCCAACCAACCCACCACCCACCCACAGGAGGCCCTCCGGGCTGTGGCCAGCTCCGCCGCCCAGGTGGGCTCCATCCTGCAGCCGCTGGTGAGCCACGAGAACCCGCCCACCTACTTCAAGACCAACAAGTTCACCAACAGCTTCCAGGTGCGTGTGGGTGCGTGGTGCGTGCATTGGGGTTTTGGAAAGGGTTTTGGAAAGGGGCGGTGGGGGGCGGCTGTGGATACCGGCCCAAACTAATTCAAACCCAATGCAATAGAGCCAGGACGAGTATCTGTACCTGGCTACGCCTTCACTTCTTAAATAATCATGAATGTAACCCCCCGCGCACTTCCCCGCCCCACCAGGCCATTGTGGAGGCGTACGGCGTGGCTCGCTACCGCGAGGTGAACCCCGCCGTGTTCACCATCGTCACCTTCCCCTTCCTGTTCGCCGTCATGTTCGGCGACCTGGGACACGGCGCGCTCATGACCGTGTTTGGGGTGTGGCTGCTCATTAATGAGAGCAAGTTCGCCAAGCAGCAGGTGTGTCTTTTTGGATTGGATTTTCGGGGCAGGAGGGCTTCCAAGGGGGTGGTTGGATGGGAGGATGAAATCAGCATGAATGCAGTCCCCCTCCCCACCCCAACAATGCCCCTCCCCACCTTGGCTAGGCATGAATGTAACCCCACCCCAACAATCCCCCTCCACTATGCTACTGTACCTGCCTACGCCTTCACTTCTTAATTAATCAAGACTGTGATCCCCCTCCCCACCCCACCCCACCCCACCAGCTGGACGACATGTTTGGCATGCTGTACGGCGGCCGCTACGTCATCTTCCTCATGGGCCTCTTCTCGCTCTACATGGGCCTCATATACAACGAGTTCTTCTCCATGCCCATGTCGCTGTTCGGAGACTCCGCCTTCACGTGAGTTTGTTCATGTTTGTGTTTGTACATATTTTTAATGGTTCGCTGTGTACTAAGGTTTTGTGGTTCTTGCTGTGGGGTGCTGTGTTCGTGCTGTGGGGTGCTGCGGGCACAATGCTCACCATCCATTCTTATGCCCAAACGTTATGCCCAAAACCCACGCAGCTGCTTTGTGAACGGCGTCAAGGACAGCTCCATTGACCGACGCGACTGCAGCCACGCGGGCGGCGAGGTGCGCATGGACCGCACCCGCGGGCCCTACTGGTTCGGCGTGGACCCCATCTGGCACGGCACCAAGACCGAGGTGCGCGGGAGGGGGGGTAGAGGTGCTGGGGGGCAGGGGTTTGTGGTTCGTGTAGTGTGTAGTGTGGGTGCGGGTGGTGTTGGTGTTGGTGATTGGTGTTGGTGTTGGTGTTTGGTGAGCCGGAGCTGGCAGCCTCCTACGAAGCAGCAGGCAGAGCCCGCACTGGGTCTTGGACCTGCGGTCATGGTCATCTCTTCCCCCCCTACCCTACACCACACACACCCAACCCCACCTACCCACCATCACCCACCCACCGCTACCCACCACCTGCCCCCCCCTTCCGCAGCTCCCCTTCCTGAACTCGATGAAGATGAAGATGTCCATCCTGCTGGGTGTGGCTCACATGAACCTGGGCATCATCATGTCGCTGCTCAACAACAACTACTTCAGGTGCGGCTGTGTGCGTGGGCGTGTGGGTGGGTGGGTGGGTGGGTGGGGCGGGGGTGGGTGAGTGGAGGGGCGGACTGGGCGGCTGGGTGGATGGTGGGTGGTGGGGGTGAGGGGGGCTGCGGGGTGCGGTGGCTGCGTGGAGGCGGGCGGGAGGTGCGGACTGTGCAATGTGCCGATGGAATGGTAAGGGCCGGCATGCGGAGGTTTGGGTATTCCGAGTGCGCCCTTGCCGCTCACCCTCCGCGACACCTCCCACTCACGCTCCGCCCCCTCCCCGCATTCACTTCTTATTCTTCCTTCAATTAAATAATGCATATATCTCCCGCCCCGCCCACCCGCAGGGACCGGCTGTCCACCATCTGCGAGTTTGTGCCCCAGATGATTTTCCTGAACAGCCTGTTTGGCTACCTGTCGGCGCTCATCGTGGGCAAGTGGCTCACCGGCGCCGTCACCGACCTGTACCACGTCATGATCTACATGTTCCTGCAGCCGGGTGAGCTGCTCGGTGCGAGTTGATTTGCCCTAATTAGATGGGCAATCGGCTTCATGCGTCAATGCAGTGGGCCACTGAGTGGGCCATGTTTTTTGGGGACAAGTGATGACGGGTTCTGCAGTTGTTTGGTATGAAATCAAAAATGATACTGGACAAGTAAAGTGTGATCGTGCATGCCGTACATGCAAGCTCCCTTCATCCTTCCCTTCACCTCTCCCGCTCTCGTTCCCTCTCGCGCCCTCTCTCACACATCCCGCAATCACACCCACACACCCGCCCACCCCGCAGGCAATGTGGACGAGGCGGGTTTCCTGTTCACCGGCCAGGCGGGCCTGCAGGTGGGGCGGTGTGTGGGCGCGGGTGTACGGATATGTCAGGGCGTGTGTGTGTGTGTGGGTGGGGGGCGGGGTGTAAGTACAAGCCCAAACTGAAGCAGGCCGAGCGAAACTAGCGGAGAGTAGGGGTGCGGGGGTGTGAGGGTGTGTGCGTGTGTGGGGTGTGTGTGTGTGTGATGGAGTGTAAGCGCGTACGGTTGCCGGACCAAGTGCCTGACTGGTGTGCCCGATGGCAGAGAGGTCTGCGTGAGGCCGTCACCGCTGTTGTCGGCTGACTAATCACCACGTGCTACAACATACCAACACCGCTATAAGCAGATGCTGCCACATCCACACCTGTCTCCCCCTCCCGCCCTAATCCCCTCTCCCCGGAATGTAATACCCCGAATGTATTACCCCTCCCTCCATCTCCCTCTCCCCCTCCCATCCATCCCTCTCCCTCCTCTCAGGTGTTCCTGCTGCTGGTGGCCTTCGCGGCGGTGCCCTGGATGCTGCTGCCCAAGCCGCTCGTCCTCAAGAAGCGCGCGGAGGCGGCGGCGCGGGTGAGCGAGCAGCAGGAAGGGGGAGAGTCGACGGGGGGGGGGTTACATTCATGATTATTTTAAGAGGTGAAGGCGGGGGCGGCGTAGTTGGTGGGGTGGGTAGCTGTCCATGTAAGACGCAGCGGATGTTGTTGGGTGTGTGTGTGGGGGGGGGGGTAAGGGGGCAGGGATGGGTCGTCGTTTTGGGTCACCACACCCGCCAGGCAACGCTGTGGGGGGGGGGGGGGCTCCGGGCCCTTGATATACGCCGCCACCGCTGCTCTACGCGCCGTCCTGGCTCCTCACCCTTGAGCCGAACAACACGGGCGCTGTCGCCACACACACCCACGCACACCCACGCACACGCACGCGCACACGCACATACACAAAACATCGGTTGTCCTTAGGCTCTTAAACACGACACAGATTTTTAACACAACATAGCTTCATGTAATCTGATGCTAAACCCCGTTTCCTCCGGGCTGCGCAGGTGCGCGGCGAGTACCACCGCCTGAACGAGGACACGGAGACGGGGCGGCAGCACGCCGGCAGCACCGACACCGCCACGCACGGCGGGGCCGCGGGCGGCGGCGGACACGGCGGCGGCGGCGGCCATGGCGGGCATGGCGAGCAGTTTGAGTTTGGCGAGGTCATCGTGCACCAGGTGGGATGGGGTGGGTGTCGGGGGTTGGCAGCACCTGGTTGAGGCGCCGCAAGTCCGCCACACAGCGCAGGTCTCCCGACTGGCAGGCCTCCCGACTGCTTCTTTTTAACCAGCAGGGTGTGTGCGCACGCGGTGGTGCGAGTGATGCTGTCAAGGCGGCCACCAGCGCCCCCTCCGCAAGTCCACGCACAGCGCTCCCTTTCGACGTTTGCACCCCAAACCCCACTGCCCAGCCAGCCCCAACGCTCCACCCACCCACCCGCACCACCTGCTCTCAATGTCTTAACCTTGCAACCCCACCGACACACCCCTCCTCCCCCTTCCTCGCCCATCACCACCCTCCCACAGATGATCCACACCATTGAGTTCGTCTTAACCTTGCAACCCCACACCCACACCCTTCCTCGCCCACCACAGATGATCCACACCATTGAGTTCGTCTTAACCTTGCAACCCCACACCCACACACCCACACCCTTCCTCGCCCACCCCCCTCCCACAGATGATCCACACCATTGAGTTCGTCTTAACCTTGCAACCCCACACCCACACACCCACACCCTTCCTCGCCCACCCCCCTCCCACAGATGATCCACACCATTGAGTTCGTGCTGGGCGCCGTGTCCAACACCGCCTCCTATCTGCGCCTGTGGGCGCTGTCGCTGGCGCACTCGCAGCTGTCCGCCGTGTTCTACGACCGCGTGCTCATGGCGGCCGTGGAGGTGAGAGAGAGGGCACAGCGGGGGAGGGGGCTCAGGCGTTCATGTGGGGAGCGGGGTGGTTAAACACAAGTATGGGGGAGATGATGAAGTAGCAAGTGTGAAATGGGGGGCGGAGGGGGGTTGCAGGGATGTTTGGAAAAGCGGTACAGGATGCACTGAAGACTGCAGACGAAGTCGTTACCACATGAGCGGCCGTCCGGGCGGCCGCGCTCCAGCTCGTTGTCCCTCCGTGAAGCTGACAGTACCCAGTTTAACTAATAAAAACGTGGGCGCATGTGGCGCGTAAAGCTGGAGACGCTCGGTACCGCAAATGAAACTGTGTTTGTCGGGCCGTGTGGCCGGTCGTGCGGAAGTGCGAGCTGCAGCTGCATACTTTGGCTGATACCCGAAACTCACCTGCGCGCCGAGTGCGCAGACGCCACGCCACCGCCGCCACGCAGAACATGCGGGGCAAAACGTTAAAAGCGGGCGCGGTCAGGCGTGGCGCAGGGGCAGCATAGCAGGGGGTAGTTCTGTTCCAATCCTGCAGAAGCCAAGACCCAGAAGCAGGGGGGCGGGGGTTGCGTGTAATCTGTGTGTGTGGGTCGTCACACTGCCGGCGGTTTCAAGTTCAGCGCGCGCTGGACCACGCCTCCAGTTCCAGTTAATCACGCAGTGGGTCCGTCCTGCCCACCACCCCCACCCCCACCCCCGCCCCCGCCCCCGGCTACCTGGCTACGACTTCACTTTGTAAACTTAATGCATGTAACCCCCGCCCCCTGTACCTGCCTACGACTTCACTTCTTAATTAATCATGAATGTAACCCCCTCCCCCTCTGTCGCAGTCGGGCTCTCCCGCCGCCATGGTGGTGGGCTTCTTCGTGTTCGCCTGCGCCACACTTGGCGTGCTGATGGTGATGGAGAGCCTGAGCGCCTTCCTGCACGCCCTGCGCCTGCACTGGGTGCGTGCGGGGGCTGGGGTGCTGGGAAGGGGAGGGGAGGGGCGAGGTGCAAAGGGGGCAAAAGGGTTCAAAGGGGGTAAAGGGGTTCAAAGGGGGCAACGGGGATCAAAAGGGGCAACGGGGGGCAATGGGTGAGGGTTAGGGCTGGGGCGGGGCGGGCGGGGATGCCAGGGAGCAGGGTTGGGGGGTGTAGATACCAGCCCAAACGAAACCGAACCCAATGCAATAGCGTGAGGACGGGGTTTGGGCGGTTTGGCAGTTGGGCAGTCGCCGTGTGCCGCATGCACCCCTAGCCAACACGCCACAACCTTGTTCTCATACTAACCATACTAACCACAAACACACGTACACGCACATACGCAGGTGGAGTTCCAGAACAAGTTCTACCGGGGTGACGGCTACAGCTTCGCACCCTTCTCGTTCCACGCCAACCAGGATGAGCACGCCGCCTCCTAAGGCGCTTGCGCCCCCGCTAGTTGCGCTTGCCGGTTGGCGGTTGTCAAACGGATTTTGGGGGGTGCGTGTGTGTGCGTGTGTGTGCGTGTGTGTTTGGTGAACGGTTGGGCGGTGTGGGGTGCGCGCTCGACTGAGGTCCTGGGATTGGAGCAAAGCTTTCTTCCTCGCGGGTTGCAGAGATGATGGGAACCGTCGCGCACGGATCCGGGAGCCGCGACACGACACGCCGTGTCGACTGCCGCGCCACGTCAGGGTGTTGTGTGTTGTGTGTTTGCACGGGTGCTCTTGCTGTGTGTCGCCGGCGTCATGTTGTTTTGGAGGTGGTGGTGGTGGTGGTGGTGTGCGCTGAAGCTGCAGAGAGTGTGCTGCCCCACCGCTTACACGTTGCTGCGTGCTGCTTCATGGGTACGGTACGTGATGGTGTGGGTGTGCTGTGTAGGCCGGGCTGATCGAGCAATAATGAATGTGTGTATGTGTGCCATGGGACAGGGTAAGGCTTGGGGTAAGGGGCAGGTTGGCGTAGTCCCGTAGTGTGCGCGTAATCCCAGACGCCAACATTCCCAGACGCCAACATTCCATTTGCAACGTCACGGCAAGAGCGCGCGGCTGGTATGACGGAGGTATGTACGGAGGCATCGCTGACTTGCTGGCAGGCTGTTTGTTTGCTGACGCGCCTTCCTCAACAATGTGCGTGTGTGTGTGCAGCTTCGTGCGGGCGATGGCGGCCCAATGGATCCGTGGTGTGGGGGTTGAAGGTCGGGGTGATGGCACGTGCCGTTCCGTGAGGTGAGTGATCCCAGCACAAGGCGGGTTCTGGCTAGGCAGTATCGCCCTGGCGGCGCGTGTAAAACGAAGATTCACAGACTGTCTTGACTGGCAGTGTCCGAATCTTGTAGTGGCCCTCAGGCCCGCCGCCCGCTGCGTCCACATAGCGGGAATGGTTTATCCCGGCCTAGGGGACATCGCCACCAGGGCGGAACGCGCGAACGGTCTTGCAAGCTGTGGATGTCGTGGGCTATTGGTATTGCGGGGTCCTGGGTGTGTCGCAGCTTTAGCTGCTATACAGTATACAGTATACAGTATAGCTGTATATGACTATGTGACCGTGGCACGCGCGCCACTCGGACTCCCGGAAGGGGGTGTGCGGGGGTGGCAACGACACAACGCGGCGTGCGCATTCCCATGTACCGCGGCACGCTGGTTGTGCGCATTCCCATGACCCGTGACCCCGCCCAGCTGTACAGGCCGCCAAACGGGCGCAATGGACACTTGACTGACTTGAGCCTGTCCCCAGAATTCGAGCCTGTCCGGGGCCACAGGGCCGAAGGTCACTTCACGGGCTTGGCATGAACCACGCGCCTTTGGCAGGCACTAGGCGAAATGCGCCACTTCGGTGCTTCCAGGTAAGGTGCAAGCAGCAAGCTAGCGAGCGGCGATGCCTCCGGGTCACAATTTCTCACCTGGCTTCCTTAATGCCTAAACTCCTCGCACTAACTCCCTCCGACGCGACTTGCAGCTCCCCTGCTTCGCTCGCACCGCGAACCACGAGGCCGTGCCGGCGGTTGGCCCGGTCGCCACCGCGCTCGACGAGTGCGTCGCTCACCTATGAGAAGTGCTCGCTCAGCTGAAGTTAGTGCTCATTGTTTGCCACTGCTGTGGCGGGTGCATTCGTAAGGAAGCAGATTAACAGTCCTTAAAAACTGCTACGTAGTGACGTAGTTCCTGCCGATGTCGGTGGCCTGACGTTCCCGTCTAGATATATGCTCGCCTCACACTCATTCTCTGGCGTCCAAAGCCGGGCACGCAAAGGAACCTTTCACTTTTTGGGCGTTCGAGTTGTTGTTGAGCTAGCGCTAGCTTGCAGGGCTGCATACTCATATAGACACACACCTCAATTTAAGCTTCCATTTGTACCAGCCCTGGAACACTTAGCCAGGACGCAACATCACAAGATGCTGCAATCGATGTTGCGAGCGGCGTTGAGCTCCATGACCTGGTGGCTGCTAGCGGCTGCGCTGTCTGGTGCTATTGCTTGGTGGCGCCATGCGGGCCGGCCCCGGGCCAAACCGACCTCGGCGGCTTTTGGCTGGCGCGCGGGGTCGGCAATCTTTGGCTGTGCGCAAGAGTTCGACCGGGGCGCACCCCATCGAACGCTTCTGGACTTCGCAACCCAAGATCAGGATGCTTCAAGCTTGCTGTCGATTGGCTTTGGCGTCTTGCGCGGGCCCCTGGTCCTGGTCTCTGAACCCGGCGTGGCTGTTGGGCTGCTACGGTTAGATGGCGCGAGCGCCCGGTCCAGTAAGGTGCGTGGGTTCCTGCGTCGCGCGAGGACTTTTTTGCTTGCATAACAAACGCAGTGCGGCTCGACACGTCATATGCGCTCGTCAATGCTATTTTTGATGTATGGTCACCCGGTCATGTCGTGTCCACTCCCGACGCCACCGATGACCTCGCAGGGCCCGGGCTATGATGCAATCCGCAGCGTCACACCCGGACACCTGCTGGTCAGTGAGGGTCAGCAGTGGCGGCTTATGCACGCCCTGGCGACACCCGCCTTTGCCGCCGCGCACAGGCGCCACACGCCCACCACCCTTGCCCGCGCCGCGCGTGACTTTGCCGAGGGCCTCCCGCTGCGGGCCGCGACGCCACCACCGCCGGTGCCGCCACGGCAGCAGCAAATGCAGACGCTGCTGAGTGGCGGTGGCAGTCCCACCAGCAGGGCCACGCAGGGAGAGGCCACGTCAGCTGCTGGCCACGGCGGCGGCGACAGCTCCAGTTGTGGGGCAGACGGCAGCGGCGGCAGTAGCAGCACCACAATAAGCGGCAGTAGCAGCACCACAAGCGGCAGTAGCAGCAGAAGAGGCAGTAGCACGGATGGCGCATTTGTGGTTGAGGACCTGGCGGCTGAGGTGCGGAGCTGGAGCCTGGGCGTGGTGATGGAGGTTGTGTTCGGCAGCAGTAGCAGCGGCAGTGGCAGTAGCAGCTGCGGCAGTGGCAGCAGTGGCAGCGGCAGTGGCAGAAGTAGCAGCGGCAGTGTCAGTGGCAGTAGCAGCAGCAGTGTCAGTAGTAGCAGCGACCGCAGCAGCGGCAGTAGCAAGGCGGAACTACTGGAGCGCGGGGCGTTTGCGGCGGCGCTGCGGGGGGTCATGGAGGAGTGGCACCGCAGGGCTGTAGCACTGCTGCCGCTGTGGCGGCTGCAGGCGGCGGTGGCGGCGGCAGCACATGCTACAGCCGCCGCTGCCGCCACGGCCGCCGCCACCGCCACCGCGGCCTCCTCTGTGGCGGCTGTCAAGGGTGGCGACGCGTATGCACCGAGGCTGCTGCTGCGGCGGCTGCTGTGCGCGTGCACCGTCATCAGCATCGGCGGCGGCCTTCTCCGGCGCGGCCGGGCATGGGCTCTGGCGGTGGCGGCACGGGTGTTGGGCTGGGCCGCCGACGCATTGATGGTGGCGGACTGCGGTGGCGTGGCGGCGGCGCGGCGGCTGCGGCGGAGTCAGGAGGTGGTGGCGGCGTTTGTGCGGCGGGAGGTACGGGCCGCGCTGGCAGAAGCTGCTGCGGCGGTGGCTTCGTGTGTGGAGCCGGCGGAGGCGGAGGCAGCGGCAGTAGTTGGGGACCGGGGCGGCGGAGAAAGCGGTGACAGCGGCAGCGGCGGCGGTGGCGGCGGTGGCGGCGGTGGCGGCGGCAAGGTGACTGTGGCAAACGTGGCGGCGGCGGCGCCGCCGCCGCCGCCTCCACCAAAACCGCTGGTCCGTGTCATTGCGGCAGAGGCGGTCAGGCAAAGTGCTGCACGTGCACCTGCGCCTGCGCCTGCGCCTGCGCCTGCGCCTGCTTTGGCTTCGGATGGTGGTGCCGGAGGAGGACACACGGGGCGCACCGCAGCCGCTGCAGCCTCAGCCGCATCAGCCGGCGGTGCGGGTTCAGAGCATGGGGAGCGGCTGGCTGTAGCAGCGGAGGGCGTGGCCCTGACGCTGGTGGGCATGGGGCACGAGAACGTGTCTGCTACTGCCGCCTGGGCGTTGCTACTGCTGGCGGCACACCCGGAGCAGCAGCAGGCGCTCTACCGCGAGTTGAGGCAGTGGGCGGCAGCTGCAGCACCCGCACCCACAGCCACACCCGCAGCCGCAGTCGCACCCGCAGCCATCACCGCTGCCGCCGAGTCACTCCCCGGTGGCGGCGGCGGCGGCTTCGCCACCCCCACAGCAGCAGTAGCGGCAGCAACTGCAGTGGCCACGCCAGCCGCGGGCGGCGCCGGCCTTGACACTGCAGATCCCGGCGGCAGTAGCCGTACTGCGGCGCTGCTGCGGCTGCCGTACCTGGATGCCGTACTGCGGGAGACGCTGCGGCTGTACCCGCCCGTGCCCATGCTGTCACGCCAGCTCATGCAGGTGCGTGTGTGTGGGTTACTTGGGGTGCGGGTGCGGTGCGAAGGAGGTGGGGGGTGGGGGAGGGGATTTGTGCGGGGGGTTTAGTCAGGACGGGCATGGGGGTAGGGGCAGGGGCAGGGGCAGGGGCAGGGGCAGGGGCAGGGGCAGGGGCAGGGGCAGGGGCAGGGGCAGGGGCAGGGGCTGCGGTTTCCCTACATCCCGGTTCATCCAATCTCATCCTTCCCGCACGCAGGACACCACGATCGGTGGCGTCATGCTCCCCAAAGACGTGAGTACTGTTGAAGCGGCGGGGGCCCCTCGCTCCTTACCACCTGCACCCCCACGGGGCCTCGCCAACCTGCCTAAACCCTGTCCCATCGCACACCCGCACCCCGACCCAGCCAGCAGACATGCGTGTGATCGTGTGCTGTGCAGCCGTTGTTGGCTGCAGCTGCCCCAATGCTACCACAAACGCCTCGCTTTTTCACTCGCGCTCTCCTATGACGTCCCCATGCCATGTCCATCCATCTTGAAGTGTCCCAACCCTGCCCACCCCTGCCCACCCCTGCCCACCCCTACCTGCCCACCCCTACCTGCCCACCCCTACCTGCCCACCCCTACCTGCCCACCCCTACCTGCCCACCCCTACCTGCCCACCCCTACCTGCCCACCCCTACCTGCCCACCCCTGCCCACCCCTGCCCACCCCTACCTGCTGTCCCCAGGTGGAGCTGGTGGTGTCGCCCTACGTGCTGCACCGCCTGCCGCGGCTGTGGGGCCCGCACGCCGCCTGCTTCCAGCCTGAGCGCTTCATGCCGCCACCGCCGCGACCGCCGCCGCCGCCGCTGCCGTCGGCCCTGTTACCGCTGTCTCCCACACCGCCGCCGCCAGCGCCGACTCAGCAGCCCGCCTCGGCGTCGCCGCGACCGGCGCCTGAGCCGGGTCAAAGCGAGCTCTCAGCAGGGACGCCGTCGCCAACGCCGCCGCCAACGCCGCCGCCAACGCCGCCGCCGATGTCGCCGCAAAAGCATCCGCAGAAGCTGTCCGCTGCATGGTCGGCGCCGCTCGCGCTGCTGCAGCCGCAGCAGCCGCTGCATTCGCTGCCACAGCCGCATCACACGCAGCGGGCTCTGTCAGCGGACGCTGGTTTCGTGTCCCACGGCGGCGACCACGCCGCTGCTGCTCCGTATGCGGGTGCCGGCGGAGCGGGCAGCGGTTTGAGCGGTGTCGGCAATAGTTTGAGCAGTAGCATCAGCATCAGCAGTAGAAGCTCTGCTGCTGGTGTCACTGCTGGCTGCGGTGACGACGGCTGGCAGTCCCAGCACCACCAGCGTCACACCGCATGTGTCAGGGGCCTCAGCAGCCCTGGAGTGCTGTCACTGCCGCCGCCGCCGCCGCCGCCGCCGCCGTCGCCGCCGTCGCCGCCACCGTCAGCGCTCGCGGCTTCCACAGTGGCGACTACTCCGATTGCGGCGGTAGCAGTCGCGACAGCAGCAGCGCCGGCCTCTCCGCAGCAGCAGCCTTCCCCACCTCCGCCTGCTGCTGGTGGCGGCTGTACGGAACCAGCAGCAGCGGGTCCCTACCTGCCCTTTGGCGCGGGGCCCCGGGCCTGCCCCGGCGCCTCCTTCGGCTCCGCGGAGGTAAAGCTGCTCGTGGCGCATGTGGTGATGCGCTACAGCCTGGAGCTGCTACAGCCGCCGCCGCCGTCGCCGCGGCTGCAGCCAGCAGCGGCGGCTGCTACTGCCGCCGCCATTGCCGCGGCTGCAGCTGGAAGGGATGGTGACGGCGGCGGTCCAGTGGTGAGCCGAAGGGCTACAAGCAATGTCAAGGGCGGCGGCAGCAGCGGCAGCGGCAGCGGCAGCGGCAGCGGCAGCGGCAGCGGCGGCGGCGGCGGCAGCATCTCCACCTCTGATGCAGCAGCCCCTGTCCCCTCTGATGTGGACCTGCTACTGCCGCAGCAGCTGTTTGTGTCGTTGCGGCCAGGGCCGGGCGTGCGGGTGTGCTTTGTGCCCAGGCATCAGCAGCAGGTTGAATGAGGTGCCGTTTGCTTGGCCGTGTGTGAACTAACGCGCCACTGTACGCATCTAGCTAGTTTGGAGTGGAAACTGGCATTCGTGGCCGTGTGGTACGTAGTTGGTCGTGCGGGCAGGTAGGAAGTGCAAGTGATAGTTTCAGCACGATGCACACGGGTTTGCCGCAGCGGCGATGCGTCGGGATGCATCTGGCGCATACTGCCGGTACGTAGGGACTTTGTTCGTGTTCCTTTCTCGTGTTGGCTAGCACACATGTATAGGCGGGGTTGCACGTGTTCTATCTGGTGTTAGCTACCGCCGTAGCACGGGGCTGCACCATATGTTGCTGTTGACCCGTGCTGGGCGTGTGGGGTTGACATGCAGGATGGGGACCGGCGTCACTGGTTTTGGGACTGCACTGTGGCGCTGTCCCTGCAAGAAAACATGGGAATGGCTATGGGTTTCGTGCCAGAGGATGCTCTAAGTGCCTTCTCTTGTGAGGAGTTGTGGTTAGTGCGCCCGCCTGCGGAGCTTGCGCCACCTGTGTGGGATGTGGTGTGTCTCGCTGCTATGTCTGCCCTGGACTTTGGTCGGCAGCGTATGGTTATAGCCGGGCTGGCGGCGCGAGCGAAGCTGCCGTCGGCCCGGGTGCTGAGCATTGGACTTGCCGTCGTAGCTGACTTCTGGGGTCGTCTCCAGACGTTTGTGACTTTGGGTATCAGGCCAAAGGGTTGGGACACTGTGCCGTCTGCGCATCCTTTCATCTCTCGGGCTGTTGGTGACGGCATGGTTTTGCGCTTGCCGTATGACGCTGATTCCCCGCCTCCCTCGCCGTGAGAGGTTGTGCGTGGTTGGTGGCTTTGTGTGTGGGCAAGATGCACATGTGGGCGATGTTCTAGTACCTGGACGCTTGCGCCCTGGTTAGTGCGTGCGCTGTGCGTGTGTCCTGCGGCCTAGACGTTTCCCGGCACTTCTGTGCCTAGGCTTGTGGCGTTGAGGCACAGCGGTGCGGCTCTGGCGGGTTGAGGCTTGGCTAGGACTCACTGTGCGCGGAGTCACACGGACTTCGTCCGCGGGAGGGTTTGCAGCAAAGTCGGGGTTGGTGGAGTCATGTTGGGCCCTGATAGCATGTGATGGCTCGGCGTCTTCGGGTGCTGGGACTGTCCCCTCTGTAACATCCGCATTCATATGCCGCCGTAATTTGCCGTGCGACCTCATGCAATGATCATAATATGGCTGTGCGCGTATGTACGTGGAAGCACGGTGTCCCAGCATTTACCAGTAGGAGGGGTTGCATAATTTGCGATTGAACATATTACGTACCACCTAACCGACTAACGGCTCCGCATCCCCCCTATCCCTGTAAAAGGCCTCTACATACCGCTGCACATTTCCCACGGATGCCATAAAACAGCTTTCTTACCCTGTCAACTTCACACAAACACAGCGTCACATTAGCACTCGTATTTCATGTGTTCTGAGCAACACGCAGGCTTTACAGGCCAGACTCACGCGTGTACCAGCCAGCCTTTTGCCGCTTCATGCTCGGCTCTAATCCCTAGTCTGTCAAATCGCTAACCGACTAACCCCCCGCAACACCTTCTATTCCCAGCTATACCATATAATAGCCACCGTACCATGTCACATTCACACAAATACCAAAGCAAGCCATCCACCCCGCCCGAGCAGCCCCACCCAACCAAGGGTCGCACTCACACGCACTAAAAAGGCGATGTGGGGGCAGTTCATGCACCCGCCGCCACCACCCGCGTAGCCGCCGCCGTCACGTTGGCCGCGCCCGCAGCTGTGGCCTCCTCGTACCCAGGCAGGGCGCTGTTGGTCAGCCGCCGGTCTAGAGGCAGCCCCACCTGCACGTGTTAAATCACATGCTTGCTTACTTGTGCGCACGGTGGGAACAAAGGTTGCAGCAGGCTTGGAAAGAGCCTACAGACAGATGGTGACGGTAACCGATCTGCGCCGGGCCGTTTGGCGGGCCTGCGCTTGCCGCTGGAAGCGGGTCGAGCGGACAGGCGGTGTTGCACACATGCGCAAGCAATAAACACACGCACCTGCCCCGAGTCGCAGGAGCGACAGGAGGTCCAGGAGGCCACCTCAGACACAACCGTGAAGCTCCTCAACCTGGGGCAGCGCCAAATATGGTAGATAAGTGCGCACGCGCATGTGGGAGGCAGGCATGTGGAAAGCGGAAATGTATTTGTTTGCTGGGCAGCGGAGATCTGATCTCGACAGGGGTGGGCAGGTATATTGGCGGCCTTCTTACTACATGTCGGGCGACGATTTCCGCAATAAATTTATGATGAGCAGCGTATGCACGCACGCACACAACCGTGCCCGCACCGTGTATTCCACGTCGGACACGTTCACGAAGAGCGTGTAGGGACCCGGCCAGCCGCCGACAGCAGGATGACCCGGTTCCACACCGCCGCGCCGCGGCCCAGTTTGAGCGTGAGGCCCTGATTGGCCGCGGAGCCGCCCTCACCCGCGTCCACGTTCACGAACAGCGGGTCACACCGGGCCACAGTCGCCGCCCGCGAGTGTTGCTGGCAATGGTGGTGGAGGTGATGGAGGTGGTGGAGGTCAGGTTGCTGTGGTGGCCGCCGGGCGGCAGCGCGCGCACCGCCAGGGTGGCACAGTAGGGATATGCGGCTGCGCGTGTGTGTACAGGGGTGCAGGGGTGGATGGGGAGGACAGCAGCAGGAGGCGTGTGATCATTAGCTTTCTCATGGGCAGCAAGGCTAAACAGTCCCGTCGGCCCCCCGGTGCCGGCGGTGGAAGTCACATCCCGTCATCATGTGGCACAGCGTGGCGTGTCAGTTTTGGAACACCGGTCTTGGGTGCTCTCTTACCTGACGTGACGTCCAGACCGTTGATGTCCACAACATGTACCGACAGTGAGAACAGCTCCTCCACAGGCACACTGAGCCCCGCGCTGGCGACATGGCAGCCGTGCTGACGCTACTGCCGATAGGAATACCCGCGACCAGCTCCGCGCAAACATGCCCAGGCGCACCAGCGGCAGCTCCAGAAAGGCGCCGCCGCGCCTGGACGCAGCAAACGTGTCGGCTGGGGCGACGTCTGCTGCCTGCGGTGCGCGTGTGCATTGCAGCAAAGCGGCCGATGCCGCCACGTCACCGCTGGGGCCGACTACAGCAGTGGATCCGTCGCTGTAGTCGAAGGCGTACACGGCTGCCATGGTGGCATCCAGGAACCACAGCGGCGCCGCGGCGGCCTAAGGTGTGAGGGAAAGGCCACGGCATGCCGCTTGCAGTGTAAGACGCTGCAGGGGCGCGCCAGGTAGGAGCGCTACCAAGCAGCCACACATCAAGTCGAGACAGTTCCTCAAATACATTTCGCTGGCGAACTGACACACGGCCCCAGCCCCGGCCCCGGCCCCGGCCCCGGCCCCGGTTCCACCTTGGCGTGACCTTGCCATCCTCGGCGCTCAGAGGCAGGCCGAGTCCCCGATGCAATGCGGGATCCCGCCAATCAAGTCCCGCATGCCATAGACCTGGGCGCTCGGCGAGAGGCAAATAGCCCGGTCTGCCCACTTAAGGGGACGGACCGCGCACTCCAGTGATGATGCAGCCGCTTTCGCTGTCACTACCCTCGCTGTCACTGCCGTGCACGTACCGAGCGAACGTGCGCTTGTGATAAGTCGCACTTGCCATAGCGCCTGCGTGTGTGGGAGTGCGGAGGGAGGGAGGTAGCGTGGGCGCAAGGGGCAGCGGGGGCCGGGGCCGGGCAAGAGGACGGGCGGGCGCAGCGGCCCTCTTCTGCACTCTTCTAAATCTCCCAGCCGCCCACCAGCGCACCTTCCAGTGCTCCAAATGCGCGCATGGACGTGAGCGAAGAGAGGCGGCGAGGCAGCAAGCATTCGGGTGGAGTCCGGAGACGTCGCCGGGTAAATACAAGGTCACGAGTTGGCGCTAGCGTAGTAGTGGGTTCAAAAGTAGAAAAGGGTAGCATGCCTCGCGCGCACTCGTTGCGGCGCGGCCGGGCTGTTTTGCGGGCTGTGGCTGGCTCGGTTCCCTGAGCTTTGGGAATGCGCGGTTCAGGTGAGTTCGAGTGCGGGGAACTCTGGGCTAAGCGAAACCATTCAAAGCGTATGCTGAGGACCTCGGTTTTTAACTTCTTGGCTATCGCAACACGGGACACGCGTGTCGGATTTTCGGAGACCTAACGTGCAAGCATTACCAGTGTACTGACCACGGTGGCAAGAGCGTATCCAGGCTGGACGTGGGGCTTTTTCTGACGGTGGCCGTCAGTGCTCGGTCAGAAGCTCCGTCAGGTGGTCCAGTCCCGCATACCACCACTGCTCCGCCACCCAGCGCTTGAGCTCGTCCGGCATCGCTGGGATCCCCAAGCCGCCCCAGAAGTCCGCGACGTTGAGGCGATAGCTGCCATTGAGTGGGAAGTCGAAGGTGTCCAGGAAGCTGCGTTCCGCTGCCAGGACCTGGTCCGGAGTCCAGTCATCCGGCAGGAGAATGTACCGCAGCTCTGCCGCCTCGGCGTGCTGCATCAGCCATGCCCACCCGGCCCATTTCGCTGCCTCCTGGGTGGGCATGGCTGATGCAGCACGCCGAGGCGGCAGAGCTGCGGTACATTCTCCTGCCGGATGACTGGACTCCGGACCAGGTCCTGGCAGCGGAACGCAGCTTCCTGGACACCTTCGACTTCCCACTCAATGGCAGCTATCGCCTCAACGTCGCGGACTTCTGGGGCGGCTTGGGGATCCCAGCAATGCCGGACGAGCTCAAGCGCTGGGTGGCGGAGCAGTGGTGGTATGCGGGACTGGACCACCTGACGGAGCTTCTGACCGAGCACTGACGGCCACCGTCAGAAAAAGCCCCACGTCCAGCCTGGATACGCTCTTGCCACGTCCGTGGTCAGTACACTGGTGATGCTTGCACGTTAGGTCTCCGAAAATCGCGTGTCCCGTGTTGCGATAGCCAAGAAGTTGTAAACCGAGGTCCTCAGCATACGCTTTGAATTGTTTCCAGTCCATAACAGTGTGTGAGTTATTGATAGTCAATCGCATTTATTAAAACCACTTATTAATATTAGAAAACCATTGAGGTCCCATCTCCGTGCATGGGCGAGACTTTCGTCAAAATAAGCAAAGCTTAGCCCAGAGTTCCCCGCACTCGAACTCACCTGAACCGCGCATTCCCAAAGCTCAGAGAACAAAGCCAGCCACAGCCCGCGAAACAGCCCGGCCGCGCCACAACGAGTGCGCGCGAGGCATGCTACCCTTTTTCTACTTTTCAACCCACTACTACGCTAGCGCCAACTCGTGACCTTGTATTTACCCGGCGACGTCTCCTGACTCCACCCGAATGCTTGCTGCCTCGCCGCCTCTCTTCGCTCACGTCCATAAGTAGCTTAATAAAGGATCTGGTGGAAAATGATGGACCGAAAACGATGGTATTTCGGCGTGTACTACCAGTTCGCCGAGGATCGGCACGATGTTTGGATTGTCGACGTCGACAACGCCTGCGTCACGGCAGACACCAAGGATGAGGCGATGGCGGATATCACATCGCAACTGTCGGCTTGCCTGAAGGATTACACTGACACCGGCAAGGCTCTTCCCCCCGCCTCGTCCCAGGCGGAGGCGATGGTCAAGGCCGCGGACATGCTGCGGGACGCCCAGCTGGAGATGCCGGAACTGTACCCGCAGCCCATCGCGCAGCACATGACGGTCGTCACGTGCGAGCTGACGGACGGCTGACCCTAGTGTGGGCAGGGGCCTTGGCTATCACTGGCGGGCTGCGGGTAACGGCTCAGGACTTACGAGGATAGGTCGGGGGCAACAGGAACAGCGGTGTGGGGTAGGGGAGAGATAGGGAGATGGGAGAGCCTGGGGCTCGGGGAACCGGAATAGGTGAGAGATCGTAAGGGGAGGGGGAAGGGGGCTTCGAACGGGTAATTGGTCGTGCCGGGAGGCACCCTGTGGGGGATGGGAAATTCTAGCCTAGACTTGCGCGAGCGGGCGACTTCGCGCCGTGCACAAGGGGCCGCGATACAAGGGATCGTTCTATGTCACAATACTAGAGACTGGTACTTAAGGAGTCTTGTTGAGATTGACTCCTATGATTGCTCGGGTAGTTGGTGTGAGGAGTTGGGAGGAGTGACCGCGCCGTAGTGGCGGAGTTGTTGTGTGTGGTTACAAGGTGGTGAGCACGACGTGCATTCCTGTCCTTGTAGAAACCGAGGCCCGGGCCGGGGGGCCCTTATAACGCCTGCAACACTTATATATGCAGCTAGTTTGGTCCCCGAATGGGGGTGCTTATGCTCCTGTGCTCCCAAATGGAATCTAGTAACGCGGCTAACCTGGCTGGGTCCGTATGGAGTGACTGAAACAGCACAGCTCGCTCGCTTATATCTTGCCCTCGGCCCCTGCATTGGCCGGATGGGACCCGTACAGGTCGTAGGGGCCTAGGTCCCAAACCGCAAGTGCTACGCAACTGCGCCGAGAGGCCTACATGCTACTAACTTCACTCGACCCCACCCATCTGTCAGAAACTGTCCCCTCCCGGACTGTCACATACCAGTATACCACCGAACGCACACAGCTGCCCCCATTCACATTCATGCTGCTGGTGACTCAATGCTGACCTGGCGGCACCCCGCACAATTGGTGCACGCAGACGGTATGCCCACAGCGGACAGATGGGACATGCACCCAGTGGACCTTGCCCCACAGGTCCTGCCAAGCAGTAGTGCAGCACCCGTCGGCAACAACCTTAATGGTCAGACAACGCCGCCCATACACACTGCCCATACATCCGCGCTCCCTCTGTGAGCTGGCTCCAGGTTCTGGGTGTCAGAACTCTACCCCGTGCAGTCCGCATGTCTCTACGAACGCAGACCATACCACCATCACCGCCGCCACCAGCGATTGCCCTAGGGCCGGACGCGGCCAGGGCACGCCGCTCGGCGGTGTGCCGGTCGCCGCGCCGGTGTTCCTAACGCCGCGGCTGCCAGGCGAGGTCTGGTAACGATGGTAAGGCGGTTGTGTGTGGGGGGGGGCTTGGCGCTGGGTAGCAGGTCGTCGATCGCGCCGGCCCTGGGCTGCTGGCACGGTCGCTTCGGTGGCTGGCCTTTCGGTCGGCGGGCTGCGCGTGTGTGTGTGCATGGGCGTGTCTGTGTGTGTGCGCGTGTGTGTGGGTGTGTGATTGTGCGTGTACGTGTGCGTGTACGGGCGTGTTTACTGCGTGCGCGTGCGTGCGTGTGCCCATGCCTGTGTGGGCGCTTCTGGGCCTGCCTGGCTGTGTGGCTGCTGTGTCATTTTTAACGCGTGTGCCTCTGTGCCCCCGGGGAGCTCTTGGTGAGCCCGGACTCCTGTAACCATGCGCACCACCTAGCGACCAGGCAGCTGCTACAGACCGTGCCAGTTTCACTCGCCAGCTGTGCCCGCTGTCCCCGCCTCTCCTAACAGCTAACCGCCTCCTGTGCCTCACATTTCATATCTGCCTACAGTGTTTACACTCCAGCGCCAGCTCCAGCTCCAGCGTGCGCCAGCTCCAGCTTTCATACAGTCTACACCACTTCGCAACCAACAAGTGCCGAATTGGATGGAGGCCAATCCTCCCATATCCACACGCAGGCACGTCTGCGTGCCTAGATAACCCTCAGCCACAGCCCACAACCACATACACAAACCACGCTTACATCGAATACTCCTCCAAGGACCCGCGTAGCATGCCAGGCTTGCCTGTCGTCCCCTGCATCTGTCTCGCTGCTGCCAGCCGCTGCCTGCCATGCCGTTGCCTATGCCGCAGCAGTGCTCAAGATGCCCTGCGCATGCCGTTGGCCACAACAGCACCACATTGCTAAGCTGCAACTGCCACAGCAGCCTGCACAGACCACTGACCACCGCACTCCCAGCTGAGCTGCTGTCGTCAGAGTTACTGCTGCTGCCAGTGCTGTAGCCAACGCTGCAGTGCACGCACCCCACAGCCGCCTAGACACCTCCCCTGACTAAAGCAACCAGCTGCTCCGCCCACAGCTGCTGCTGCTGCTGCTGTCGCCACTGCTGCAGGCACCATCCCCACCCCCATATTGCCGCTGGAGCTGCAGGTCCACAAGCAGCCATCACTGCCCCTGCCGCTGCCATCACCTGATTCTGCAAGCCACACAGACAATCAACGAATCTCCGTCAGCTGTGCATGGTGAATGAAAATGAGCCCAGAGCGTACGCAGTCAACAGGAGCCCCCCAGGCTTGACACCCCGCTGCCCCTCTTAGGGTTCCGAGTGTCCACCTGCACCAACTCTTCCATTCTCGCATTCCACAATCTACATCCATTGACGCTTGGTAGCTAGATTGGCTGGAAATGCGCACCTGGCTCTGTTGTGCACCTAGCGCTCAGGCGCTGTCGTCCTCCACGCCGCTCGTCTTGTAGCCGCTGCAGACAGAAGGTACAACGGCGCAACGTTTTAAGCGCAAATATACGGGTTGAGGGAGGCAGATGCTGGAAGGTGGCATTCAGCGGCAGAAACCTGCGTGCACACTTACGGGGTCGGCGCCGTACTTGCCGTCCTGTCCACCCTGCACCTGTCCGAATGTGACTGGCTCATCATAACCCAGTGCCTTACAAGCGCCCCGCGCCCCTCAGGCGCACGCACTCGGCCCCCGCAACTCAGGCCCCCACGCCCCGCACCCCGAAAGTTCCGGGGCAGGAAAGTTTCGTGGGGGCAGGGCAGGGCTGCGTGCACGCTTACCTAAACACGAATACTGCGTGCACGCTTACCGCTCGCGGACACCCTGCCAGTCAGCGTGGTAGGAGATATCGAGCACGCGCTGCAGCATCTCACGACGCACGCGCGCTCCTCATCCGCCTTGCGTTCCAGCTTCTGCTCCTGTTCCAGCAAGTGCTCGCGGTTCAAAGACCCTCGAAATACAAGCCTCACAAAGCGGAAACGGCTTTCATATGTCTCATTCAGCGCTAGACAGAGGTCAAACGTGAATGGCCTCGTAAAGAATCTGGAGAAGCGAGAGCACAACAGCGCCTTGAATTTGTTTGTTTGCGTCCACCTGAGGCTTCCCTCAAGACTGCCTAAGCTTGACAGTATCTAGTAGCAATACATTTCGATTGAAAGTATTGCCCTCAACTAGCATGACCAGGCGCCAATAATAGGGCGGATGGGGCCGCGAGTCGATCAATCAATCGATCACGCTGAACGTGGGCCGCTTATGGAGTCCAAGTCCAGCCGAATTGTCGGTTCCCTAAGCCTTGGCATCGACTTGGTGAAATGCGCACCGACATTTTACAGCTCTGTCACGTCTCCAGCGGCCCATCCATAAGGGAGAACGCACGCATTCAGTGTTTTATACACATTGGACTAATACGTGTAGGCCGGGCCCCCGTAATTCACCACGCGCCCTGAACATGCAACACATACCTGCGCCAGCGCGAAGAAGAGCAGTCTAACATTTGGGCACACGAAACACGGCCGCTGCAGCCTACCCGTGCCTACCAGCCTCTTTGGACTGAAGAGAGCGCCGAAACCTGACCGACAGCCAACCCACGGCCAACCATGGTCCACACTGCCAGTCCGTGCTTGTCCACACATAGCGGACCGCCATGCGATCCATGGAGCGTGCCCCTAAGGGAGTCAAGTGACAGGGGACGCAATGTACAGTGTTAAAATGCCGAGCACGAGAGGAGGCTGGTGTAGAAGTGGCGACTGAAGTCTGAGTATGATCTGAGTGCCAGAGTCGTAACAAACATTGGACCAAAGGTACTGCGGATGCTGGCGTGCGCACAACCTCCCGGACCGGTGACCGGGTCGGGGTCGGGGTCGGGGTCGGGGTCGGGGTCGGGGTCGGGGTCGGGGTCGGGGTCGGGGTCGGGGTCGGGGTCGTGGACATCGGGGCATTGGAGTCTGGGGAAATGGGATCCAAGGGACGCAAAATCGCTCGTTTCCGCCCGCGCAGCTTCTAAATACTTACGTATTTATGTAATATTATAGCTGGGCCAACGCCCTGTCAAATTGCGAGGGCGCGCGCGGACTTCCCCCCGCGTGCCCGCACCTCGGCCCCGCACCCTCGCCATCACCCCCCAGCACCAAAACCCGTCATACCGTCCCCCACCGCGAGATACAGACTCCACTATATAATATAAGTAAAATGTGATCTGGGTGCCGGTGCTGGGGGGTCGGGGCTGTCCGCCTGGACGTCGGACGGTTGGACGGCGCGAAACTGCGCGAAGTAAGTTCAAGTTCGCCCTTGCGGCGAAACCGTTCAGCCTTACACGTTTTGCAAATATAAGAATAACATAGTCGCAGCTTCATAGGTCTCACGTTGTGGGGCAGCCAGCACGGCAGTATTAAGGACAGGTGCTCGTGCTCGCAGCTTACGCGCCTACGGGCATCCTGACAGGTACATAAGTGCTGAGATTGAAGCAATCTACGTATCTGATAGTTACCTTGGACCAGCACCAGCCTGTGCGATGAAATCGGCCAAAGAATTGTCTTTCTTGAGGCATCGGACACCATTCTATGCATTAGAGTGCGCGAAATATGGTTTAGCCTCAGTTACTTTCGCGATCGAGGTTCCCTGACTCGAGTCGGGTATCGGAACTTTGTCGCTGGGGCCTCTTTTACCTTGTGTACAATAGCTTCGTGTAATGGATGGCTTAAATAATGGCTGTGTGCAGTCGGCGGGAGCGGGGAACACGTGTTGCCCAAGTTTTCGTCAACTGCCGCTTTCTGAAACGTATAGGTGCGCCGCGCCCCCTGCGGGGGCCGGGGCACGCTAACCTTGACATTACTTCGGCCGTGTGCATGTAGCCTGTCGCCGCACATGCACACGGCATTCACTTGTGCGACCGCCGCTGGACCGCTGCCCTCAAGTGCTCTGGTGCCCGCCGTACAGGCGCTGGCTTCACGCACAGCAGCCCATAGGCACGCACAACCCATGCGCAGCCCTGGTGTGGTGTCCCAACTCACCTTGGCCAACCTGCGCTGGCATTCCCTGGGCGTGTATGGCCAGCGCGCTGAGTCCGGTCGGCATAAAGTGAAGCGCGGCGACCAGCTCGCGAGCAAATGCAGCCGTGCCTGCATGTCGTGTCAGTGAAAAGAACATTCAGGAAACACTTTCATGATAATTGACTGTTTTCCAAGCTGTTGGCCGCGTGCGTGCGTTTACACGCCGCCGCCGCCGCTGCCACCTACCGGTCGCCCACCTGCTGCTGGCGGCGCTGCTGGTGGCGCTGCTGGCGGCGCTGCTGGTGGCGCTGCTGGTGGCGCTGCTGGCGGGGGGGCTGGCGAGCAGCAGCGGCCGGGACACTTGAAGCCACCAGTAGGCAGTAGCGCCGCCTGGCAGCCTTCCCATGCATCTGCGGCCAGCGGCCCTGCAGGCCGTGATAGCGGCAATTCAGGAGGGTCGGAGGTGTTCGTGCATGGGATGACAAAACTTGCGGGGTGAGGGGGGGGCAGGAGCAATCAAAATTGGACCAAGGTTGATGAGTGGGGAATGACAACAAGTTGCGGGGTTAGGGCGGTGCAAGGGGCAATCAAATGTGGACGAAGGTTGTGTGGGGATGACGAAAGTTGCGGGGTGAGGGGGGGGGGCAGGAGCAATCAAAATTGGACCAAGGTTGATGAGTGGGGAATGACAACAAGTTGCGGGGTTAGGGCGGTGCAAGGGGCAATCAAATGTGGACGAAGGTTGTGTGGGGATGACGAAAGTTGCGGGGTGAGGGGGGGGCAGGAGCAATCAAAATTGGACCAAGGTTGATGAGTGGGGATGACAACAAGTTGCGGGGTTAGGGCGGTGCAAGGGGCAATCAATGTGGACGAAGGTTGTGTGGGGATGACGCCCGTCTCTGTCTCCTTCACTCCCTGCTACTGTTCGGTTAGTGGCACTAACCGAACAGGCTCAGGCCCAACTACCGAACCGGACCCTGCTCTAGCTCGCTCCCAGCTCGCCCCACTATCAGCCGCTGTACCCGATCGCTGCCAGACACTACACATATGCAACCCGGCGCAGAGGCTCTTCACTGGCGTACGCTATGCGGGTTGGGGTACTCTTGACCCTAGTGTGGGCAGGGGCCTTGGCTATCACTGGCGGGCTGCGGGTAACGGCTCAGGACTTACGGGGATAGGTCGGGGGCAACAGGCACAGCGGTGTGGGGTAGGGGAGAGATAGGGAGAGGGGAGAGCCTGGGGCTCGGGGAACCGGAATAGGTGAGAGATACGGTAGTAAGGGGAGGGGGAAGGGGGCTTCGAACGGGTAATTGGTCGTGCCGGGAGGCACCCTGTCGGGGATGGGAAAGGCTAGCCTAGACTTGCGCGAGCGGGCGACTTCGCGCCGTGCACAAGGGGCCGCGATACAAGGGATCGTTCTATGTCACAATACTAGAGACTGGTACTTAAGGAGTCTTGTTGAGATTGACTCCTATGATTGCTCGGGTAGTTGGTGTGAGGAGTTGGGAGGAGTGACCGCGCCGTAGTGGCGGACTGACTGAAACAGCACAGCTCGCTCGCTTATATCTTGCCCTCGGCCCCTGCATTGGCCGGATGGGACCCGTACAGGTCGTACGGGCCTAGGCCCCAAACCGCAAGTGCTACGCAACTGCGCCGAGAGGCCTATGTGCTACTAACTTCACTCGACCCCACCCATCTGTCAGAAACTGTCCCCTCCCGGACTGTCACATACCAGTATACCACCGAACGCACACAGCTGCCCCCATTCACATTCATCATGCTGCTGGTGACTCAATGCTGACCTGGCGGCACCCCGCACCATTGGTGCACGCAGACGGTATGCCCACAGCGGGCAGATGGGACATGCACCCAGTGGACCTTGCCCCACAGGTCCTGCCAAGCAGTAGTGCAGCACCCGTCGGCAACAACCTTAATGGTCAGACACCGCCGCCCATACACACTGCCCATACATCCGCGCGCCCTCTGTGAGCTGGCTCCAGGTTCTGGGTGTCAGAACTCTACCCCCTGCAGTCCGCATGTCTCTACGAATGCAGACCGTACCACCATCACCGCCGCCACCAGCGATTCCTTTCCTGCCGCCTCCGCGACCCCCTCCACCATGGTTCCATAACCCCGTTACTCCCCTCCCGCCCCTGCCTCCAGCCTCCTGTCGCCGTGCTGCCCACGCCGCCACTCCCTCCCGCCTCCCCCTCCGTACTCCAGGCCTCCCCCGCCGTACTCCAGGCCTTTCCCCCCGTATTCCAGGCCTCCCCCTCCGTACTCCAGGCCTCCCCCTCAGTACTCGAGGTCCTGCTCCAGCCCCAGCCGCGCCCTCTTCCAGCCGCTGCACAGCTCCGCGGGCGGCGCGCAGCACAGCCAGGCCCGCTGCACCGCCTCCATCAGCGTGGTCTGCGAGGGCTTCTGCCGCGACACGCCTACGCCCGCCACTCCCGGCCCCATCTGCGCCGTGACGGCCCCGCCCGCCGCCGCGCCCTCCAGGCTCCAGCTGCTGCCGGGCGGCAGCGGCGCCCCAGTCAGGCAGTCCACCGGCACGCCTGGGCGGGTGCGTGGTTGGCGGATCGTTGGTCGGTGGAGGAGCAACGAAGGCGCCAGAAACATCAAGCCAGATTGGTTGTCCCTGCCGCGGTCCCCTGTCTCCATGTCTCCATGATGTCCTCCTGTTCACCAGTCCCCCTGCCTCGAGGGGCTGGCCTGCTCCCTCCTCTCACTTCGTGCCCCCGGGTCCCAGCCCAGCTGCTCACCCTGCGCGTGCGACCAGAGCGGAGCTGAGCTGCCCAGCGCCAGCGCCGAGCCGCGCTGCCGCCGCCAGCGCTGACGCTGCCGGTTGCTGACGTGGTGCGTGAGCACATGCGAGTGCAGCTCGGGCGGGGGCGCGGGGGCCCTGCGGTGGGTGGATGGTTGTGTGGATTGGTGCGTCAACGCATGGGGGCGCGGTGGAATGGTAAACGCTGATCGGGCTGATTGAGGCGGCAACGCGCAACCACCCTTCGAAATGCGCAATGATGCATACCGCGTATGACAACAGTCACAACACGGAGGCGACTCGCATTCCGAGCGCACATTTCACATCCCACATCCCGACCCTCGTCGACCGGTCGTCACATCTCGCCTTTCCTCGCTACCCAACGCAACGCACGCACGCGCACGCCCTCTCCCTGTCCGCCGCGCGCCCTGTACCTGAAGCTCATAGCCAGCCGCCGGGCCGCACCGGCCGGCGCGCTGCGGGGGTCCTCCAGCTGCTGCTGCAGGCCCAACAGCCGGTACCTACAGTAATGCATGGATGGGTGGGTTCGCGTGGTGGTGTGCTCGTGTGCATATGCGTATGCGCGTGCGTGTGCACATTCTGGAGAGAGCAACACAGCTTGGTCGGTGGGGCTCGTGAACAGGCCAGGACCAGGCTGATGGACTAGTCCCCAAAAGCACAGGCACGCATACAGAGCCGCCGGGCGCCCGAACACGCGAAGCCTAGTACCAGTAGTCAGTCGCCGCCACCCACCGAGCCAGCAGGGCGTCGCGGCTGAGAGCCACCATGCTCCGCGCGTTGGGCATGTCGGCGGCGCGGACAACCTGGGGATCGGGGCAGCGGCGGCAAGGGGTGCAGGGGGGTTTGCATGGTTGTACACATGGAGAACAGGATTGTGGGCAGGGGGGAGGTAGCCGATCAGGGGGGCGGGGGGGGGGAGCGGGGTAGTGCACGAGCACGGGGACGCAGAAGGACGTTGGGCCACAACGTTGTTGCATGCAGGGAGTGTTACGGCCTTGGCCTCAGCCCGCACGAATGTGTTGTTCTACAACCACCACCACCGCCATCACCACCACCACCACCACCGGTGCCACACAGCGCAAACGCACACATGCCCAGCTCACGCATGCACATATGGTACACGCCCGGGCTGCCCGCACCTGTGCTAGGCACGCCAGGGTGGGGATGCCCTTTGTGCGGGGGCACGGCACGTGGAAGGGCCCGGCGTAGCGGCTCTGTAGCACGTGGTGCATCAGGCTCTGCAGGGGCGCACACACGGGGGACGGGGGGGAGGCGCACGGGGGAGGCGCATGGTGTGGTCGCGGGTGGGACATGGGCGTGTGTGTGTGTGTGTTAAAGAGCACAAGGAAAACGTTACGCAAAGACAGTGTATGCGATGCAGCAAAGCGACGGCTTACGGATGTTACCTGAAGTTACCTCGCATACCTGCTGCGGTGAGCCGCCGGTCTTACCAACCGGAAATCGCGCAACCCCCGCTACTCTAACCTCGAGGGGGGATTAGTGTCCACACGCTCTCAAGGGTGCAAACCCATGCATGTGCTCACGGTACCGTGAGGCCCAGGCACTCCTACGATTCCTAGCTCCGCGTCGCTACTCCTGGCCGCTAAGTCCAAGCTCCCGCCCAATCCTCGGTGAAATTCTCACCTACGAGCGAATAAGAAAACAACAGAGCACAGGGCGGCAGCAGGGGAGTGTCACGAACAAGAGCGAAGGAACATGTTAGCGCGGCGGCGCGCGACGAGCAAGAGCAAACACGCAGCCCAGTCCCAGCCCAATTAACTATACTAGGGGTTGCGCGATTTGGGAAAGAGACGGAGGGTGGGCGACCACGAGCAAGTAAACAGGCGGGGGACGGCATGGGTGCATGCATGACGGCAAATGCAAACGGGGTGTCAGCACCATGGGCTGGCGGGGGAAAACCCCCGCTCCCCACTCCACACTGTGTGTGTGTGTGTGTGTGTGTGTGTGTGTGTGTGTGTGTGTGTGTGTGTGTGTGTGTGTGTGTGTGTGTGGCGGTTCTGCGTCGGTCCTGCTTGCCGTGGGCACTATGTGCATGTGCATGTGTGTGTTGAGCGTACCGTATGCGAACGCATGCCGCACATGTAACTGCGCCTCAAGCAGTGTGGGGGCAGTGACGGTTATATGGCGTATGCTGGACAAAGAACACTCCCGCATCTTACGCCCCTCCCCCGCCCCCGCCCCCGCGCCTGCGCCCCGCACACACGCCGTATTCAGTAGGTATCCGTAAGTAACTCCGGCGCCGTCTGGGCGGGCTTCGGGCTTCTGGGCTTCGGGCTTTCTGGCGCACGCCGCGGCTTGGCTCCGCGCTCATTACTCAGTAGGTATCGATAAGTAACTCGTTTTCCCCCGCCGCGGCTTGGCTCAGCGCTCACCTTGGGCAGGTCCCCAACTTTGACGGCCTCCATGTCAGTTGGCGTGAGCGGCGTGTCGGCCAAAGCAGGCAACAGGCCCGCGGGTGGTGGCGGCGCGGCGGCGCCGGGCGGCTGCTGCGCCTGCGCCTGCGCCTGCTGCTGTTGCTGCACAGCCTGCATGCGCAGCGCAACCAGGCAACGTGAGTGGTGCGTCAAGTTGGAGTGACAACGCGCACGCCCTTACGGCATCGGTCGTGGCGCTGAGCAGTTGTTGTGCCATGCTCCGGTGATGCTGAGTTGGTTGCAGTGGGCGTTGAATGTAACGATCCAAAACCCAATATCGCGAAAGGAAGGCATAACCCCACGGCATTACCCTCAGCGCCGCCAGCAGTGCCTGCACCGCCAACCTGGCAGGGTGCCGCCATCCCCGGTTTGGCAGTTGACACACCCGCCCGACGCACACGCCCCAGCAAACCCAAGCACCCAACTCCTAGTCTCCCGCAACCCGCCAACGCGCAATCTAACCCGCCCAGCTGCCCCCACGCGCCGTCGCACCTGCACGTGTGCAATCATGGTCTTGCCGGCTGCCTGGTTCAGGCGATTGAGGACCGTAATCACCACCTTGGCGCGCTGAGCCACGTCAGGCCCCAACAGCTCCTGACGAAGGAATTGCATGTGTGGAGGATGGAGGCGTTGGCAGGTTTACAGTTCACGTGTACGCGTGTAGCAATAGAAACAGTACCCGAGCGAACCTGCTTTCTAAGACGTGTTGCGGCAAGGGCACGGCCCCGGGTGCAGCCCGCCCAACACACATGTGCATGCGTAGGCAGCCGTGCCCTACCTGCATGGGCGCCAGTTGCAGCAGCCCCAGCGGCGTCGCCTGCTTGCCGCCTGAGGCAGGCGCGTACTGGCGGCGGCAACGAGGGAGAGCGGCGCAATAAGAGCATGAGCGCACGTGACGCTGTCAGCATCCGCGCACACGTGTCGTTTCTGCACCCCACAACATCCATCCCGCAACACCCCATGTCACCACCGCGACACGCCTGATGGCATGCACGGTATACCCCATCGTCCAGCCCCACACCTCCTCCGCAAGCCTCACCCCGAGCAACACGGACTGCAGCGTCTTGTGCAAGTTGTAATCCGGGAAGAGGCGGATCAGCGGCAGGCAGTCGCAGCCGCCGCCGCCGCCAGTGCCCGCTGCCTCCCAGCCGCCGCCCCAGCCATCGGCCGAGCCGCTGATGTCGCCCGAGGAAGCAGCGGCTGCAGCGGCCGCGGCCGAGGGCACTTCCCCTGGGGCCATGGAGGCGCCCGTCACCGGGTCAACGTATCCCTCCTTCTGTGGGACGAGGGGGGATGTGTGGGGCGTGTGGCGCGCATGGGGCGAGAGGGACAGGGTGCCCACATGCGGGCCTCCCCGCCGACAACAGGCCACGTGCAACAGGCCTCCTTTCCAACAGTATCATGGTAGGCCCCGTTCCTTCTGCGACTGCGTGCTTGGATTCGGCCGCGCCAACTCTACTCACCATCTTTGCCTCCATTTCCTCGACCCACAGGATGATGCCTGACAGCATCAAAGTGGCAACTTCAAGCACATACCACACCTGCATGCAAATGTGTGATTGAAAGCGCACGAAAATGTGAAGCGTACGTGTTAGCTCAGAACCGTACATGGGGTAATGTACGGTGGGCGCCGCCTGCCGTGCATGCGCCAAGGTCGTTGCGCATACAACCCACATGCACACAGCCCACACGCACACAACCACAAAGAAGCGAACTGTGATATGCAGGTACACGGTACACATGCACATGCACACGCACCATGTGTGCAGCCATCAGCCGCGTCTCCGGCAGTTGCCTGTAAGGTGGGGGTTACATTCATGATTAATTAAGAAGTGAAGTCGTAGGCAGGTACGGTGGGGGGGGGGCGCGAGATTAACGCTGGTCAAAACCCCGGGCAGGTCAGTCCTGGTTTGGCAGCTGGCACGATGTGACACGAACCCGAAGTCGCTGTGGCAGGCGGCACCACGCTGCAATGCAAGCACCATGTGCCGTACCTACTCATCCCAGCATCAAGGGCGTGTGCAGTTGGGCACGCAGGCACCGAATGAAGCAGTTGCGCGCACAGCACACACGCATGTTACTCAATGCATTCACGCCCACCATGCCGCCCACCATGACACACATCTGTGCGAAACCCCGGCCCCCCGGCAACCCACATGGCGTCGCCCTGTTGCGCCTGCACCAGCACCAGCGCCGCCACGTACTGCCCCAGCCGTGCCGCCGCCAGCAGGTCCGCCGCCACCAGACCGGCGCGAGGGTGCGGCAGGCGGCGGAGCACTTCCAGCTTGGCACTGCGGGTGTGTTTGCAAGCGCACAGGGGTGGTTGCAAAGATGGTTGGAATAGCGGTACAGGGGAGGAAAGCAAAATAGAGCAGGATTTATGGTGTTTTGTTGGTGTGGGTGCATGAAAAGGCATTTCGGTTGCGTTTTTGGGATGGTGCGTGTGGTGGGTGATGCATATGCACCAGCAGCCATGTACAGCGGCCCTCAACACCGCGCTCGCAGCCCCATCCACCGGTCGGTGTTGGCCCGTGCGACAGCCCTGGTCACAACGGGCCTGGAGTTTCGGAGACGCCTGCTCCTTTCCCTCCCGCCCTTTCCCTCCCGCCCTTTCCCTCCCGCCCTTTCTCTCCCGCCCTTTCCCTCCCGCCCTTCCCTCCCGCCCTTTCCCTCCCCCGCTCCTCCCGCTCACCGGCTGACCCCCGGCGCCAGCGCACACCGCAGGATCACATCCTCCACGCTGTACAGCAGCCCGTCCAGTTGCGCCAGCGCCACCGCCACGCCCGCCCGCCGCCCGCCCAGCCAGGAGCAGCGCAGCCGCTCCGCCACGTCCCACAGACTGCGATGGAGGTGCGGACAACATGACAAGGGACAGCAACCACTGATGAGCGGGGAAGCTTGGTGCAAAACAAACTAGGGCTTGGGATGAGTCACAGCCCACGGTCACAGCCGTTCGCCAAGCATTCGTGGTACAGTCAGTGTAGCGTATAAGATACACGGCATGCACGGCAGGGTGCAGGCTTCGGTGGGTGCAGGCTTCGGTTGTGCGGAGTGTGAGAAGCCCCCCCCCGCCCCCCCATCTCCCAGCCTCAGCCCCCCGCCACGTCGTCGCGAGCCGGCGCCCACCTCTGCCGCTGCAGCACGCCCCACGCCAGCCGCAGCGTGTCCATGTTCACAGCCATGGCCTCCTCGGGCCCGCCCGGGTGCTGCTGCGTGGGCGGCTGCTGCTGCGCGTGGGCGGCGCGGCCCCCGTTGGCCGCACCGCGATGCGGCTGCGTGGGCGACACGAAGTCCGGCAGGGTGCGCAGCACCAGCAACGCCATGGTTGCGGCGGCGGGCTCCGCGCCCCCGTCCCCAGGGTCCCCGTCCAGATCCATGCCATCTGCGACGTCGCCGCCGGCCGCGTCAGCAGCGGCGACACCGAGAGGCCGCAGCAGAGCGGCGGTGCAGAGGCAGCAGGCGTTGCCAGAGAGGCAGGCGGTGGAGGCCACGACGAATGACGACGCCGGCGAAGGAGAGGGCTCAGTCGCCGGCGGGCTGCCGCCAGCGAAGCCGTTGGGCATCGGAGCATCCCCAGGGGCCAGCTGGCTTTGGGACTCGTCGATATCCGCTGCGGAGACGAGGGGATCGAAGAGAAAAACGTTATCACACTTGTTACCCACACGTTGTTATGGAGCAGAACGTGGTCTGCGTACACGCCCGCGGCATTGTTACCTTACTTCAGTCTCCGTTCCAGCTTAAGCTGTCACTCTTCCCACTCACCCAAAAGGTCAACGTCTGACAGCACCCCCAGCGTCTCTGCGTCTAGCGCCGTCACGTGCCGCCCAGCCACTGCCAGGAGCTTGCTGCCGTCGCCGCTAAGCAGAAGCTGCCCGCGGCTGCTGCCCTTGCCGCTGCCGGCACTGTTGCTACTGCTTTCGCCGTTTGCAATGCCGTCGCTGTCGACGCCTGCAGGCAGTGCTGTTTGCTGCCGCATCCATTGCCGCTCCAGCTTCCAATGACCGCCGCCGCCGATCGCGGGCGGCGACGCAGTGGCACCGCTGCCCGGCGGCGGCGCCGGTGACGTGGGCGGCGTGGCGTCGGCAAAACACACCACGCCAGCAACCTGCTCGTGTGGTTTCCCGGTTGGACCGTTCCCGTTCCCCTGGCCGTGATGCTGGTGTGAGTGCAGGCCGTGGCGTGGCTGGCTGGTCGTTGCTAGCACATAGGCATGGCGCGGCCCGTTGCCGCCCGGCACGTGCAGCCGTGTCTGCGCCGCCGACAGCCCCGGCGGCATCGTGACCGCCGCCTATGCGTCAAGGAATCGCGGGGTCAGTCAGCGGCGATGCGCCTGGCAAGCTGTTTCACAATGCCCTTGGATGCGGCGGGACCACAGGTGCTGTGGAAGCGAAACGCCAGGCTGCTGCCAACTACGTCCCAGCCATGGCATATGCGGGCCTCCAGGCCGATGCTGACTGCAATGCACTGTCGGCGTCGGCCACACCCGTGTCCTACACCCCTGCCCCCAACAAACACGGCACCACGTGTCTGCAGGCCATTTCCCACCCCCCACCCCACCCCACCTGCAGAGCCATCACCGGCTGCACGCCTTCTCGAGGCGGCGCCGCCGCCGGCGTTGCGCCCGACGTGGCGGTCGCACCCGGCGCCCCCGGGCCCGACGTCACCGGCTGGCCACTCAGCGTGGGATTGCCACGCATCGCAAACATGTAGAGAGCTTCCCGCCGCGCCGCGTACACAACCGCTGTCAGCATGCCGCCATCAACCGTCGCCGCCATCGTTGCCGACGCCACGCGCCAGGAGGAAGCGGCGGCGTCCGCGTCCGCCGCGTCCGCGCCTCCCACCGCTTTCGCGGCCGCTAGCAGCGCGGGTGTCAGGAGCTCTTCGCCTGCTTGCGGCACCGCCGCTGCCGCTGCTGCAGCTGCGGTCGCGAGTGCTTTGGCAGCAGCGACGTCAGGTGGCGGCACGAGGACTGGTTTGGAGCGGCGCCAGGAGAGGGTGTTGGAGAGCTTGGAGGCGAGCGCCCACAGCACCACCAACTGCCCCGTGCAGGTGAGCACGGCGGCGGTGAGCTGGTGCGGCCGAGCCCAGTGCGGGAGCGCCTGTGGACGTGAGCGGGGAGCCGACCATGATGGGCGCTGAAGGTGCGCGTGAGTCGTGAATAGAAGCAACATCGCGCAAGGCCTGCGCTAGACGGGACAGGTCCAACCCAGATGGCTGGCTTGCCCGAAAGGCTTTCCCGAAATGCCACAGTCCATGCGGCTCACACGGCACTGGTGGTGGAGCACAAGAAAAAAAATGCGGAAAGCATTCCTGTCGAAGGTACAACTTCGAAAGTACAACTTCGAACGCCGAACGCTGGACGTACCCAGTACCCCTGACTCACCCCGACCGGGGCGTCATCGTAGAACACCGTCTCCAGCGACTCCTGCGGTGAGCGGAAGAAAGGAAGCGAGCAGGTGTTATACATCAGTTGGTTTGGCTTTCCTGGGTTGGGTTGGGTTTCACAAGATCGGCAAGCAGGAGCACCGAGTCGCCACAGCCTGGGCTTCATCAGCTGGGAGTACGCCAGATCTGGCAGGCTCAAGCTTCAGATTCGCGACTCACGTCAGCAAGTCCGTCTTGCAAGTAATGCATTTTTCAAGCCGCCACAACGCTTCTCCGCACCTGCGTTCCTCCGCCGCCGCCGTGCGCCGTTGCGGCCGCCGCCGCGGCTGACGACACGAACGCTGCCGCGCCCGGCCCCAGCGCCCCCACCGGCCCGGGGTCGAGCCGCTTGAGCGCCAGTGATGACGTGCTCCACGTCCGCCCGCCCTGAGGCTGTCGCAGCCAGCACACGCCCGCGAATGCTGGACCGTTTACACCGCCTGCAGCAGCACCAGTGGTGCCTGCGCTAGCGCCGGCGCCGTCCGCGACAGCGCCGCCGTCGGTCGTTACGGCCGTGGCGTCAGCGGCGCCGGCAGCGCCCGGCTCCTGCTTGATGTACGGCACCGTCTGCTGGCTACCGGTTTGGTGAGCTGAGCCGGCGGCAGTAGCCGCACCCCCAGCGGCAGTAGCACCGGCAGTAGCTGCTGGCGTTAGGTCAAGCAGTAGCTGCCCGTGCCAGTCGTCGATGGTACGAGGGGCCATTGAGTCGTCTTGGCCCTACGTGAGTAAGCAGGCGTCACAAGGCAGCGTAGCCAGTGCGGTACGTGAGCAACGTTTGTGAAATGGGCAAGCGCACAGCCGCAAGGGAGATACGGCGACTCATGACAGCGCCGCATGAGCTGCTAAAGCTAAGCCTGCAAACATGTCGTAGTGCGCCTACCTGCTGTGTCCAAACCACCAAGCGGCCCGACGCGGTGGCGGCAAGCAGTGCGCGACGCTGGCCCGCCCACGACCACTCTAAGTGCGTGACGTGGTCGCTGGGACCTGCAACAGGGTCGGGGCGTTGCAACAGACTTCCGGTAACGACAATAGCCACTAAATGTGTTTCTGGTGGGGTCGTCAGGACGTGGTCGATGTGGGTCCGTACCCGTTGCGCAAAGTAATACATGCACGGAACGGCCCGCTCCCCACTTCAGTCCCGGTATCCGCCACAGAGCTAATTTCCTCGGTACTAACAGTACAGGGTAGATCCGGCCTGCGTTGTACCTGTGCTCCGCTAGCACGCCGTGCCCCCGTGCACCCACCGGCAACCCCAAGCCCAGGAAACATTGGCGCCACGCCACCCCTCTCCGGCAAAGCGAATGTGTGATGTCTACGCTCTCACCCGTGACGGGAAGCTCCAGGCAAGTCAAGTCCTCGGGGTTCGAGGGCTCCACAATCAGAATCTGGCAGACCCGGCCAACAGCAGCGGTACTCGCGCCACCCTCCTGCCCTGCAGGCCGCTCCCTTGGCGCCAGCGCAATAGCCACCAGGTTGCTGACGCTGCACCAGGACGACAGCTGAGGTGCAGAAGCTATCGGAAGCTGCATTGTTGCTAGCAGACCTCGAGCCTCTGATTCATCAGCGGGCGAGGTAAGGTCGTGCTCGCTAGCCGGGAGAGCCAGCAACGTGTGGGGCGGCAGCTCCTCCAAAGCTGCCCCCAACGCGTCGTGCTGCACCCCAGCCCCCACGTAACGGCCTTCTCCATACATGTTCACCGCTCTTGTGCGGTTGCCACGCACTCAGGCGCAGGCGCTAGCGATCGGTTTTGGGCATGCGCAGCGCGCCTTCCCACCACGGGCCTTACTGTATTTCATGTGTAATTTGAGCTATTCTGATGTACATAGCAAGAACCGGCGTAAGCAAACAGTAAAGTTTCAAGAGCTGGGAACGAACTTTGTATTGGCCGAGCCTTGGTACGCAGCTAAGGACAGAAACACGTAGCGATATGCAAACAATTACATTTCGTCGAACGACGCCTCGAGCCGGGGTCTTGCAGCATGGGCGCGACCCCTGCATTGAAGGCCTTTGTTATCTCTCCCTTGACACCCTACTCTGTGTAGTGAAACAAATAGCGACGGAGGCGAGGGCCATAGCCCATAGCCTGAAAGCCTGCCATTCTACTGCTTGCTTCGTGCAACACCGCTGCCCACCACACACCGACAATCGGCCGCCCGAGTTTTCGCGCTCACCGGTGTCTTTGCTGCCTAAATTCAACAGCTTTACCTAGGAACTGCTAGCTGTTGTCTGCAGCAGCTGTGTGGTGGCCTCAAGCACGCAAACGTCCAGGTGCGGTCGGGCCAAGGCTCACACGGAGCGCCAGCTAGCAGTGCGCTGGCAGCGCGCAGCTGATGCATGGGTTCCCGACCACATATACAAGGGATGCAAGGGGCAGGAGACAGCCACTTGTTCCGCGACTGTTTGTGCCAAAGGCCATTTGCCCCTCGCGCCCTTTGCCTGCAGTACAGAGTAGTTATGGGGCTCGCATTTGCGGCCTCCCCCACCTGTCCAGGTGCCTCCCTGCGACGCGCCACTCTTAGCGACTGCAGCCAGCGACTCCTCAGGGGGAGCCATGCAGTTGTGCGTAGCGCAGCGGGCGCTTCGCTGCCTCCCGGGCGCGTAGTTCTTGCCGCAGATCGGGCGCAGCAGCAGAGCCCGGGGCGACTCGGAGCGCAAGCAGGCAATGGCGCCGAGCGAGGGGTCGACGTGGCGCGCGAGCGCAGTACTGTGGCCACTGCAGCAGCTATGGCAACCTCGCTGCCGGCAACCGAGCAGGTTGTGGCCCCTGCTGGGGCGGTGGTGAAGGCGCCTGTGGTGAAGCCCGTCCGGCGCCCGGAGCCGGTTTTCGTGCCGGTGCCCGAGGACGTTATCACCGACTTCGAGCACAAGCTTGAAGCGGACCTGCAGGTGCGAGCCGAGGACCATGTGTCGACCGTTACTAGGAGCGCTGCAAGGGGTTCATGGGGGGGGGGGGACCGGCCGCTTGCGCTGTTGTTCAAACGGTTCATCTGGGTTGGATCGGGCGCCGAAACGCCAGCCCTGACGCCAGCCGACGTTAGGAGCCCTCGAGCAGGCCACGCCCGGGCAGTTGGCGCGGGGGCTAGTGCGTTGTCAGGATCGCGCACTGGAATCATTTAGAGCAACATTGCACCAACACTAGCTGGGCGGGCGGGGGGCAGTGGGCGTCCAACAACAACCGACGCCATACGGCGCCTCGACTTCACCGAGTCACACCACGCTGATTAGCCCAGTCTTCCCCTTCACGCCTTGCTCCCTGCAGACGGTGGGAGTCACGCTGACTGCCATCCTGGGTGTCATCATTTTCTGGCGTGGCGTGTGGGCGCTGCTTGACCACTTCATCGGCGACTCGGTCGTGGGGGACATATGCTGCATCATTGTGGGCCTCACCATCGTCCTTTACATCCGCCTGTCGGGTATGAAGATTGCCAGCTTCTGGCCGCCCAGCTAATGCAAGAACCATATCCCAGCGCCTCGATCAGCTACGGACTGGTGGGGCGGCTGAACGCCGAGCTGGTTGTGGGGGCGGCGTGTTCGTGGGCGTCAGGGCAAGCGGAGGGACTGCAAGGCCCAGCGCGTTTCGTTTCTGCGCATGTATAAACAAGAGCGGCTCAGGTGGTTGGGCGGTGCAAGCGGCACGCGACAAGCGTGACCTCGTTCGGGGCCCCGCGCGCGGAGGGTCTGATAAGCGGTTCCTACACTGTTAGCCACAGGCTAATTATTTAAGCAGATGTGAGTGTTGCGAGTGACTTGTGATGAGGTGTATTCAGTCGATCGGCTGTTTATCAAAGCATTGATGGGCCTAACGGGTCCAGGCACGCGGCGGAGCAGCCCTACCGAGTGCGTGCATAGCGCAGGCAAGAGAACGACCTATTAAGTTATGGAGTGGCGCGTCACGTGGCATAGACTATGTTAATGCATACCGTTTGTTTCTAGAAGCAGGTGCAGCACAGGGTTTGCTGTTTGGTGTGAGAGCACTGTCAAATCGTGTGGGGTTTAAGAGTGTGTGGTTTGGGGTCCTGTATTTCATTAGCTAGCCGACTGTCCGCCAACCAGGGGGCAGACGGTATGACCCCTATTTACGGGTCCTCGGGCATTGGGGCGCAACAATGCGAAGAGTGCAGGCATGCTGATAATTTGTCTTGACATCATGCGCTCATCAATCCCATCATACGGGGTCACGATCCTGCATACGATTCACTGCATGCACGGGATGTGGGACGGGTGGCCAAACTGCCACCCACGCAATCTGTAACTTCGATTGAAGATGCGTGCACTGCTTGACTATCGCCTGCTGCATTATGTTCACTGTGGTGTAAGGTATTCCTGATGCAGCGGTAGTGCGGTACCGTATCTTTCATGCGTGCCTCCCGCCTCCCGGCCCAGGCCCTTGCCAGCTAGCCTCCACGCTTCACTTCACAGCATCACTCCAATTAGGCTCTGGCCTCTGGCTGCGGCTGCGGGCTGCCGCCTAGCTAAGCAATCCGCATCAGCACATACGCTGGCCACTGCAGCAATGTAGGGCGGGTACGGTTCACTTGTCTGCGATCGCGCGCTTCGGTACAAGAGGCGCACACTGCTTGAGCAGTTCATCCTCGCCAACGGAGCGTCCGAGCTCTGCGGGCAGCACGGCATCACCGCTATGCGGGGTGGCCAGCCACGGCCCAAGGGCCAGCGATCAGCATGCCGCCATAGCGTGCAGCAGTCTGTGCAAGTTTTACAATCCATGGCACGTACGGCACGGGCACGCATTCCTTCACTCCTGAGGCGCAATCGTGGCCTCCAAACCGTGGCACCTACCGTATTGAGCGCACGAAATGGGCGCGTGTCTCGTGCATCCTGAGGGCCGCCACATGTTGCATCCTCCCTCCACCCATGTCTTCCTGTAGCAACATGAACCCCTTGCGTGGACTCGCTTCCATTGCAGTCCAGCTGATTGTCCTTATCTGTGCCGCCTGACGTCCTCTCCCAGCATCCATCAGCGTCAAACCCAGGTCAGCAGCAGGCATCACCCACTTTCCACATTGCGCAGCCCAACCCACATCGGCACAAGGCGCTTCCATGCCCCTATGGGCCCACTTCTGCTGATGCGCATCTAAGCCGTGCTGACCCAGGTCGGACACCGACCCACATCAGGGAGACCCTGGCCCGTACTGCCGTGCGCTGCCATAACTGCTAGACTCCGTTACTGGCCAGGATAGCACAGCCGTTATTCCTCGCGGCTGCACGTTTAGTTTCCGCGCGCCAGCATGTCGGGGTCGGCGTTTGCCTTAATCCAGGGATCGTTCTGGACCTCCAGTAGCGGCAACCGCCGGTGCGCGTCCTTCACCAGCAACTGCATGGCCGGAGGAGCATCCAAAAGCCGGGAGGGGTGGAGACAGTGAGCACTCATGCATTATTCATGGTGTGTAGGTTCATGCCCTACAACGTCACCCCAAGCTCTCGTGCACGTGCACGCCACAACGTGGACTGGGCGGTACGCACCTTGCTGATGAAGGCCTTGGCCGAATCCGACACGGCCGGCTTGTCGGGGAACTTGATGTCCACGCGCACGATCCTGTTGGGACACATGGGAGGTGTCGCAGGGATGTTGCGGGGGTTAGATACTTGTATTCGGCGGGAGCCAGAGCACGTTGCCACTTGGGGTCCCAGCTTGCAACCACCTGTCCCAAGCATAATCCGTGTTCCCGTCCCCCGCCTCCTCATGTCATGCACCGCACCCCGCATGCACGGCGCACCCACACTGCCTCCCTAACGCATCCCACATCTCCACCAGCCCAAGTGCCCAACCCACCGGCGGTAGGTCTCCTGGTGGCCGGGCGCCTCAAAGGGCGGGCCGCCGAACAGGAACTCGTAGGTGAGCACGCCCAGGCTCCAGTTGTCCACGGACGTGGTGTGCTCCTTGCCCTCCACCATCTCCGGCGGCAGGTAGTCCAGGGTGCCGCACAGCGTCTTGCGCCTGGGGCGAGCGAGATGGCAAAGGTGGATGCGGAGGAAGAGCCGAGGAGGGTGAGAAGGGTGAAGCCAGGCTCAGCGTAAGGGTGCAGGGTCAACGTTGCAGCAGAGAGCATGGAACCCGATGGCGTTGTGACTTGAGGCCTTGTGTGAGCATGAGGTGCCCCTTTCCCGATCACCTCCCCCTGCTTTTCATCCCTCCCCTTCCCACATCCAACTTCACCAGGACACAGCTATCATCCAGCCGACAAAGCCATGCCTGCGCCGCGTGCAGCCCCTCTCCTTTTGGCTCCTGTCCCCACCCCAATCCATTTCCTCGCAGCAGCCAGCCAACTGCCACCGAGCCCCCCCCCCCGCCCCCGCCTCAGGCTCATGACGCACCTGTTGCTGGGCGCGTGCACGGACCAGCCAAAGTCCGAGATCTTGAGCTCGCCGTTCAGGCCCACCAGCAGGTTCTCGGGCTTCACGTCGCGATGGATCACGTGCTTGGTGTGGCAGTAGTGCAGCGCGCGCGCCAGCGACAGGATGTACCTGCGGGCGGCAACACGCACAGCGACGTGTAGAACCAGGGGTTCGAGTGAATTGTTTATATGGCAACCGGGGAGCCGCAGAGCCTGACGCAATGCGGATGCGGGCATGGCAACCACCCACTCGTGCAGGCCAGCGTGCGGGGTTGTCAACGCGGTGCACTGCGGTACACCAGCGCCGAACCCCAGTCCGGCGAGCATCACCACCAACACCACCGCGCCATGCTGCGCCACCCATACACAAGGCCCATGCACGCGCAACCAGTCTGCACCGTGCGACACAGCCTCAGAGGCAACCGCTTCGCCCCACCCCCCACCCCCCGGGTGAAGTCTGGGACCCCAACCACCACACCTAACCGAGCACGCTCGCTGCGGACGCGGGCGCTGGAGCATTGGGGCCCGAACTCTAGGCAATTAACAGGCTCCATCCGAACACAGGTATATTGCATTGCTGTAGTGTACTTACGTGGCCGACGTGCGCTCGTCGAAGTGGTTGCAGCGCACCAGCTCCTTGTACAGCTCTCCCCGGGCCGCGTACTCCAGGATAAGGTACACCTTCTCCTGCGGGGGCAGTGCGTTCTAGGTGATGCAGGGGCACTCTGCCAGGCGGAGGCGGGCAGTGCAGGTGAGCTGGCAAGATGTAACAGCACAAGGCCTGGCAGGGCGTGTCGCCCGAGGGCGCTGACGTCCATGTGTCTGGGACACGCTGCCGGCTTTCCATGCGCCTTGAAGCTGGGTGCAACACATTGCACATGAGGAGTGCACTGGTTGAGCATGCAGTGTGGTGCTGTATGATGGAAGCCCAGGCCCAGGCAGACAAAGTGCGCGCGCGCACCTTGTCATAGAAGTAGCCGTACAGCCGCAGGATGTTGGGGTGCCGCAGGTGCGCCTGGATCTCGATTTCACGCCGTAGCTGGTGCTCCACGTTGGACTGTTGGAGCTGGCTCTTGAAGAGGACCTGCGGAGGGCGGGAAAACACAATAGGTGCCCCGGTACCCCACACACGTGTGCGTGAGCCCTGTCGTCCTATGCCTCGCCCTGTCCCGCCGCGTTTAAGTGCTGCCCGCCATTCAACCGACGCACCTTCAGCGCAACAATGTATTTGCTCTGCTTCTCGCGAGCCAGGTACACGTTGCCGAATTTGCCCTTGCCGAGCGGCTTTCCAATGTCGAAATCGTCAATGGTCCAGCGGCGTTTAGGCCCTCCGCTGGTGCCCGCGGCTTGCCCCGCGTCTTGTCGCTGTGCCAGCATGTCATGCGAATCTTCTTGAGCACGAGCCTTGCCACTAGCTTGCGACTTTCCTGGCGCTGCGCTAGCTGTGCTCGGCTTGACCAGGTTGGTCGTCGCTCGGAGCGGTTGCGACATGCTAGCCCGTGTTATTAATGCCCAGGCAACTGTATGTATTAATACTTTTAGGTATTGAAAGCTAGCGAGCAGCTGCGGGGTCCATAGGCATAAACTCAAATGTTTCGTGGTCCTTCCTGTGGTATCAAAGTATCAGGCAATTAACTCTCCGCATAAGTAGGTGTACAGATGTTACCGCGCTCAAAGGGGGCGAGCAAGCTGCGCAAGTTGGGGGCCTCGGATCCAGGCTGTCAGTGCCTTGGAATTTCGGTTGTCTTTGAGGCCGTGCCTTGATGCCTTTGGATACTTCGTACTCCTTTGTGGTGGTTTTATCACGTATATTGTACAGAGCAACCCATGCAACCTCAAGTAAATTCCGCGACCACGCTCAGCCACGTCCCAGTCACATCTCCGACGCACGCATCTCCACGCGCGCAGCCACGCGCACATGGAAACGAAGCGTTGACCCCATCGAGTCATTGTCCCTCATTATTCACGCAATACTCACTGTAGCTCCACAACAGCACAACCGAACCAGACCAGTATCCAGAACCAGAACCACTCAGGCTGCTTACGCGATCGGGCTCTTGCAATTATGATGTGGCAGCCAGAACCCAGCCACCGCCATTTCCATTGTTGATGTATACGCACGCAGTTCACGCGTAACCATGCCGTCAAGCAAATGCAATTGAGCCATGAGCGTGTCCACGGTCCAGCCCTGCTTCAACACCGCAGTGCCCTCACTCCACACCTGACAGTCCGGTTCCGACACGCGTATGGCGCCCGTCCACTCGTCGGCAGGAGGCAACTAGCACCGCAGCCCTATCCAAACACACATTCCCGCCCCACTGCTGAATCTGTGCTGAACCTGTGGCGCTGCCAGGCTTCAATCAAAATGCTCCGATTCCGCCCTACTCGCCTTCCGTCCTACATGGCGCTTGCACCACCTCCCCCACGCCACACCCGGTATTCCCCTTGCGTAAAGCTGTGTGGACGGATGGCCAGGGCAGCTGCCGCCAGGTTCAGTGCCAGGCTAGCCTCGGCCTCCGAATGGATGCTGGCCAAGTGTTGAAGTGGCCGCCGCGCTTTTCCTGCTGGCAGCGGCCTCCGCCGAATGTACGGATCCAAGGATGCTTCAAATGAAAGCCGTTGAGCTCAGCGGTTTCGATGGGGTTGTTTCGACTGGGCACCCATCCCCACGGCCTGTTAGGGCCAGCTACTAGCTAGCCACCGACGTCGCCGCTACCTGGAGCCACCACCGGCGGCACGCGCGCAAGGCCCCCTCCCTGCCGCCGGCCACCTCGAAACCAGCAGCAGGCTCCAGGGCCGGTCAGGGACATGTATGCATCTCGTGATCTCATCTTGCGCCTTCCACGATACCCGAACCCTTTCCTATCTCAACCTTACGGTATACCCAGAACCTAGTCCCAGGCTTACCCAGACTGAACCTTTTCCTCGGGCTCTTAACACGCAGCAGCCACAAATTCACATCATCAGCACCACCGAGTAGCCGAGCCACCTGTCAACACAAGGCTGCTGCCAGCGGCCTGCTCGCGATCCGCCACCAGCGCCGCCTCCAGGCCAATGAGGCTCACCAGCCGCTCCACCCTGCTACTGCTGCTGCTAGTGCCGCAACCAACGCCACTCCCTCCGCCGCCACCGCCGCCGCCCCTACTCCTACTGCTACTGCTGCTGCTGGCGCCGCCGCAGCCGCTGCTGCTGCTGCAAGCACCGTGGTCCTCGGTGTCCCACAGCTGCTGGACCACCTGTGTCGGTAAGGAACACATCATCAATGTGAGGAACACATCACCAGTGTTGGTACAGGTCAACCCAGTCAACGCTGTCAACCGGCGTGATTGGCGTGCGTACGAAAGCCGAGGCACGAGCCAGCCCGGCACACAACGGCCATGCCGCCCCGCCACGCCCACGCCGCCACGTACCCCATACCCGGCCTCCACGCCCGTACTGACACACCCCGTCCCCAGCCACGCGTGACCTACCCGTTGTCGGTTCCAAGCCCCCATACACGTCCCTTTCGTACTGACGGCGCCATCTTCCGTACTCACCGCCGTCAGGGCTCTGCCCAGTACCCTGTCGCCGCCGCCGCCGCCCACCGCGTAGGACGGCACCACCACGGCCGTCGCCGCCGCTGCCGTTACCGCTGCCGCCGCTGGCACCGCTGCCGTTGCCGCTGCCGCCGCTGGCACCGCCGCCGCTGGCACCGCTGCCGCCGGCACCGCCGCCACTGCCGCCACTGGCACCGCCGGCACTGCCACCGCATTATTGCCGAGCTCGGACGGTTCACAGCAGGCGGCCACTGTTGGTGCCGCGTCCGACGCCAATGCCTCCGCTGCTGCCACCATCACCTCTCCACCACTGCTATAGTCTTCCCCAACGCCCTTGTCCTCCTCCTCCTCCGCTGCTGCCGACACCGCATGATGCAGTCGTGCCACAAGCTCCTCCGCGCCTGCGGCGCTGCCGCAGTGCAACAACGCCGCCGCCGCCCGCGGCACCACAACATAGCGCTCCACGGTCAGCGGCACGTCGCGCGCCCCCAGCCGCGGCGGCAGCGGCTGCTGCACCCAGCCCTTGCCATCCCACTCCCACTGCTTCCGCTCGTACGCTCGCACCCAACCCCTGCCATCCCACTCCCACAGCCTTCGCTCGCACTCGTACGGCTGGTGCCGCAGCTGCTGCTGCCAGTGGCTACTGCTGCTACTGCCGCTGCTGCTACTGCCGCTGCTACTGCTGCTACGGCCGCAGCATTTGCTACTGCCACTACGCCGCTGCAGCCGGGAGACGCTGCACAGCCACTGCACCAAAGTACCGTTCTCAAACTCCGCAGCCAGCAATGCCGCCGGGGCGGATGCCGGTCCCTCCACAGCTGTTGGGCCCTCCGCAGCTGTTGGGCCCTCCGCAGTCTTTGGGCCTGCCGCCATGCCTTGCAGCAGCGCCAACGGCCCGCCGCGTAGCAGCACCCAGGCACTTGCCCCATCCACCGCTTGCAGCCGCCCTGCTGCAGTGCCGCCTCCGTCGCTTGGCCTGCTACTGCTGCTGATGCTGCTGCACTGCCGCCACAGCCACTCCACCGCCGCCTCCACCACCTGACCCACATCCGCCGTGCCAAGGCTGCTGCCGCGCACCGGCTGCTGCTGCTGCTCCGGTCCTGCCTCGACCGCCGCACCAGCACCAGCACCAGCACCAGCACCAGCGTCAGGAGCAGAGCCCAGAGCAGCGCATTTGCCACAAGCGTCTGATGCGGCCCTGATGCTGCCGCCTCCACCACCCGCACCACCAGCCGCTGCGGCCCTACGGCCACCACCACCGCCAGGACCGCCAACAATGCCGCCGCCGCGAACGCCTCCATGCAGATCGTAGACGGCAACCGGCCTCCCAAGGAACTCCACACGTGCCGGTACGGCCCGCAGCAGCCGTACCAGCGCCGTCGCCACGCCCACCCGCCGCCCATCACCGCTGTCCACCTGCAGCTCGCGCACCTCAACCTCCCGCGCCGCTGCCGCCAGCGCATCCAGCGGCTGCCCCGCCGCCAGGCGCCGCGTGCTCACTGCGTCGTCGCAAAGCGCGCCGCAGCGCAGCCGCCGCAGCACCACCGGCCGCGCCGGCAACGGCGCGCGTACCACCAGCTCCGCCACCGCCGCCAGTTGCATGGGCGTCAGGCTCCCGCTGCCGTCACCGCCACCAGCAGCAGCAGCCGCCGCCGCCGCCGCGCCCTCGTCACCGCCGGCCGCGGCGGCGCCGCCTTGCATGGCAGCAGCAGCCCTGGAATGCGTGGAATCGTAACTGTGATTGCTGCTGCCTTCGTAACTCTCAACGCCACGGCCATCGCTGCCGCTCGCCGCCACCTCCACCTCTTCGAGCTTGCCCGCCGCCAGGCGCAGCGTCACGCGGTCCGGCAGTAGCAGCCCCCTGCAGCGGCTGTAGCACAGTTCCAGAACCTCCACGGACGGCTGTAGCGCCGCCCACAGCCCCGGCAGCGGCACTGGGCCGTTGCTGCTATTGCCACTGCCAAGGCCACCACCACCAGCAGCCCCGCCGCCATCCCCGCCTCCGCCTGCCCCGCCGCCACCTGGCGCCCAAAAGTCTCCGCCTCCACCCCCGCCTCCGCCTCCGCCCCCACCCCCGGCCGCCCCACCGCCTGCATCGTCTAGGCAGCAGCTCAGCCTCAGGCGCCTCAGGCACTGCAGGCTGGTGATGCCGGCCAGAGCCTTGTGGCGCAGCGCGTCGTGGTGCAGGTCCAGCTCCAGAGCCGTCAGGCTGCCGAAGAGGCTGTAGCTTTTACTGGCGGCACCGTCGTCCTCAGCACGGTGAAAGACTACCTTGCTCAGGGCCGCCGCGGCGGCGGCGCAGCCGAGCTTGAGGGTCGCCAGCTGCGGCAGCGCCAGTGCCGCCTGGCTCAGCGCCGACCGGGCCAGCCAGTCCGGCTCTCTAACCGCCAGCAGCTGTTGCGCCCGTTGCTGCTCCAGATGAAACAGGTGTAGGGCGGGCAGCGGCGGCGCCTGCTGCAGCGGCGGCAGCGCGGCGGCGGCGGGCCCGCCGCCCACCGCTCCCTCCATCTGACCCGCCGCCACCTGGGCCGCCGCCGCTGCCGCTGCGGCCGCTCCTTCCATGGTGCGGGTCATGGACTCGGGAGAGAGGCGCGAGAGGTCGAGCTCTTGCAGGCCTGGCAGGCGGCGCGCGAGCGACATCATCACGGCGTGTAGCGTGCGCGTGGAGGCCCAGCCGCCGCTGGTGTAACCGTAGCCGTAGCCGCCGCCGTATCCAGCAGTAGCAGCAGCGACGGCAGTGGCGTTATGAGCGCTGCTGGAAGCGGTGGCTACTGCGGTGGCGGCTGCGCCGGCGGCTGAGGGGTAGACGACCAGGGTACGGATGCGGCCGCGGAGCTCGGCGCTCACGCCCTCAATCACCAGCCAAAGGCGCCCCTGCAGCCGCAAGTCGCCGTCGCCGCCGCGGCGGCGGCCGCCGCTACCGCGGCTAACACCGTGTCTAGCACCAGTGACGGAGTCGGCGCCGGCGAGCGAGTAGTCGGCTGCTGCGATGTGGTGGGAGGGGTCCCACACCAGCCGCACGCGCAGGCAGCGGCAGCGCGGGAAGCGAGCGAGCGGCGAGCGCTGCCCGGGCAGCCTTGTGGCCTCGATCTGGGAGGAGAGCGACAGCGTCACATCGCGCATGCTGCCGTCGATCACGAGCCGGAGCTCGCGGGACGCGAGCCGCGCCGCGGCGAGGCTGCGCATGTCCCGTCGTAAACCGTCCACCATCGCGTCCAGCGTGCGCACGTCCAGCTGACGCAGCACATCTAGGAGTGTTGGTTCTGGCTGGTCGTGAACTTGTACGCTGCGCTCGCTGAAGGAACCACGGTCGGACGTTGCGTTTGCGTTGAGCGCCATGACAACTTCAGCTGGCCTCTTGATTGCGCAGCTGTGGCTGTGGTGTTCACACCAATGTGCATGTACGTAAATTATAAGAAGTACAGTCCAGAAGCACTAACACGGTATTCTTAAGCGGTGAACAGCGTCGGCAAGTGTAAGGGCTACGATGCTGGCTACGATGCATTCCAGCAAATAAATCATGCACAAGTAGCATGAATAAAATTGCCTCAGCTTCGCGATTGGAAGGAAGCCACCTCAGCAACTGCCCGTGCGCCGGGACTCGGCGCTACCCATCTTACCCTCGCGCTTTAGCCTTTAGGGCGCTTCTAGACCACTTGGTAGTCCATGAACAGTCCCCGGCCAGGAATATACGCAGCCTGCACGGCCATCACACATACGCGACCTCGGGCATCAGCGCACACGCCTCCTCCGCCGCCCGCAGCAGCCGGTCCAGCCCCTCTTCCTGCCACGGCGCCCACGCACCTCTGCTGGAGCTGCGGGCATTGCCATCACTTATGCAGGCGCTACTGCCGCCGCTGCGACAGCTACTGCCGCCACCAGCATCCGCAGCAGCAACCGCCGCACGGGCGCACGCCCCCACCGCCGCGGGCCGCCTGTCCCACAGCTCCGCCTCCGCCTCTGCCTCCTGCTCGTCCTGCTGATGCCAATAATGTGCCCAAGCACCCCACCACTCCTGCAACACCTGTGACGTCGGAGGATGCGATGGGCGGGGTGCATTCGGCCCACAAGGCTCTCAAGCAAGAGACAGCAATAGCCCGAGCAAGCTGGGGCCAGCGGCCACCGCTGCCGCAATGCTCTCGCATTAGTCCCATGGCAAAAGGAAGCTAACTGGGCTCGGCTCTATCATTCACACCTCCAGCCGTACAAGGCACGCGTACAAGGCCACGACAGCCCACGCCAGCAGCGAGTCACAGGTGCGCCACATTACACAGAACACGCGCACGCCTTGTGCACACTCATTCTCCTAGCCCTCGCCCTCGCCCTCGCCCCCTCTTCACTCGCACTCACCGCTTGCAGGGATGCCGCCAGACACGCGTGGATGTCCATGCCACCGACGGTCCCGTCACAGAGGCAGAACACTTCAGCGGCGCCGCCACCACCCCTGGCGACACCACCGTCTCCGCCTCCGCTTTTGCCACCGCCGCCGCCACTTCCAAGCCGCCCCGACGTGCCGCTCGGCTGCATGTGGCAGCCACCGCCACCGCCACCTGCCGGTGTGGGGAAATTGGAGGCCGCAGCGGTTGAGATCGGCGGCGGCGACAGCAGCCGCGTGCAGCGGTCCGCCGCCATTCCGGCACCGCCACAGTTGTTGCCGCCGCCACCACAGCCACCGCCGCCACCGCAGTAGCTGCTGCCGAGCGCGTCCGCCACTGCCTTTGCCGCCCACCGCCCCGCCGGCAGACACACGCCTCCCGCAGGCGGTATGTGTGGCGCCGGCGCCGGCGGTCGCGGCGCCGTTGGCGAGCCGCCCTCGCCTTCGCCTTTGCCTTCTTCTTTGCCTTTGCCTTCGCCAGCACCCTTGAGCCCCACATCCCCATCATCTGCTGTGTCCACTAGCACCTGCAGCAGCAGCAGCAGCGGCGCGCCGTCCGCCACTGCTCCCCCCTGAAGCGCCACACAGCTTCTGCCTCTGCCGCTGCCGCCACCACGCCCACCGCCTCTGCCACAAGCCACACCATCAGTGTCGGGTAGGGGCAGCGCAGCAGCAGCGTCCGCACGGACACGCCACTCCACCGCCTCCGCTGCCGTGTTGCGACCCACCGGGTCGCTGCGGACAGGGTCAGAGCTGAAGCCCGCGCCGTCGCGCTGCTGGCAACGACGGCGGCGCCGCTGCTGCCGCCTCCGGGCCAGCTCCATGTCGAGACCGCGCAGCCACGCAGACAGCGCCCCAGGCGACGCCAGCGCCGGCATCGCGGCGGTCGCGCCAGCACCAGCAGCGCCACCGCCAGCACCACCACCGCCAGCAGCAGCACTGCCACTGCCACCACCGCCGCTGCCATCGCCGCTGCGGCGGCAGTCGCTGCACCCACCATCACAGCAGCTGCTTGGAACCAGCACCAGCAGCAGCACCCGGTGCAGGCCCCCTGGCGCATCCCTGCCGGACGGCTGCGGCTGCTGCTGCGGCTGCTGCTGCTTGGGTGGCGCTGCTGCCCCCAACACTGCCGCCGCCGGCCCCGCCGCCGCCGGCACTGCCGCCGCCGCCGCCGCCGCCGTCACTACTGTATTCCCCGCCCCGTGCACGTGGGCCATGCCCGCTGCCGCTGCCGTGGCCGCGGCCGCCTCCGCAGCAACAGCTGCAGTACCCATGCTCAACAGCCGGTGCGCCACGGCGCACCAGGTCTCCCGGCCGCCGGCACCTGCATCCCGGCCCGCGGCCTCCAGACCCACCCATGCCCCCTCCTGCCGCTGCAGGCGCCGCACCCCCATCAAGGCTCCAGGCACTTGCCTCATCGGCAGCCGCGGCGGCCCTGGCGGCGACTGTGAAGGCGGTGGCGGCAGCAGAGCCGGCGGCGGCCACAGTTCCAAATCCAAGCTCACCGTCACACTGCCGTTACCGTACACGCCCAACCGCCGCTGCTGCTGCTGCTCCTCCTCCGCTTCCCCGTGCTGCAGCGGCGGCTGTAGCGGCGGGAGCAGTAGCTCTTGCGGCGGCTCCTGCGGCGGCTCCTGCGGCAGCTCCTGCGGCGGCTCCTGCGGCGGCTCCTGCTGGGGGTGGCGCCGTGCCGCCGCCGTGGTGCGGAGGCGCAGCCTGTGCGGCAGCGCGGCCAGGGCCCGCGGCAGCAGGTCCAGCAGGGGCTGGGTGCCGGCGGCGGGGCACACGGGCCGCCCGCCGCCGAAGCAGTAGTGCACCGTGAGCTCGCCCACCTCCAGTTCCATCTGCTGGGGAGGCGCATCCGGCGCCAGCTCCCCAGCCGGTTCCGTCCCGTCAGCAGCACCCACGGCCATGGCAAAGCTCGCACAGCAGCGCTGGCGGCTGCTGCTGACGCTGCCAGGCTGTAGCAGCGGCTGCAGCAGCTGCTGCAGCTGGCGGCGGGCGGCGCTGGGCGACAGCACGTGCAGCCGCTCCAGCCGCAGCCGCCGGATGCGCGGCGGCGGCAGTCTCGGGCACCTGGACGCGCCTTGCTGCCCACACCCAACGCCACAGCCGCCACTGCCGGCGCTACTACCACCAATGCCACATTCGCTATCATGGCTGCCGCCGCCGCCGCTGCTACTGCCGCCGCCACTGCCGCCACTGCCAACCCGCCGTGCGCCGCCGCCGGGGCCCTCTGGCGAGGCGAGTGCCGCCAGCCACCCCGCTGCCGGCCCCTGCTGCGGCTGAGTCAGCGCCTCCAGCTCCAGCTCCCCCGTCAGGGTCACGGCGAGGCCGCACCTGCGTGGATCCACGGATCCCGTCACTGGTGTGCACGGCCGCTGCTGCTTCTGCTGCTGCTGCTGCTCCTCCTGCGACGGCGCGATTATGGTTGCGGCCGGCGGGGGAAGCACCTCCACCTCTATGCCCAGCGGCGGCGCCAGCGGCAGCCGCGTTACGGCCCCGGGTGTGCAACATGGGCAGCGGCAGTAGCAGCAACCGCAGCTGTAGCAGCCGACCCCGGTGCAGCCGCCGTCATAGTTCCAGCAGCAGCCTTGCGGCGGCGCCAGCCGGTGGCGACAGGAGGTGGCTGCGCCTCCGGTCTGAACGGCGCTGCAAACACCGAACGAGCTGCTTCTTTCGTCAGCACCACCACTGCCGCCACTGCCGCCGCAGGATTCGCTGCAGCGGCGGCCCACACGCAGACAGCGCAGGGTAGCCGGCAGGCGGCCGGCACTGAAAGCCGCCAGCAGCGCACGTGTGGGCCGGGTGTCATGTGAGGGTGTGGGCCCGCCGCCGCCTCCCCAACTGCCGCCGCCGCCCCAACTGCCGGTGCCGCCGGGAGCAACATCCCCCAGCCCCAGACCGTAGTCATAATCACATTCAGAGTCTTCGTTATGGCTGCTACTGGTGTCACTGCTTTCATCACCGCTCGCCGGGCTGTCAACAAACCTATCATCAGCGCTGCCCAGTACCTCAGCGCTGCCCAGTTGCCCTGGCGAACCGTACGTGTCCGCATCATCCGTATCGCCCCAGCCGCCGCCAAGGCAGCAGCTGCTGCTGCTGCTGCAGGCGCCCAGCCGTTGCTCCTCCGCAAAGTCATACAGCGTCAGTACACGCAGCCGTCGTAGCCGCCGCACCGAGGCCAGGACCGCCCGCCACAGCCAGGGCTGTAGCTCGTCAGCCCATTGCAGCGCGCAGCGGCAGTAGCAGCTAGTTCTGCTGACATTGCCGCCGCCAGCGCCACTGCCGCCGCCACCGCCGTAGCCACCTCTTGCCGCAGCGCCAGCACGTCCACCAGGCGCAGTCGCAGCAGCTGCACCCGGCACCGCATCGGCAGTAGCTGTTACCATGGCCACTGTAGCTGCAGCTGCTGCTCCTGCTACCGCTGCTACTGCCGCCGGCGGCGCCGCCTCCAGCTCCTGCAGGCTGCCGCTCAGCGCCTCCACCCCCGGCACCGCCACCAGACCAGGCAGCCGCAGCACCGCCAGACCGGGCGCCGCCGCCGCCAGCGCCCCGTACCACTGCCGCTGCCGCTGCTGCACTTGCCACTGGTGGCGGCGGCGGAGCTGCTGCTGCTGCTGCTGTTGCTGCACTTGCCACTGGCGGCGGTGCTGCTGCGTCTGTACCGCCGGCACCTGGTGCCGCCGCCGCCATGGCTCTCCATCCACAGCAGCTGCTGCGGTTGCGGCTGCTAACGTGACGTGCGATTGCCGCCCTGGAGCGTCAGGGGAAACCGGTGGTTCGGCTGATGACGGCGGCCGCGGCTCGGGCGGGGCCGCAGCTTGCAGGGGCTGTTGGAAGAGGGACAGCGGCCACCACGGCACGCCGCGCAGGTCCAGCACCCGCAGCGCGAGGAAGCGGCAGCGGGGGCTGCAGCTGGTCAGCGCTTAGCATGCCGGCAGCAGCGGCGGCGTGGGTGCGGGCGTTACTGGGGGCCGCGGCGGCGGCGGCAGCACTAGCGCGAGTGGCAGCGGCAGCTGCCGGCGTGCGTCAGTTGGCGTGCACGTTGGGCTGTAGAAGTTGCAGCTACAAGCACTGCCGCTATTGCCCCTGCTACTGCCCCTGCTACTGCCACTGCTGCAGCTGCGGCTGCCGTGGGGATGCCCGCACCCCGCCGGGTTCTCCTGCAGCAGGAGTGACGGTGGTGTCTGTTCCCCCTGCGGCGCCCGCCGACTATCCGTTGTCGCCGGTGAGGCGTGTGCCGACAGACCCACAGCCAGGCACTCCAGCCGCGGCAGCCGGCTCAGCAGCCGCTGCGTAAGCGGCAGTGGTATTGCGCCGTCGTAGGAGCGGCCGCGGTGCGTAAGCGATGTCTCGGGAGTCCCGAGCAGAAGCAGGCTCGCGGCCTCGGACTGCGGGCCCAGTGCGAGCTGCGCCGCTCGGACGCCGCCGTCGACAGCATCTCGCATGTCGCGACAAGCTAGCCTTGCGGAGCTGACGCTGCCGGATGCGTCCAGGCGCGCCCACAGCCCCGCCAGGAAATCCGCGTCGACATGCCGGACGAGGTTGCTAAGTTGACCTGCCCCGGCCTCGGTCAAGATGCCCTGGCTACTATTGCTATATTGCGAGCTCATAGGGTTAGATAATATGGTGACGATTCGTGCAGGCTGGGGGAATAAAACTTTCGGGAGCGAGCTGTTGCTTGTTGATCAAGGTATCACAGGTCGACTGTTCGTTAATCAGAGTAAAAACTGCTAAGGTGGTATGTTTTGAGGCGAGCTTTGGGACTTGAGACAAGTGAAACGGGCTTGCGGCCCCCGGGCCCCCCCTCGTTGGATCCAGCGCCACTCACACGGCACGCCACGCTGCCCGCCTGCGCCGCGCTGCCCGCCTGCTGATGGCTGGCTTGGATCCCTCATTTTGCTGCATTATTGGAACACAACGCAGCAATACCGTGACCAAACCCCTCATTCCCGGCCCCGACTCGCCCAGAGCTTGGCCGTGAGCTTGGCCCGAGTGTCCCGAGCGATGCCATGCACGCTAGCTACTGCAACTGTTGCAAGCAGCATATTGAAGATTCATTTATAAATGTGAGCTCCCTTGAAGATTACTGCGGAGCCTAGCCACCAACTTTCTATATTTTCACCTCGACCTCGCGAGCCTGAAAGCGCTCTGCAAAGCAACGCACATACATTTTCTACACTGGATATTCCACAGCTGCATCGTCAAGCAGCTCAGGCGAGACGGCGCGGACTCTACAGGTCAGCGACCAGCCCTAGAGTGGCCCCGCCCGGGCTCCGCACAGTCGAAACACCACACTCGCCCAGCCCAGCCCAGCCCCTGCCGCCTCTAAAGCACCATGGACCCATCCCCCACCGCTGCCTTGGTGCACCCACCCCTGCCACCGCCTTCTCAGCCCCCCGCCTCGCCCTCCGCGGCCAACCCCGCCGCTGCCAGCACTGCCCCCTGCCTCGACGACGTCCTCCACGCCCTTGACTCCCCCTCCCGCGACCTGCTGTACCGACACCTGGCTGCCGCACACGCCGTACGCGCGGCCCGCGCCGCCTGCCGTACACTGCGTGACACGGTGGACGGCTGCGTACGGCGCGCCGCATTTGTCGTACGGCCGGCCGACCGGCGGCGGTGGGCGAGCCAGGGGCAGCTGTCCACGCCATTGGTGCGCTGGCGCCGTTGCCGTGACCTCACGATCACGTTGGCGCTGGACGAGGAGGCGTACGGCAATGGGGCCGCTGTTGTTGCGGCCGCGAGTGGAGGAGCCGGAGGTTGGGGCGGAGGCGGAGGAGCTGAAAGAGGCTGGGGAGGAGGAGGAGGCTGGGGAGGAGGAGGAGGCTGGGGTGGAGGAGGAGGCGGCGCCTACACGTGCCTCAACCTCGCTGGGCTGTGGGTGCTGCCGCTGGTGAGCAGCGCGGCGGCTGCAGCACCTGTCGCCGCTGCTACAGCCACTACAGCCACTGCAACCACTACAACCAGCGCCGGCGCAACGGCGGCCGCAGGCGTGGCGCCGTTTGCGGGCAGCCCGGCGGGCACGGCACGCCCCGCAGCTGCCGGCGCTGTCGCCGCCGCCCCTCTGGGCCACGTGTCCCGGCTGGTGCTGCGCAGTGCGGACTGGTGGGCGTCGTACGGCCCCCCGGACGTACACGACTACCTGCCGCTGGTGGGGGATGGGGTGTAGGAATGGGGTTCGGATTGGCAGTCCTGCGGTTAGGCTAGGTTTGGATGCTTAGGCCCTTGGGTGCTTGGGTGCTGGGTGTTGGGGTGGTGCGGGCCGTAGTAGCCGCCGTTCAAGGCGCTAGTTGCGGACTCGGGGTTTCAGACGAGAGGCGAGGGGCGAGGGGCCGGTACGCAGCATTGCAGGATCCATAGGAAGGGGAGGCGAGTGCTGGTGCAAGCGGCGAGGGACCCCGTTGACGCAGAGCCATCTCCAAAACTCCAAGTTGCCTGTTGTACTAGCCAATCGCACGTCCTGTGTCCAGTGCTGATCATCCTCTCCAGCCCTCTTCCCAGTCCGTTCCCATCCAACCCCGCCACCGCATCACCTGCCACACATGGCCGTCCCCGCAGGTGTGTGCCCGGCTGCCTGGTCTGACGGCTCTTGACCTGACCGGCCTCACGGAGGGATGGCCCGGCGACGCCGCCCGCCAGGCCGCCGTCTACGCCGCCCTGGCCGCCGCCTGCCCCGCCCTGACAGACCTGTGCCTGCCGCACTGCTCCGCCGCGGAGGGGCTAGCGGGTGGCGGCACAGGGGCTGGCGGGCGGCGGGCGGCGGCGGCGGGCGCGGGAGCAGCAACAGGCTCCGTACCAGAGCGCAGTGAGGCGGGCGAGGGTGCGGGTGCGGCCGGCGAGGCCTCGGCCGAGCATGCGGGTGCAGGTGCCGGTGCGGGTGCGGGTGCTGGTTGCGGCCTGGCAGCCAGCCTGACGCGGCTGGCGGTGCGGCGGCAGCCTCGAGACCACGACCGCTACCTGACGCGGCGCGCGGCGGCGGCGGTGGCGGCGCTGAGGCGGCTGGCGGCGCTGACGCTGTGTGACGTGGAGGACGCCATGGACGTGGGCCACCAGCCTCACTGCCCCGCCGGCGCAGGCGCCGGCACAGGCGGCGGTGCCGAGGGCAGTTCCAATGGCTCCAAAGTTGGCTTCGGAGCAGGCGAAGGCGTTCGAGACGGCAGCAGCAGTAGCAGCAGCAGCAGTGGTGGCAGCGGCGGTATTGGTGGCTGCGGCGGCAGTATTGGTGGTGGCGGCGGCAGGTGGGACGTGCGGCGCGGCACAGGTGGCAGCGCCACGCTGTTCCTGTTGGCTTCGCTGCCGGCGGCGACGGAGACGGTGCGGCTGGTGCGGGTTGGCTTCGGCCGTGCGGGCGCAGGAGTGGGAACAGGAGCGGCGGCAAGGACTGTAGGGGCAGCAGCGCAGCAGCAGCCGCAGCTGCCGCCGGCAGTGGAGCTGCGACTGCGTGGGGGGCAGGTGTCGGAAGTGCGCGTGTGGTGGAGGCGCGGGCGGGGGCCATCGGCAAATGGGATGACGGGCGCTGCAGGAGCTTGCGGTTGTACTGCGTTGGGGCCGGGCTCCGAGGTGGGGGTGCAGGCGGAGGCGGTTGGGCCGCAGGCGGAAGAGGCATGGCTTGGGTCGTTGGGGGCGTTAGCAGCGCTGCTGGTTGGCAGTGGCCGATTGGCGCCGCGGCTGGCGGTGCTGGTGATGGACGAAGTGGGAGAACCGCCAGAGGACTGGTGGTTGCAGAGTGGCGAGGAAGCGGAGGCGGGTGGAGGTGGTGGAAGGGGCGCAGGGCGTCATGCTATAGAACGTGCTGGTGTGGCGGGCGTGCTGGGGGCGGCGACGGGGGAGGAGGGGCGGAAACGGCAGTGGCTGCAGTCGTCGCTGGCTAGAAGTCGTGGCGGGCTGCTGTATGAGCAGGCGCTTCGGGAGCTGCTGGACCGCTGTGAACGCGTGGTCCGCGAGGGGTGAGGATCGTGCGGACGGGGGCTGTACGGGGGAGATGCCTTCTGGGACCGTGTCAAAACCCGCACGCTCGCCCATGATTCCATGAGCTGCGCAGCCTGTGTTTGATTGCCCCAGTTAGCCTTCTGATAATTATAAATGCGTGGTACTGTAACCGAATACAATTGCTTTGAATCAAGGCTCGACAAGGCGCGGGGCAGTTACTACTGAACCAAACTTTGCAGCGCTGCTGTCTGCAATTAAAGTCGTGTTTGCTATCAAATAAGAGCGTATACTACTACTTCTTTACACTTGCATCAGCTGTGGAAAAGCGCCAGGCGCGCAAAACAGAACTCATCGAAGGCTGGGGTTCACGGCGGTGGGGTAACACCAGACTGGCAAGATGACAACATCACAGGTATTTTGCTCGTAGTCATCCAGCTTGGAGTGCAGCGGCGCGAGGAGTTTCTTGCTGAAACGGCAAATACACATTCTGCAGGGCGAAGCGCTGTTGGCCAAATACCTTCACGACTCGCTTCGTACCATCGAGCAGACAGTCAGGAAAGCGGCACCAGCAGGCGCGCCGGCGGGCGCGTTGCCACGTTCCATCTCCACAGGGCGGGCCGACGGGCGGTGAGTCGTTGCCGCTCCGACCCTGAAGGCCCTACAACAAACTCCTGCGCGCACCGCGGTGCTGAATGACCGGCTTCATGCCGATCAGGGGTCACCTTTATAACAGGGTGGAATGACCAGGTCTAGGGGAGACCGCCGCGTGCCATGCAACTGAGCGAGCCCGGCGCACCACCGGTGTCGCATGGCCCCCATTCCCAAACATCAGCGCTGTATGCGGCCCCGAGTTCTCATCCCGCATTGTCGCCGGATGCACTGTGCCTCTGCACCCCAGGCGCGCGGCCACAGAGGTGTTGCTGCCCCGCGGAACTACCCGCTCGCTGGCGCCGGTGGCGGCGGCGGCGGCGGCGGCGGCGGCGGCGGCAAACGCCACCCGGCGGGACCTCGACTACACAATGGGCAGGCCCCAGGCGCAGGTGAGAGCAGAGGAGAGGAGAGGGTAGGACAGCCGGAGAAAAGAGGAGCTCAACGCGCCTGCGTTCCGAACTCCTGTTGTTGCCATTGGGCCACGTGTATGGGATGCTTGGTTCCATGGTGCCGACGACTCATTGCCAGCGAATAGCGACCTTATTAGAACGTTGGGACAGCTCTGGAGCCGACAGCGGCCAGTCCTGATGCACGTGTCTGTTGTTGGGGTTGCTGCTGCACAGGTCGTCATGACGCAGGCTCGCAAACAGCAACAACAACAACTCGGCAGCTCGGGCTCCCCACAGCAACAACAACAACACCTGACGGGTGGCGGCAGCGGCGGCAGCTACACGATACCTGCGCAGCGGGGCCCCAGCGGCGGCGGCGGCTCGCCCGCGCTCCCGCCTCGTCCCACTGTGGTCCGCACCGCCGCCGCCAACGCCAACGCCGCCGCAGCAGCGGTGCAAATGCACAGGCAGCTGAACCTGGCTTACGGCTCGCCTGGTGCATCCGGGGGAGGCGCGGCGGGTCGGGCTATCTCGGCGCCACGCGACCTGCACCAACACCACCAACACAGCCACAACGGCCACAACCAACACCAACATCAACACCAACACCATCACTCATCAGGTGCGCAGCCGCTACACCGCTCGGCGCCGGGGCAAAGGTGCATGGGGTGCAGCGGGGCAGTGTCGTCTTTGCACCTGGCTGTTAAAGCGTGTCAAGTGCTTGAGGTGGCTGTTGGGCAGGAACGGCTGCCGTTATGCTGGCATCGATACACAGCTGCCCTGTCCTTCCACTACCAGCGCGCTGAACCTCGCATCGGCCACGCTCTGGCACTCGCATCATGCGCCTTGCAGGGGCGGCGGCGGGGCACACACGCTCGGAGGCGCGTGTGCCAGCCGTGACGGCGGCGCCGGCGCTGCTGACGGCGCCGGGGCGACACGGCGGCGACGGAGGCGGCGGCGGCGGCGGCTTGGATGCAAAGGGCCCGGCGGGGGTGCGGCGCGGGGCGCCGTCTGAAACGGGCACGAATGCATCCTGGTGGCGGAAGCCCATCACGGACGCATCCTACCCGCTCACCGCGGTGCGTGGGGGGCCTTGGGTGGGGGGTGTTTATGGGAGGGGCGGCTGTGTTATGGGTAGCGCCGTGGCGGCGACGGCGGCATCAGAGGCGGCGGCTGTTGCTGTGCGGTTTTGAGGCGCGAGTGGCCACTGGATTGGGAGGGAGCGAGCGCTGGCGTGGGATGTGGGGGACTGGAGCGGGGCTGGTGCTTGGCGGGGACCAGGGGAGGGGTCTCCCCTGGCGGGGACATTGGCGCATCAGGCATTGAGAGCTAAGGTGGGCCTGGCGGGCACGAACACGACTGTGCTGCCTGCACTGCCTCCACTCCACTCCTTCGTCCCATTCAATGACGCTCTCACCTCCACACTGCTTGCGCGCGCGCAGATCACTGACCGCTACGCCCAGAGCATGAGCCAGTCGGAGCTGGTCAGGTGGAACGACCGGGTGGCTCGGCTGGAGGCGGAGATCAACGCGGAGAAGGAGCGGAGGTGAGAGCGGGGAGGTGGGTGGAGAGGGAGCGGAGAAGGAGCGGAGGTGAGGCGGGGACGTGGGTGGAGAGAAGCGGAGGTTAGGGCCGGGACATGGAGGGACACGGGTCAGGCTAAGGGACCGGCGGGACACGAGGCGCGTACCGGGGCACTCGCGGCGCAAGGTTGCGGCCGCGGGCTACAGTGTCTGTAGGCATCCCTGGGCATCCCTGGGCGTCCTTGTCGAGTGCCACTGCGTTGTCAAAGCACAGGCCGCGCTCTCCTCCTCGCTCTGATGCATATGGTTCTTTTCAGTTTGGGCTGGTATCTACAACCCTCCCCCCTTACCTCCAAGCCACGTTCCCGGTAACGACGCGGGCTTGTTCACTAAAAATTGGTCGCTCGTTTTGGGGGGGGGGGGGGTATCGGAAATGCTGACGCAACGTTGCAACCCCGACACGACTAACATTGCAGGAAGCATTTCGAGGCGGAGCTTAAGAAGGTCCAGGCGGTGACGGGAGGAGCAGGAGGAGGAGGAGGAGCAAAGGCAGGCGCGGGAGCAGGGCATGCAGCCGGAGTCGGAAGGGGCGGGGCAACAGTGGCGGCGTCGGGCGGCGGGGCCGCGTCCTCGCGCGGCGCAACCGCAGGCGCTGGCGGAGGTGTGCGCGAGGCGCTGCAGTATGTGTAGCTGGCGAGAGGGCCGGGTTGAAGGTGGCTTGCGAAGGCAGCAGCGGCACCCGAAAGGGTGGGTGCAAGGGCACTGAACGTGTACAGTGCGTGGATGGCGTTGCGACTTCGGCAATGCTGGAAGATATCAGTTGGAGGCAGCCGGTTGATGAAAGCTTAACGCTGATTTGAGTTACTGCTTGAACATCGTGGAAGCATGAAGACAGGACTTGCGGGACTTGTGATCTGTTTGTGCATACGCGCGCGTGATCATTCCGATGGGTGACAGAGGGATGGGTGACGGGACGAGGACGGGAAGCCCAGCTTGGCATCGCTCGGACTCGAGTTGCTCGCAACCTTCGCGACACAGCAGTTGGCACGGGCACTTGTGCTGACCAGTCGCAAAACGCGAGACCGATGCACGCATTGTTACAACTTTTGCACGTTACGCCTTGTATTTCAGCACAGTGTTCCGGATTAGATTAAAAGTTAACTTGCTTCGCAGCACGAATGACCCCTGAAGTCCCAGTCCTCGGTAGCGATCAAGCTGGCGGAAGCTCAATGGACTCTGTAACTAGGCCATATGCACCGCCTCGGGTGAGTTTGCACAAGCTGGGCTGAAGGGCCACTTTCGCCCATGATGGCACACGCTGACACTGCCGGCAACGCCTTCGCGACCGCAAACAGATACTCTCCTCGAGGGAGAGCTCGTCTTGGCAGCTTGCGTATGAGCCTCTTCGCCAGCCATCCTCGGCTGCCTGGCCCACGCACCCGGTGCCAGCGGACTGTCCGCGCTGCCGAGGGCGGGTTGTGACGCTCGTGACACGGGAAGCGGGTGAGGCTGGGTCGCTTGGGATAGCAGTGCGGCGTCAAGGGGCACCCTTCGCGCCAGCATGGTGTGTGCACCTTGCTCTCGGGACCGGGCGAAGCTAAGTAGCCCGAACGCAAGCGGCAGGGAGCGTACGACCGACTTACGGCCTTGCTTACCGACAGGGGTTCCCCTGCTTTCCGACGGTCTGACGCCACGCCCTTTGCGCCGGAGCTTGCACCTGTTGCGTGAACCTAGTCCTGATGGCTCGGATGCTCGAAGTCACTCAGTGTCTCACCAGCTCAAACCTGTCAGGCTATCATGCAATCATGCATGATAAGAATGCGGATGTTACAGAGGGGCATGATAAGGCATGCATCCTCTCCTATCCTCTCCCTCATGCCGCCCCCATGCTGCAGGCATGGGCACGTGGACCGCGGCGGGCGGCCTAGCGCTGGCAGGCTGCGTGCTGGGGTGCTGCCTGCTGCCCTTCGCCTGGGACACCTGCAAGGACGCGACACACACCTGCCCTGAGTGCGGCTGCGAGCTCGGGAAGCGGGTGAGCCGTGAGCCAGAGCTGGGAATCTTGGGCGGGCCTCTTGGCATGCAGGTCCCTCGTGTAACCAATGCAATCTTGGCAGGGGGCAGGAGGGACTACTCTGTGCAGTTGTGGCATTGTGGCAGTGTTGTTCCTGGCAGCCCTTGGTGTGGTGCCGACCCTTGCTTGCCGACAGGTATACGCGGCTAGCTGCCGCACAGCGCGCAGGCCTGCCGCCGCACAGTCGCACTCCTCCTGCGGCTGCGCTCCTGCCTAGCGCTGTGTTGCATGTCTTGGTGCGCCGAGGCGCCTATAGCAGTGCCCTGCAGGCTGCAGATCTGGCCTTTGCTTCATATGCATGTATGCATTTTTGCCGCAAACGTCCGTGCTGCATGTGTTTGTGTAGGCGTGCGCTGTGCTGGGCCGGCGGCCGGCGCTGCCCCACCATCACCACCACCATCACCAGAATCACCACCACTTGAACGTTGGAGACATTGCGGCTGCGGTCGCTTGGGGAGCTGGCGGTGGCGGCGGCGGGTTCGCGGACGGCTGGGGCGCGGTAGGGACGGGGCTCATGTCGCTAATGCGGCGCCACGCTTCTTAAGAGAGGAGCCTCACACTCACAGGCTAGAAAGGGATAATAAGGAGTTCGGCGGAATTAGGGGCAGCTGTATGTGTGGGCGGGAGTAGATCGCGCAGGTTGTAAAGGCTACCAAGCCCAAGCCCTGACAAGCTCGCACGCACGCACACAGAAACACTCAGGCTTCTGTATCTTGCACTGCATGCCGCCCAGACTGAGCGACGGCCCCTCAAAATGAGCATACGGGAGCGAAATCAGGGGCAGCTGTGGCTCTGTGGCAGGGGTGGCAGGGTTTTGACCCACGGACCAGGTCCACTGGAGCTGTGCGACGGTCTATGATACTATGGAATTTGAATGCCTTTATGCACGTCGCCGTTGAAACAGCGATGGTGCCACGATGGGGATGACGCTCACTCCATGACTGACGAGTCGCTGGAACCACCGAAGCGGACGCGCCTATAATATTTCTAGTGAAAATGTGTTGTGTGAACACATGTGTATTCTTTCAACGAATGGGGCGGCCCAGGGCAGTGGGTTTGATAATAATCGAAATTGGCGCTGACTGCTGACAGGTTTTACCTTCGGGCGGGTTTCTTCTCAGCGGGTTACCGATTTTCAAAGTGTTAGTTTCTCATCTTTGCTATAAAGATGAGCGCGTCGCAAGGGCAGCCACCACAAACCAGTGCGGCCACGCACCCGCGACCGCCACCACTGACAGTAGAGACTGCTACCACACCCGCTGGAGGAGCAGACCTTCGCTCTCCATCCGCCTCTCGACGTCAAAATCTTCTTTCTACACCGATGACGGTCATGTCTGCGGGTGGCCTTGCCCGGCGAAAGCAGGGCGCGCTCATCGAATGGCACGATGTCTCATACACGGTGCGTCTTGCGCTATCGGCTCCCCGGCTCTGATCGTTTGCGCAACGAGTTCTCTGTATCTTGCGATTAGCCATCGGCCGCCAAGCGCCACGGGCCAGTCAGGCAGACCGGGTGTGGGGAAAAGGGTGGAGGCAGTCCCGCGTAGCTGCACCCTCGCCTCATCCCCAACCGCCGCCTCCGGGAACGCCGGCTGACCAACCTGTGAACCAGCCCACCATCGCCCCTACCTTTCTCAATCCCGACACCTTACACGCATCCACACATCCAACTACCCACAAACCCTTCGGTGACACACACAGGTGACCGACCAAGTCACAAAGCAGCAGAAAACCATCATCTCCAATATGTACGGCATGGCGCAGCCGGGGCGGCTACTCGCCATCATGGGTCCGTCGGGCGCGGGCAAGAGCACATTGGTGAGAGAAGCGCAAGAGAGTGAGAGTGCGAGAGGGACTTAGAGAGAAAGCCTCACACGCATGTGGCATAGGCCGAAGCGCGGGCGGAAACTGACTTCCATCCATGCACCCACCCCACCACCACCACTACATCGCTCTCTCCAAGCAGTCAACACTATTCGATCGCAGCCCACGGGGCGTTTCTACTTAGGGTTGCTGCCTGCGCCCCCGGCGTGTACTAGCATGTCTCTACGCACTTACAGCCACCAGCTGGCTGCCCTAGACGCGAAGGCGGTGAAGGCGTGGCTTCAGGGCGCCAGCTGGCTGCGCCGCGCCAACAAGGACAATTATTTGCCCTCTACGACCCCTCCTCTACCCCGCGATGACCCACCCCCCTTGCCCCGCACCTCTACCACGCCACACCTCTATCCCTTTCCCCGACACACACATGCTTTCCCCCTATGATCGGCTTGCTTTGGGTTCTGAAATGCAACACACACAACCACACACACACACACATACACACACGCACACACGCACACACGAACACACACACAAGCACACACACACACACACACACACACACACACGCACACTTACATACACACCGCCGCCCCCTGCAGCTGGACGTGTTGGCCTGCAACACCAGCAGCCGCGGCGCCAGCCTTGCCGGCCGCATCACGGTGGACGGCGCGCCGCGCTCGGGGCGCCAGTTCGCCGGCATCAGCTGCTACGTGCAGCAGAAGGACGTGCTGCTGTCCAGCGCCACGGTGTGTGTGGGGGGGGGGGCGGGGGGGGGGGGTTGCAAGTATTGGTACAGAGAAGTGTAGCGAACGGCGGGGGATGGGTGGGTGGGTGGGTGGGTGGGTGGGTGGGTGGGTGGGGGAGATGGGTGGGTGGGTGGGTGGGTGGGTGGGTGCTAGAAATTTCATTGGCTGTAGCGAACCCACACCCACGCTCTCAGCCGGCTTGCTTTGGGTTCTCAAATAACTACGGCACTCCTCCCCCACGCTCTCTGCCACGCATATGTGCACCGCCGGCCGCCTGCCCCGGCGAGCCCTTCGTTCTATGATCTATCCCCATCCCTCATCCAAGTTCTCCCATCATCTCCCACCCCACATTCCCTTCCACGGCCATCCCCTCCTGCCGCCACCCCTTCCCCCCCACCAGGTTCGGGAGGTGGTGCACACGGCAGCGCTGCTGAAGCTGCCGTACCGGGGCATGAGCGCCGCGGAGAAGCGGGAGCTGGTGGAGGCGACGTTGAAGGAGCTGGTGGGTGCCGGGGCGTGCCGTCGGGTTTCGTGTCACCGTGCCCGCTGTGTCCGTACGTGCCACATGCATGGGGAGCTGGCAATGGGGGGCCGGGATGCCGCAAGGAAGGTCGCTCTTGCTCACGGCTCGTCCCTTCCACCATTGCCATTTTCACCAACCACCAACCCACTGCTACTGCCAACACCGCTGCTGCTACTGCCACCACGGCTGCTGCTGCTACTGCCGCCCACCATCAGGACCTGACCACGTGTGCGGACACGCTTATTGGTGACGAGACCATTGGGCTCAAGGGCATCAGCGGCGGCCAGAAGCGCCGAGTCAGTGTGGGCATAGAGCTGGTCAAGGTGGGTGCTCTCTCGCTTTAAGTAGGAAAGCAGTTTGATCAACCCGGGGTGGGTGCACGGGTGATGGAAGGGCGAGTGGTGGTGGGTGATAAGAGCAGTGGGAGCGTGGTTGACGTTGCAAGTGAAGTCTCAAATGCATCACTGCACTCTGCACTATCGTTGTGTTTCGTGAGAACCGCAGTGTGTTAGTTGTTAAATTAGACGCCGCGCATGTATGGGCGGGCCAGAGGCGCACGCGCATGTCATGCGTTGCCCTGGACCGCGTTTGTTTTGTTTCACACACTGCCATGCATTTCAGCTCCCCTTGTGCTCGCTTCTATCCTCTCCCGATCCTCTCTATCCCCTCGTGTTCCTCTCACTCTGTCTGCTCCTCTCCTCTTTCTCTTGCTGATGCACTCGCCCGCAGGATCCGCGCGTGTTGTTCCTGGATGAGCCCAGCAGCGGCCTGGATAGCGAGATGGCGGCGGGTGTGATGAACAGCCTGGTGCGGCTGGCGCAGAAGGGCCGGACGGTGGTGAGTGAGGCAGGGCGGGCGTGTGTGGGGGGGGCGTGTATGTGTGTAGGGGGGGGGTTGGGGGGTTGCAAGGATTGGTAAAGAGAAGTGTAGCGAAGTAGACAGTGTGTGTGTGGGGGGGTGCCCGTTGGGAAGTTTGCGGGGGAGGGTTGCAAGGATGTTTGGAAAAGCGGTACAGGATGCACTGAAGACTGCAGATGAAGTCGTTACCACATGAGCGGCCGTCCGGGAGGGAGGGGAAGGGCGGTGTGCTGATTTGCCCCTGCCTCTGCTGGCGTATCTGGTTTAGTGTTAGTGGTGATGATGAATAACTTGACGAGTTTACACACACACACACACACGCAAACACACGCTCCCCCCACAGGTGTGCACCATCCACCAGCCCAACTCCGACATCACCGATTGCTTCCACGACTTCCTGTTGCTGGCGGGCGGCCGCACCATGTACGGCGGGCTGTGGAGCGGCGCAGTAGACTTCTTCGCGGGGGCGGGGTACAGGTGGGTGGGGGGAAAGGGGGAAGGGGTGGGGGCGGGGAGGCGTGGGCATGGGGGTGGATGGCGGGTCGGCGGCCTGAAGGCTGGTGGCATAGAAGGGACGTGCAGTGGTAAGGGCGTGCTTGTGCGCAGGGAACGCGCACACATGGTTGCTCAATGACACACACCAACACACCAGCGCCCGCCCCTTGTGTTTTTGCCAACACGCGCACATGCCCACGCCCCTGCTATCAACAGCTGCCCCGCCTACAAGAACCCCACCGACTACTTCATGTCTGTCATCACACGAGACGAGGCTGCAGCCGACACACTTGCTACAGCCTACGCCAAGCTGCGGCCCGCGCTGCTGGCGGCGGCGGCGGACGAGGGCCGTGCTACAGCCGCGCAGCTGGGCCTGGCTGCTACTGCCGGCGGCGGCTGGAGCACCTACTCCAGCGCTGGCGGCCTTGACGGCGGCGGCAGCGCATTGGCGGCGACGAAGGTCGCGGCTACTGCCGCGGCGGCCGCGGCGGGTGCTAATGCTGCGGGCGCTGCTGCTGCGGGTGCTGCTACTGCCGAGTTCGGCGTGCCGGCGGGGGCGATGGCGCTGGATGTGGATGCGGGGGCGGTGGTGGAGGTGGCGGCGGGGGGCGGGTCGGAGCCGGCGGCGCCCCTGGTGCCCACCTGGTTCCAGGTGAGAGGTGGTGTTGGGGTTGGGGTCGGGGTGCTCGGGGTCGGGGTAGGTGGCGGGGTTGGGGTTGGGGTTGGGGTTGGGGTTGCGTGCGGCTTGCCCCCTGCCAGCACTCGTCCCCAGAGGACACTGCCACTACTTGTTTTCATGGCAACTGGCACTCGCCTCACACAGCACCGCCGACATTACTCATGTCGTTACTCATACAGCACATGCTCTTCCCTCCCTTTTGCTATCCACACAAATACACACACACGCACCAACACACGCACACACACACACACACCCCTACAAACACGCACGCAGGTGTCGGTGCTGATGGCACGGGTGTGGCGCACCTGGATCCGCAGCCCCGTCATGCTGGCCAGCGAGTTGGTGCAGTATGTGTTCGTGGCGCTCTTCATCGGCCTCATGTAAGAGTGCGTGTGTTTGTGTATGTGTACGCGCGTGTGTGTGTGTGTTGTTGTCAGCGTCGAAGAAATGTGCCTGCCTTCGCGTGCGGTAAACCAGGTACGCCTGCGCTTTAAACCCAACCCTTGGTCTACTTGGGATGGAAATGAATTTCCCCACGCCACCACAACATCCACAACCGACCGAACTAGATGCACCCGGAAGAATAAGGCGCGCGCTTACTTGTATCACACCACACACCACACACCACCACCACCGCCACTACCACCACCACCACCACCTCGGGCCATATCGACCCAAAGCAAACCCACCCTCCACCTGACCCCACCCCACCCTCCACCCCACGCCACTTGACCCCCACTCCACTCCTTTCCACCCCCAATGCCAACCCCCAGGTACTACAAGTTCAACGACGTGCTGGGCGAGGGCGACTTCAACCGCCAGGCCTGCATCTGGTTCTCGTTCGCGGTGCTGTGCTTCACGCCCTCCTACACAGCGGGTGGGTGTGCCGACACCTTGGCTTGGCACGGCTGTGCCGTGCGGACCCATGGGTCGATCCTTGCTGCTCCTTTCGTATCCTCCGCGCGCCATTTGCCAGTTTCAGTTCCCGTAAATAGAAACATCATCCCATCTCAACACGGTCAACACCCCAAACTCAACCCCATGCCTCGTGTCCACGTCCGCGCGCAGTGACCAACTGGACCTCGGAGCGCCTGCTGCTCAAACGCGAGCTGGACCAGAGGCTGTACGGCATCAACACCTACTACCTGGCCCGGTGGGTACGGACTGCGTACGGAGTAGTGCCGTACAGCAGTACGGTGCAGCTGTACGTATGGGCAGGCGGTGCAGCTGCATGCGATGACCGTGTTTGCAGTTGATTTGAGTGATGGCGGCAGTGATAGGTGGTGGCGGCGGCGGCTCCCTCGCTAGCTCTTGTATGCAGCCTTGCGCAGAACCGCACGCGCACGTCCTCTACCCTTCCTCCTTCCATGCATGCCTGCCCCCGCCGCCCCTCCCCCCTGCTTCATACCTGTCATTCAATTACTCCGTCATCCTTTAACGGCTACCCCTCTCCCCCCAAATTACACAACCGTAAATAAACACACACAGGTATGCTGTGCTGCTGCCCTTCGAGATGGCGCAGTGCGCGCTGTTCCTGTGCGTTATGTACTTCTTCGTGGGGTTCTACGTGAGTATTTGCGGGCTGCAAGTATGTTGCCATTTATCGGCATCACACGACTAGTTTGCCAGATTTGGTTGTAGATACGTTTCAGCTGGGCTGTGGCCTATCTAGTTTGTCGGCGATAGACAAGATGTCCTGTTTCGCTTCAACTGCCGCTCTCCCACTGACACACTGCTGCTCCTGGCCCCATGCACACACCCATTTACACCCACACACGCACGCAGCCTTCCGCCTCCAACTTCTTTATCTTCTTCGCCGTGCTCAGCATGTTCCAGGTGTGGTGTGTGTGTGTGTGTGTGTGTATATGTGTGTGTGGTGTGTTTGTGTGTGTGTGTGTGTTGTGTTGTGTGTGTTGTGTTGTGTGTATGTGTGTGTAAGGGGGGGTTGTTGGGGGTCATGGAACGTGGGTTGGAGTGAACTCAGGAGTGCGGGAGTGATGAGGAAATGGGAGCGGCAGGGGACGGGAACGGGAACGGGATTGAGGGACTGCGCGTGAGGGGGCATGGGGTTGTGCAGGAGAGGGGGAGCGGGGGCGAGGCAGTGAAGGGTGCACGCGGGACATTGGGAGGTAGCTTAGGATTGGACCCGCCCCGCCGCCCCCCCCCCTTGACGCCGACACTTCATACTTGTGACTTGATCACTCCCTTCTCCACATGAACGGCAACACCCCCCCTCCCGCCGCCACGTATACGCGGACAGATCATCTCTGAGGGCCTGGGCGCCTGCTGCGCGGTGGTGACGCGCACGCCCACCTCCGCCATCATCCTGCTCACCTTCGTGCTGCTGGTGCTGCTGTCCTTCTCGGGCTTCCTCACTGTCAAGGTGGGAGCGAAGTTGTGGGGCTTGGAATGATATGAGTTGGTTGGTCAAGGTGGTGGGGTTGGGGTTGATGACTGGTGAATTGCTGGGTTCGTTGGGGGCAAGGCCCACTGGCACGCGTGCGCCGCCCAAGACATGGAATGGCGTACTGTGTGCTTGAAAGGAACACCACACACACACACACACACACAGTTGGCTCTCACCGCCGCCGCTCACGCCCGCCTTACACACAAGCACTTGCCCCACGCCCCTGTGCCGTACTGCACGCGCACACACACGTGCAGACGCCGGTGTACTTCGTGTGGGTCCAGAAGCTGTCGTACTTCACGTACGCCTTCTCGGCGCTGCTGGACACCGAGTTCGCCAAGATCAGCTTCGTGGACCCCGCCACAGGCGACACCGTGCCCGGGCTCGAGGTGCGGGAGGAAGGGAGGGAGGGTGGGCGCGAATTAGCAGGAGTGGGTGCTGGTTTTGTTGGATGGCTGGTGGGTAGTTAGTTCATTGCCTGGCTGGGGGCACCATGCATGGATGCACGACCGGGTGCACGGTCGACTGTCTGCCCCTGTCATCGATTCGTCTCCCCACACACTCCCACCCACATCCATCCACCCACCCATCCACCCGCCCACACACACACACACATGTACGCAGGTGCTGCCCGACTCTGTGGCCACTGGCCTCAGCCCCGCCCAGAACATCGGCGTCGTGGCGGCGCAGTTGGGCGGCATGGAGCTGATCAAGCTGACGGCGCTACACCTGGCGCACCGCCTCAACTGGCTGTGAGGGCAGGAGGCAGGGATACGAGGGGATGAGAGGGTAGGGGATGAGAGGGGAGGGGAGGCAGGGGTCTTAACTGGCTGTGAGAGCAGGAGGCAGGTTGTGATATGAGGGGAGGGACATGGGCCTTAACTGGCTGTGACAGTAGGAGGGACATGAGGCTCAACTGGCTGTGACAGCAGGAGGGAGGAGGTGGGGTGCGGTGGGGTGGGAGGCAGGTGGGGCCGTGGGGTGATACAGGGGTTGGTGTGATGGGAGGCAAGTGTTGATGGGGGGGGGCGTGATGAGGCTGCTGCAGCTCAGGTGCTTTGCTTGGGCTGGCAATGTTAGGTAAGTGTTCAAACCGTTGATGGGCAGACAGAAATCGCTTGGTTGCCCATGTAGAACAAGGGTATTCCCCTTGCTTTCAAGGTGCACGCTTGGGATGCACAACGCCGGTGTGTTTGTGGGTTCAATTGCTGATAAGCGCAGAACTGGTAACATGCTATGCCCGCGTGCGGCGGGGCTGATGCTTCGCTTCCGGAGCTTGTACTTGCTGTGGGGGGCAGAGGGGTAGGTGGTCCCCAATCGATGCACGGTAATGAAGTCACATGAGTGCTAAATTTAACATTGTGATGCTGAAAGTCCAAACAGCTTAATGGTATGGATGCGGTCACGTTGCAATGATGGGCGGGGTAGATGATGCAACAGCTCATGCATGTGGACAAGGCGTGGTACCGTACGGCAGGACTCAACTGCAGGACCCATAACTGGCAGTGATATTGTGAGATTGTGGGCGAATTGGGCCCACCCCTCGTAATGTCCCATCACAACCCCCTCGTAATTCCATCCCCTGCCCTGGTTGCTAGGATTTCGAGTGTTCTTGTCGCATGACTGAGATGACGTACGTGTACCGTAATCGTAAATATTCGACGTTTACATACGGCTAACACTGTTTGACTGCTGGATTGACTCGCAAGCCTGCATGGTGCACCATGGTCCAGGGGCATGCACTGAGGACTTCCATACTGTTTGGCACGTACTGGCACATGCAGTTCAGTGGTTTCTGAGGCCAAGGGGGGGGTTAAACCCGCCTAACATTGTAACTCCGCCTGAAATTAACCCTATGAAAACGGCTCGTTCGCTCTCATGTCCTAATCAGAGCAGTAAGAGCAAGTGGCCTCAAAGTTCAGCAGGGTCGGTCAGGGGGCCCGCCCAGCCGGAGTACATGTGACATCGTGACAATACGATAACTGCTTAGAGGGAGTGCAAAGCTCAGGCTTATCGCCTAATGACGCCCCACAGCAGCCCCACAGCCCACACACGTACGGCAAAGCCCGCTCTCAGCCACGCAGATAGAAGGCTAGGTCCCGCTGACTGCTGCGTAGGCAGCAGCTGCAACCTGCCGACTCGCTAGCCGTTCAGGGACTACCCCAATACGAGTACTACCTAGTGACAAGGTCCTAGGCCCTAGGGGGCAGCACGAGGCCACCTCGCGCCCTGCCTGCTGCGCAACGGCCCCGCCCAGCCGTGCGTGACGGCCGCCACTCCCGCGATGTCCACACACAACCTACACCACAACCGGGCTCACAGCGGCAGGCTGAGACGAGACCGTGATACGCTCGTCGCTCGCACCCTGCAATCCAATTTGCAGTGTCACCAACCACCGCGTGCTACACACCCGCCCGCCCCCAACAGCAGCGAGGCCCATCGGCAGGCCCGGCCATCGGCAGGCGCGGCCATCAGCAGGCCGCCCCACCTCCATCCGCCGGCCGCGGCTTCGCGAGTGGTGTCTCGTCCTGTCTCACTTCACGGGATGTCTGACCCCTTGCTCCGCAGCGTCTGGACAAAGGCCTCCACGAATGAGTCCATGTCTGGGAACAGCGCCTGCGGATGGACAGGCGGGCGGGCGGGCGCAGGCAGGCAGGCGGGCAGGCAGGCAGGCAGGCAGGCAGGCAGGCAGGCAGGCAGGCAGGCAGGCGTGTGCGGGTCGGGGGAACTCATCTGGAGCTAGCAAGTCAGGCGGGTGGAGGCAGGCGGGCGCAGGCAGGCAGGTCAGGAGCTCTGCCTGTCCGGCTGCTGGCCCAGCAGTAGATGTCCATGGCGGACCGTGACGCGCACGCGCACGCATCAGTGCTGAAGCGGGCCAGCCCTCCCGCGCGCTGCGCGCCGGCCGCCGCACCGCCCTGGCGCCCCACCTTGTATCCCTCCAGGGCTGCCCTGTAGTACTCGAGCCGCATGGACTTGCCCAACATCCTGCACAAACACACATGTACACACAATACTCTGAAGGAAATCCGCGACCGTAATTCTGCATCGCATACACTGTCCTACGCGTAATGTTTTCCTTGTGCTCTTTAACACACATACGCACACGCACACACACACACACACACACAAGGGTCATGCAGCGCAACTTTTGGGCCAGCAAGGGTTTGAGCGCGTTAGTCAGGACGATGCGTGGATAATTGCGTGGGCGCGGGGTTACGGTAAGTCGCGTCAGTTCAACAGTGGCACGCGCCGGGGCCCAGCGTGGCATGCATCAGAAAACCCATTGCACACCAAGTAAGCACGAGGGTTCCTCCATACATCCTCCCCTTCTCCACCGTTTCTTGCCCTTGTGTCCCCCAAGGGTGTCGCTGCATGTCCTGCATCCCAATCGCCACCCCTGCATCAATACTCACTTTGCCACTGCCTGGCCGTTAGCTATGATCTGTTGTACCCGTACGGGCTGTTCTCGATCCAGCCGCCGTACGTCCTCCAACACGCCGTACACGTCGTCCATCGCCGGCTCGCCGCCAGACCCCGTGGCGTTCCAAAACGGCACGTAGTGAACCCAGGGCTGCAGAGACCTATAGTTTGGGCAAGAAGTGTGTTAAACTGTGTCCAGGCAGGGCGCACGGACAAAGGAGCAAGGGCAGAAACTGGCGGCATTGATCTGACATCACCGTCCCACCCACCTGTAGAAGTACTCTATGAAGTAGGTGCGCTGATGCAGGACCAGCGAGTTCATAGCGAGCAGCTGCGGCCGTGGGCGGGAGTGGGAAACAAAGGCAAATGAGTCACCCTTTAAGCACAGGCGGGGCAATGATGGAAGATGCTTTACGGAAACGAATGCGCACGATGCCAGGGGCAATATGCGGGCGCCCCATTGCTCACCTGACCCATCCGGTAAGCAGCCACCACCCCCTGCACATGTTGGCACAACAATTTAAGGCTTCGTTTCCATCCAATTCCGATGAGGCATCATAACTTGATAATCGCTATTTGCTCCCAGCCGGTGACACGTGCCGCATCTCCCACCCGCATACCTCCAGGTTGAGAAGCCACTTGTAGTGGGCATGCGTCTCAAGCGGCACCCTGTCATACTTGGGCAGCTCGTAGGGCGTGGACTGCGTGCGGCATCACAGCACCAGGCCGGGATTACCTTTCTGGGATTCAAATCGCTGCGGTGTCACCCTACCGCATAATGCTCAGCGCAGGTACCTACCTACTCCCATCGTACCTCCCCAGTAATTCCGGTATCTGCAGGCGTGCAGGTACGGTATGCCCGCACGCACCTTCTTCTCGCCCACCACCTTGTACTCGTCCGCCAGTCCCACATCCAGTGCTGTGGCGTTGCCCGCGCGCCGGTCCCGTTCCGACAGGTACGCCAGGTGCATGCGGGAACACGCCTCCTCGCGCTTGTACGTCTGCTCCCACATGCGTGAGCAGCTCGGCACACCGCGGAAGAAGGCTGCGTGTATGAGCGGCGGCACAAACCGCCGGGTGCAACTCGGAAGCCCGCGTAGGAGCACACAGGAGTGCTCAGCACGGCATCCAGAAACTACACACATGACCTGCACATGCAGCTCCCGCACCAGCAGGCGCATGCATTGCACCTATCTACCCACCCAGGTCCTTCTTGAGGTGCCACGGCACGCTGTGCAGCGCGTCGGGTATTGCCATCATCTGTGCACACGTACACCCGCCGCACACACGTGTACCATACCGTACACACAACGTACGTCCGGGAAGCAGCAAGGGTAGGCTAGGCGCGCAGCCAGCGGGTATTCGGCTGGGGCTTCCTAGGCGGACACGTGCTGCTTGGCCGCCGCCGCACCCCCTACAGCCACCATCGTCCGCACGGCCTTACTATTCTACAGGCAGCCAGCCCCCCACGGGCGCATCATCAGCCCCCGCCGGCTTGAAAGGAGACCTTCCAGCAGGAGCCCTGTTATTGTGATAGCAACTACCACCCACCTGCGGCACCAGTATGTCCAGATCGTCGCCGTCGTACCACCCCCGCGACTTGCACAGGCTGAAGGGCGGGACCGTGATGTTGCGCGTGGGCTTGCCGATGCGGTTCCTGTGGGCGTGCACGACATGGCATGGCAGAGGCCTAACTCTGTGGCATCCCTGAGCATGTCACCTATCGCGTGAAGGTGTGTGCGACAGACCGCATGACCAAGGGCGCAACCCACCACATGTTGACAACACCATTAGTGCAACTTGACAGCCGGTGTAAACGCCCGCTTTCCCCCAGCCAAGATTTTGCTGACGTGCGTGTGCCCTGTCTACCTGGTTGCATGTGGTTTTGCACCGTGTCGCCACAACCTGCGCCACACATCTCGCAATCAAGCCGCCAACCCAGCAGCCCGGCAGGCCGGCACCTACGCACCCGTTGTCAAAGGTGTTGTAGATGAACAGCACGTTGGGTAGCTGGAGCCGCCGCCGGGCCAGAGCCTTGGTGAGGTACGTGTGCAGCCATTGCTTCTGTGAAGCGGCGCGTTGCGGAACGAGGGTTTGCGAAGTTCGTTGCGAGTGGTTGCCGTACTGATACTGTGGTGTGTTTCAGGAGAGTCACCAATGCATGTGTGAAGAGCTGTGGCCTTAGCATCACCGCCCTGCAACTGTCACGCCAGCAGCGCAGCTCCCCACCCCTTGACACATACATCAAGCAGCCAGCCAACGCAACCCTTCGCAGCCGCCGCCACCGCCAGGACACGACGCCGTGACTCACGTAGGGGCTCGCTGTCCGCGGCACCTCCCGCGTCGCCGGCCCCTCCGGCGTCTCCAACCAGTACAGCGTGTTGTTGTACACAAGCACAAGCTGCGTGCACCACATGAAACGAATTGGTGTGGGTCGGGGCCGAAATGGGGTGGCGTGAGTCGGGGACTGGGTCCGCACAGGGAGCGAGGTGCTGAGGCCTGGAGGCCGGGGCGGGGCCTTGGGTTTGGGGCGTGTGCTGGCATGCAAAGGCTCTTTGACATGACGTGGCAGTGGTGGGCGACACGTCATCAACAAGAGCGATCGAGCAAGGCACAACATACATGTTGCGATGCACTTAATTGTTGAATAATACTGAAGACGGAGAACGCACCAGAAGCAAGTCGGGTGGCAGTTCCTGTCGGCCGGTAGGAGAGGTGGCGGGGGCAGCCGGCGGGCGGGTTTGTGCGGGGCACAGGTGGGTGGGGGCACGTGGGTGCGTATACGGTATGCAACATGAGACTGGCTGTGTGGGCAGCTAGCCTGCATGCAGCCGTGCAGGCAGCAGGCAGGCGCCAGACAGGCAGGGCGGCACCGCAGCAGTCACTCGGGCGCATACGGTCCGGCACCCTGCCCGGGGGTGGGGTTGTAAATACCAGCCCAAACTAAACCAAAACCAGGGGGGGAGCGGCTGCATGCGGTACCTTTCGATAGTGGTCGAACATTTTGATGACCTCCTTGGTTTGCAGCGGCGCACGTTTCCGCCACGGCTCCAGGTCAGCCTCCAGGTTTTGCCTGGGCGGCGTGCGGGGATGAAATGGTTGGTCAGCGCGTTGCGGCGGCTGCGGCCCTGGACGTGGAGTAAGCTCGCGTCCCCTACAGCGGGTCCGCTAGGGCCCGCTGGCTAAAACAGACGCATGTGCTCGGCTAGAGGCCTGGATGGGATTGCCTGTGCGTGCGCAGCTCTGGCAAGGGGCCCCCGGCAATTCCTACCTGAGGAACTCGTCCCATTCCGGGCGCGCAACCGTCCATGGGTGAACGCCGGTGAGGGGTGCGGCTGTGTGGGGGAGCGCGGGCGGTCCCAAGGCCGCCGCCAACTCTGCCACCGTGCCGCGCCCGCACACCCCGACTAGCGCAAGTGCTTGCACTATCCATATGGCTCGTGAAACCGTCATGTGGGCTACAGGGCGTCCGCCCCGAACGGCCAAAGGAACAGCCTTGCCCGCATGTCTCTTTCGCTGTATCCTGTGCCTATGATCTCTATTTCACTTCATCATGTTGCATCTTTTGTACACGTGTGTGAGATGTAGTCTTACAGATAGTGCAGGCCGATTGCGCACTTGGAACTTGCCAAGACCAGCAAGCGATACATAGGCCAGTCGTCGTCCTTCTTATTATACAGCAGCTGCGTACAAACAAACCATCTTGCCGCGCTACTCTTCGGTGACAGCCCGTGCAGTTTGTCCTGCGCAACGCACCTAAATTGATCCACTAACTGCCTGAAACGTCTTGCACCTAGTTAATATTACCATAGCTGACTGATTATGCAGAAGCGCCGAAGGCCAGGCGACCTCGCGCCTCATTGACAGTGAAAGCTCAGCGCAGAACGCTTCTAGTGGACAAACGCAGCACAAATAGTATCCTGCTATAGAGCACGAATCGTAGACAGCACCCCGGTTGTTGCTGAAGCGTTTTGTGGAAATGGAGTACCTGGAGAAGGAGAAGCTCTTTGCGAAGGCGGACGCATTACGGTGGGCAGGCTCTCAGGGACCCCCTGCTTGTATGAACGCATTCATTAACGTCAGTCTTGGCGGAGACCCAACCCTGACGCGTGTTTGTGCTTCTTTCCTCCTGGGCAACGGCAGGCCGGGGCTTGGCGCCGAGCTATCGCGCCTACCCCTGCACTCTGCCTCCGAGCTTAAGGAGATAGATGACATGCTGGATGAACACCGCAAGGTGCGTGAAAGCAAGGGAAGGAGGCTGGAACATGTGAGCAGGCTGCCTTCCAGCAACGCTCGAGCGCACTTCCACGCCAAGCGGTCGCACGCATCATCCCAGTCAACCGTCACCACGCGCAACCTTAGCCCTCCACTTTCTTCGGGACCCTTTCTCTCCCTTTCTCTCCCTCACCTCTTTCGATGAAAAGTTGCTTCCGGTACCGAACTCACGACTCCTGCCTCTATCTGTTTTGTGGGTGACGCAGGGCTCAGAGCTGCGCGCTGCGGCGGCACGTGACTACCAGCGGCAGGCGGAGGAGTACCGGCGACTCAGTGAGTGCGAGGGCACAATAGAGAACAGGGCACGGGGCAGTTCCAGGGGTGCTAGGGGAACGTCCTGAGGAGCCTCCTGCGGAGAGTTCGTGGGTCCTCGACGCACAGCCCGGCCCACCTCCTGTGCCTGCATGTGCCTGTGTTTGCACTACGGCATTCCACATCCGCACACCTGAACACAATTCCTCCACACAGCCACACACCTCCGAACGCCTTCTCTTCCCCCTTCCCCCCCCCCTCCTCCTCCTCCTGCTCCTCCCCCATCTTTCCAACCTCCCTGCCTCCTACCTCTCCTCGCCTCCTCCACACCCCCTCCACATCCCCTCCTCCCCACGCACAGCCGCCCAGCTAGACGCCAAGCTGGCCGCCGCGGGTCTGTCAGCGCTGCCACCCGCCGCCACGTCGGCCGCTAGGCACCTGGCGGCGGTGGCGGGCGGGCTGGGTCTGGCCACGTGCGCCGAGGGGGCCATGCTGGCGGCGTGGGTGGCGGCGGATGCACGGCGGCTAGAGGGGGAGCGGACCAAGGTGAGGGGGTGGGGGCGAGGGTGACAGGGGCGAGGGTAGAGGGATGAGGAGGGGATCGGGGAGCTGGTAGCTTGTTAGTCAAGCCCCAGAAACCGAAACCAAGGGTTGGATGGACAAGTGGAGGTGGTGCAGCGGTAGTGGCTGGGAAGGTGACACGCTATGAACGTTGCGGTATTGCACGGTAACGGTTCCGGTGGTTTAACCGCAGGCGAAGCGCGAGGCGGCTGCCTCGGAGCTGTGCGCTGCGGCCGAGGCGGCCAGTCGGCAGGCGGAGGAGGTGGCGCGGGCGCTGGAGGGCGCGGCGGCGAGGCAGGCGGAGGGCATCCGGGCGCTGCCGAGGAGCCAGGTGCGTGCATGTGTGTGTGTGTGTATATGTGTGTGTGCATGTGTGTGCATGTGCGTGTGTGTATAAGTGTCGGCCCTGGGGGAGCATTGGGGCTGTGTGGTGAACCAGTTACGCCCTGCTCCCCAACCCCAGCCCTTGGGCCACTGGATGGCGTGGGCGGGTGGGTGGGTGGCGTGGATGTTGCTGATGTGGCCAGAGGCGATAGGTTGCACAGTGCGGGTTGGGGGCCTGGGGGGCTGTCTCAAAGGCGGGTTATTGTGTCAGGCTGCAGGGCTCTCGCGCAGCACGCGTGGCAAACGCATGCGCCGTTGGCTGCGCACGAGTGTGTGCGCATGCATGTGGATACGGTGTGTGGTGTAGAGCAGCAGTGTCTTGCCTGTGTGAGAGCTCTGCTGCTCGCCGCGCGACCCTCGTGTGCCGGTGCTGCTGCTGTTGGTGATACGGCTGGTGCTGATGCTGGTGCTGCTGGTCCTGCTGACGCATTGCAGGTGGAGCGGCGTCAGATCGAGGAGAAGGCTGCGAGCTATGTTGCCAAGATCCAAAAGACCACACGGCAGCTCCAGGACACGGGGTTCCGGGAGGAGGTGAGGGAGGCGAGGGGATGTGGTGGTGCGCTGGGGGGTAAATGCCAGCCCAAACTAAAGCAAACCAAGGCTGAACATGTGTGTGTGTGTGTGTGTGTGTGTGTGTGTGTGTGTGTGTGTGTGTGTGTGTGTGTGTGTGTGTGTGTGTGTGTGTGTAGCGGAGCACAGGCACAGGCACAGGGGGAGGGGAAGGGGTTAGGAGGTTGGGTGGTGGGTAGCCGGGGCTGGGTTGTGCTGGAAGGGGGGAGGGCGGCATAGGATCTCTGGGGCGTGGGTGCGGAGCATGGGTGCGGAGCATGGGTGTAGAGCATGAGTGTAGAGCATGCAGCAGTGGCCTGAGGCGGGTGGGGGAGCATGCCGCTTCCCGGGGCATCCATGTCGGGCGGGGGGAGGGGGGCGTTGTTAATACCAGCCCCAACTGAACTGAAACGGGGGCGTCAACGCCATGAAGTACCGTAACGTACAAATGCCGGCTGAGGGGCCGCAGCACCGCAGCCAACAAGCCCCTCCACGCCACTTGCCCTGCTCCTTGACAGACCATGTAATTGGCATGACGCCGCCCCTGCCGCCCCTCCTCCCCTCCCCACAATGTCCGTACTCCCCAGCTGGCTCACGAGGCTCTCACCGAGCTGGCCGGCAAGGTGGCGGCGGCGGAGGCGCAGCTGGCGGCGGTGCGGGAGGAGCTCAAGGTGCGTGTGCCCCCCGGTCCCGTGATTTTCCAGCCCCCACACAACCCCCGACCGCCAACCCCAAACTCCCCAACCCCCAACCGCCAAACCACCAACCACCAACCATCAATCTTCTTGTGCCCCACCCCCATACATACACACATACACACACGCACTGTCCTACGCGTAATGTTTTCCTTGTGCTCTTTAACACACACACACACACACATACACACACAGGAGTACGAGTCCATTCCCCCCAGCGAGGCGGGCCTGGCCAGCCAGATCGAGACTCTGCAGCGGGAACTGGACCAGGTGGGTGTGGAGGTGGGGGCACGGTGTGGAAATGGGGGCACGGGTAGGTGGTCGACACCAAACGAGAGGGACCTAGTTCCAGAAGTGCACGCTCGTTACATAGCGCGGGTGTGTGCCTGAGAGGCCGCGGTCCCCTCGCTCCCCTGGACCCGAAGGCAGGCCGGCTCCAAGCCTCCTCCTGCACCTTCCCACCACCTCCTGCTCGTCCGCCTTTCCACTGTCGTGGTCTAGGATGACCCCAAAAGCGCCGGTCCAACAGGGCCCGTTACTTGCAAGTCATTCCAACCCCTGGTATAGGGAGAGTGGGTTCCACACCCACCACTCCCTCTTCCACCTTCTCACCACCACCTCCCCCACCTTCCCACCTCCTCCCCCACCTTCTCACCACATCCGTCTCCAACTGGAGTGGGCGACGATTCCATCCCTCGGACATATAACCCCTCCTCTCCTCTCCTCCCCAGCACACACACACACACACACACATACACACACCGGTTTTCCGTGTGCTCTGTAACACACACACACACACACACAGGTCAACCAGGCTCTGGGTGGCGCCTTCGTGGGCCACACGGGCGGCTCGGGGCTGGGAGGGGGCGGCGGTGGCGGACACGGGCACGTGCTGTCGCGGCACGCCCGGGCCGGAGCGGTGGGCTTCGGGCAGTAGCGACGAGCGACCAGGGGTGTGAGCTTACGTGTCTCTTGCGGTTTTGAAGCCCTGACTTGTCTGCGGCTGTCGTCCCACGTGTAACCTCTATTCGCCAGGGGAGGAGCGACGGATCGGCGGCACAGTCATGTGACAGAGACAGCATTTGTGGCGTTCACGATCCAGGATTCGTGTCAAGTCGTTCGTGTGTGGCGGCGGCGGTTGGCCATTTCAAGAGTGCGCGCTGGAGAAATGATCTTTGTGGCATGGTAACGGTGCGTTGTAGCTGGAGTGGGCTTGTCTGTACGGTGGCAGCGCCACCAGCCATGGCACCTCCGGCTGCTGCCCACGCCGGCGGTATGGGTTTCTGTGCGATGTACATGATGGCACGTAGGATTCAAGAGGAGCATCTGGAGGGCTGCTTCAGGCCCGGAATTACCAGTGGCTTCCTTTCAATACGAAGTACCGACGCACCGTACATGCGGGTACACGGGAATATAACACAATCCCCTTCAGCATGTTTCCGCCGAGTGCGCGACTTCACAATTGCCTGTGTGGTTCACTGCCGCCGCCACCAGACGCTTCCAGCCTCCCCTGGTGCTTCCAGCATAGTGCAATCCTAGCACTCTATACTCGAGCATTCAAGCAAACAGCAAATGCAGCGTAACGGTGCGAGATCCCGCATGTAAGGCAAGATGCGAGCTGCCCCAGTAACACTGTAACAGCAACGCAACCCGCATCAACGCAAGCGAAGTACACACGCACAGCTTCAGCATTTCACACTGGTCAGCACCTGCCGATTGCCAATAACTCATGTCATCAGAGGAAGCCCGTGCCACCCTCCGTCCCTGCCCAGCTGCTTTGGCATGTGCCAATGTGTGTCCAACATTGCAATAACAACAACTCCCCAGTTTCCTCCGCCTCAACACAAAGAACGCTACGAAGTACCCAACCTCGCTGGCCATCGCGCCACCGCGCCTTGGCCTACAGCCGAGCGCGAGCCGCCTGCGACTCGAGCACCGGCTGCTGCCCCTGCCCCTGGCTCTGCCCGGACGACGTGCCGTTCCCGCCACCCGCGCCGCCACTCGGCGCCGCCGCCACGCCCGCCGCCGCCACGCCCGCCACCGGCCGCACCCGGCCCGTCACCAGCATCAGCAGGTCACGAGCGCAGGGCAGCAGCGAGCCCCAGTCCGACGCCAGCGGCTGCTGCTGCTGCTGAGATCCAGATCCAGATGTCGCAGCAGTGGATCCCGAGGCGGCAGCTGCCGGCAGCTGCTGCCGCCGTACGTCCAGCGGCTTCCAGGCCATGACGTAATCGCCGTGGCCCACGTGGTTGTACAGCAGGTGCCGTACGGGCACGCCGCAGCTGCGTGTGCGTGTATAGGTGCAGGTGTAGGTTGTAGTGTGTCGTAAGGTGATAGTGGTTGTGGTGGTTGTGGTCGTGGTTGTGGTTGTGGTGGTGGTTGTGGTGCTTGCAGTGTTGAAGTGGTGGTGTGTGTGCGTGTGTGTGTGGCTGATACTGCCTTCGGACAGGTGACACGCGTGTGGCACGAGGCTCCTAACACACATGACAACGTAAGGACCAGATCCAAGGCCACAGCCACAAAGGTGACACAGGTACGGCAATGATGCTCTCCCAAACGGCTGATCGGCACTCGCCGCTGTTCAACTCACTCCGTAACTCCTATTGACGGCCGCCCGTTTCCCTCCCCTCCCCTCGGGCTCGGGTACGTACCCCCACCCCCCTCCTTCTATGAACGGCCACCACCCCCTCACCCCCTCCCCTCCCCACCTGTCCAGCCGTGCCACCAGCTCCGCCCCCTCGTGCCAAGGCACCATATGGTCTGCGCAGCTGCCCATCACCACACACGGCGGCAGCCAGGCCGCCGCCGCAACCGTGAAGCGAGGCTGCTGCCCCTGCTGCTCCTGCTGCTGCTGCCGCTGTTGCTGCTGCTGTTGCTGCTGCTCCTGCTGCTGCTGCTGCTGCTGCTGCCGCTGCTGCTGCGGTCCTAATGCAAGGGCTGCAGGAGCGTATGCGCGGGCGCCGTTGGAGGGAGCGGGGCCGCCGTGAGAGGGGCAGGCGCCAGCGGCGGCGGGCAGGCCGGCACGGGCGGGAATGGCATCTCCCAACAGCTCAAATGAGTGAAAGAACTCCGTGTGCCGCTGGGGGGTGTGAGCGCCCGGGTGCTTCAGATACTGCCCGCTGCCGCCACCAGCGTTGCCGCACCCCTCCAGCCGCCCGCTCGCGCCGTCTGCACCTCCTGCCCCAGCCCCAGCCCCCACCGCCGCGGCGGTGGCCTCCGCCTCCGCCACCTCCATCGCCTCCGCCAGAATCACGGATGGCGAGGCGGCGGCGAAGCCCGCGGGGCCGCCCACCGCACGCTTCATCATAGACAGCTCGTGCACGTGCCGAGCCTTCTCAAATTCGTAGTGCTTGGCAATGTCGTACACCGCACTCATCCCAACGAACAGCGCCGGCATTCGTACGTCGACCTCGCCGCGGTGCGGCGCCGCCGCCGCCGCGGCAGCTACAGCCGCCGCGCCCCGGCTGCTACTGCCGCCGCCACCAACCCCGCTACTGCCGTTGCCGTTGTTGCTGACGTCGGCTTCGTCGTAGGAGGGCTCGACGTCCACGCCTGGGCGGGGGTGGAGCTGGGAATCGGCGAGTGTGCGGAGCGCGTGCAGGGCCCCGGGCAGGGAGGGCGCGGCGCCGCCCAGCAGGTAGGACCCGGCCTCCACACCGTCGCCGGCGGGATGGTCAGCGTAGTAGCCCTGTGGGGAGGTGGGGAGGTGGGGCGGTGGGGAGGTGGGGGAGTGGGCGAGGGATGTGTGAAAAAAATGGAGTGAAGGGGAGGAGGTTACTTTCAGCATTCCAGGCTTATGGGTCGCTGGCAGGACGTGCTGTTTGAAGGGCACATGGCGCGGGGAGCGGGGAGGTCCGGGAGGCAGCTTGCCAGGTTGTAGATGGATGGGGGCTGGGGGACGCGATGCGAAGAATGAGGCTGAAACTGTAAAGGGTAGGTGATTGCGAGCCGCAATCGCAACGCCTACACTGGCGGATAGGCATGGGCAGGCAGGCACACGCACACACACGCACGGCCCTCCGAAGCCACAACACACCCCTTGTCCCCCTGTCCGCAAGGCGGGCACCGTCACGCCACCACGTTGGCCAATGCGCGCACCTGCGGCTCCTCCTCCTTTGCGGCCTGCGCCCGCCGCTGCGGCGCTGGCCAGTGCGGGGCTTCTGTGGCCGCACGGCTCTCCGCGCGGCCGCCGGTCTCCACAGCCTGCTGGACCGCCACTGTCGCTCCGGCGCCTGCAGCCACCGCGGCCGCGGCCGCGGCCGCAGGCCGCGCCGGCGGCGCCAGCTGCGCCGGCGGCGCCGCCGCGGCTGCCGCCGCGGCGCGGCGCAGCAGCGCCCATGCCACGAGGTGCCCTCCTGCGGAGTGCCCGACCGCGGAGACGCGGGCGGGGTCTCCGCCGTACTCGGCCACATGGTCTAGGGTCCAGGAGAGGGCGGCGCTCACCTCCTCCACCATCGTGCCTGTGTGCGTTGACATTATTGCTGTTGGTGGTGTTGTGGTGGTGAGAGTGAGAGCAACGACGGTGTGGTTTGATCTCGTTGCGATGTGCGGTATACGGTAGGTTGGCGTAATTGTAGTTCACTATCACTGCGCTGTGCTGCCCTGCCCCACTGCACTCCCTGCCCCACTGCCCGTCATCCCACCCGTCAACGCCCCACTGCAGCACTGCCCATCACCCACCCGTCAGCGCGTCCGGGTACAGGGTGTAGGTGGGCACAACCACAATCAGGCCTGCGGGGAGCAGCGGAAGTTACATTCAGCGGAGCATGAGGGGGGAGCCGTTCATGGAGAACGCAGTGATGTGGGCGGAGGAACTCCAACAAACGCGCCGCCTGTGACCGCACCTGCCCCCTCCCCCAGGTTTTTCCTGCTGCTCTTCCCATTCCCACTGGTTGGTTCTGGCCCTGGGCTTGGGCACATACCTCCCACCCACATCCACCCGCCCCAGCTCCTCACGCACCCTGCTGCGCCAGGCGAGTGGCCATAGGCGCGTACTGCCACGTCTCGCCACTCGCCCACACGCCCCCATGCACGAAGAACACCACAGGACGCAACGGCGCCTGTCCCTGCGCCTGCGCTTGGCCTTGCCCTTGCGAAGCGGCAGTAGCAGCAGTAGCAGCGCCAGCAGTAGCGGTGGCACCCGCAGCAGTAGCGGCAGTAGCAGCCGGTGGCTGTAACTCGCTGAGCGGCACGTAGATGTCAGCGTAGTTGCGGGCGGCGGGGCCGTAGCGCACCTGCCGTGCTACAGCCACGCCGTCCCGGGCCAGCGGCAGCCGCCGCCGCTGCTGCTGCAGCGCCGCCGCCGCCACGTCGGGGGCCGTGCCTGCCGGCGGCGGCTCCAGGGCCGGAAGGCGCCTGTGGGAGGTCATTGACATGGTGGTGGTTGTGGTTGTGGCTGTGGTGGTTGTGGTGGGGGAGGGTTTGGTATTCCAATCCAAACTAGACCAAGACCCAGAACCAGCCCAGGGAGGTTGCGTATAGTGAGGGTAGTGAAGTGGAACATGGCACAGCCTCCATATAACCGCATGCAACCTGGACCAAGACCAGCCATCTCACACCAGGACGATGAGGTGCAAACTCCCGCACACATGAAGCGCGTTTCCTTTATGCTCTCTTTTAACATACTCGCCACGCACTTGTAAATGGACATGGAGTACAGCCCGTAGGGCGCCAGCGCCACAATTGCCGCCAGCTCCGCGCCTGCCGTCGCGGGATTGCGCGTTTGCGAGTCACGTGCGTGTCGTATGTCGCATGAAGCACGCCGCACAGGTCGAGCGAGGATTCGGTGGTGCACGTCTCGCCCCAAACTCCGCGCACGCACATCTCAGTGGCACCCACGTCACGCGTTGGGCTGTACGGCAAAAGGTTGTTACAAACCCCTATTTATATGCCTTCAAGGCTTCAACAAAACTGAGGCACGACAGGGAATACTTGGGCGTTAAGACAACACAATGGCAGCCGGGTAGCAGGACGCCAGGACAGACGCGCTCACGGGGAGCCACTCACCCAGGATGCGAGCCACCCGCGCCGTGCGGGCCAGCCGCGGGGCCAGCTCTGAGCCGGCGCTGTCAATGTCCGCCTGTACCGTGAGTGTATGTGTATGTGTGCGCGTGTGAGAGGTTTGGTCCGAGAATAGGCAGTCCCTTCGGCAACCAGTCAGACAATCTGTCAGCCGGAAGGTGAGTGCCACCGATCTGGGTTGGGGTTTGGCGTCCGTTTGGCATGTGCGTGCATCACACAGGTGTGTGCGTATGTGCGTGCATCACACAGGTGTGTGCGTGCGTGCGTGTGGATGCCTGGCGTAATGCCCGGTGGTTTGACTCCACCAAGGCGCGAGGTGGATTGAATCCGCCCCGGCACACAGTCTGCCTGGCCCCGGCCCTGGCAGGCCTGCTATCTGGGTTTCGGGTAGCTTGGGATTGGAAAAGCTACATCCCCGCTCAGCTCTTCACGTCCAAACCCCGACCCAGCAGCATCAGACGCTCTGCAGAGACAGCTGCAGTGCTGAACTGGTTCCGCACATGTGCTGCTGCTTTTGCTGTTGTTACCTAGTGCTACTGCTGCTGTTCCCTTGTACTGCTAGCTCGCTGTAAACAAACCTCACGGCTCGCGCACCTTGGCTCCTTTCAGCGCCTCACTGAGGAAGGAAGACATGACGACTGAGCGACGCCCTGTGCCGCCGGCAGTCTGGAATGGCGGAGGTAGGTCGCGAGGGCGCGGCGCTAGCCCGCTCCGCTGGGCAGGCGCAAGGCCCACAAGCCTTCGGATTTGGGTCGGGTTCACCGGCCCGGCGCGTAGCGGCTGAGCTAGCTTTCGCGGACCGCGAAGGGCCGGGCGGCTGGCCCGGAGCATGAGCCGGGGCGCCGTGCGCGTGCAGGCGTTTTCGGTCAGGTGGCAACTACTCTGCGCGTCAAGCCTCCGCGCTGTCTCGGCTCACTACTATGCTACTTACTAGCCAGTGGGTTAGTCCTCAGGGTGCGTCGGAGCAAAAGGGTAGGGAGGCCCGCGAGGGTTGTGATGGATATCTAGAACTGTACCGTGCGCTATTACCATGGTAATCGGTAACTAGCAGTTCATGATTACCCCTTGCAGCGGCGGGAGCAGGCACTAACATCAAACGCCGATCGAGGTGACCTCGGAGCTGCTCATCAGACAAAAACCGGAAGCCGTCTTCACACTCGTTCTGCTTCTAGTTGCGCTGAATACAGTATCAAGCCATAAACACATTCGAACGAGGCATACACGGGCTGGGGTCACGTAGTAGTGGGGCTTGGCCACCGGAGCGAAACTTCGCTCGAGTTTTTCCGCTGAACGAGTTGACCGGCACCATTTGCCTTTCAATCTCGTCTATGAAGTATGAATCCTGCATAGGGTCAACGCTAGCTCTAGCGCCTGCTGCGGTTCGGGCTTTTAGCTGCCGAGACTTCTCTCTAGTGCGCTCACGGCTGTGATGGCCAGCGACTATGGGAATGAAGATGGAGAGCATCTGCTTGAGGAGACGGACGTGTACAAGGCCACCAGCAGCAGCGACTTCGTGGTGGTGCGAAGGCTGCGTCTGTACAGGAATCGGTTTGTCACGTTCCACAACTTTGAGGAGACCGAGGAGGACAACAAGCAGTGGCTGTTGACGCGGGGATGCGACCTGAGCCCGCGGACCGTGGCAGAGATAAAGGAGCCGGTGACGAAGTATGTGCGGCCGCGGGGGCAGTGGGCCATCACCACGCTGGTCAAGTCGGTCAAGTCAAGCAAGGCCCACGCCGTGCGCCTGGTGAGCAGTCTGGCACACAGCGTCGGCAGTTAGGCTGTGCCGACCCGGAGCCATTTGGTGTTTCGAGAGGGACTAGCGGCGCCGGTTTCTGGTGCATAGAGGCAGCCGTTGACGGGAAGAGCGGGCACCAGCTGCAGCTGTCAGGCCACAGACGCCCCAGCCCGAAGCGCAGTCCTCATCACCCTTGGCACCCTTCCTGCGCCTAACTGCACCCAAATTCAAACCCCTTCACGTTTCCTGACTCCTGTTTCCTCGGGAGCCCGGTTTATGTTCGTTTGCGCAACGCGCCCTTCCCACCTAACCCCTCCCCCAACCCCTTCCCCCGTGCCCTCCCCCCAAAACCCTCATCCAAAACCCCTCCCCCAAAACCCCTCCCCCAAAACCCCTCCCCCTCACAACAAACCTGCCGCAGTACATGTTCACGCTCAACTGGCCCACCAAATGGGCGGCCAAGGGCTACACCTCCTTCACCTTCGGCTTCCCCTCCGCCGAGGAGGCCCGCCACTGGCACGCCCGCCTGGCGGACTGCATTGAGCTGGTGCGCATAGAGAAGGCCGCAGCCGCCTCCTCCTCCGGCGGCGCCGGCGGAAACTTCACCACGCTATCTAGCGGCCGCACCCCCGGCCTGGTCAGCGGCAACACCACCCCCATGCACACCAGCAACCACCCGCCCTCCTACACCTACTCCTACTCCGTCGGCGGCGCGGGCGCGGGTGCTGGTGCTGGTGGTGCCGCAGGCGCTGCGTCCGCGGGCGGCGTGGGGAGCAAGCAGCGGAGCGTGAGCGGCGCGGGCGCGCTGCCCAAGAGCACCAGCCTGCAGCACGCGGTGACGCCCACACAGGACCGGGGGCCCAGGGGGGCCTCGGTTGAGGGGCCACGGTCTTATGCGGGCGACTTCGGCGCGCCGTCCAGCCCGGGCGGCATGGCGGGCGTGCCGCCGCTGGCGCCGGGCGCGGGTGCGGGCCACCGCCGTAGCATGACCACGGCCTCGGAGCCAGGTGCGTGTGGATGCGTGCGTGTGGATGCGTGCGTGTGGGTGGGCGTGTGGGTGAGCGTGTTGGTGTGCGTGTAGGCGTGCGTGTAGATGGGGGGGGGGAGTTAGTGTAAGCGTGCGTGTAGATGGGGGGGGGGGGAAGTTGGTGTAGGCGTGCGTGGAGATGGGGGGGGGGGGAAGTTGGTGTATGTTCTAAACCCGACCAAGCCAAGACCCAGAACCAGACCAAAGAGGGCGCGGAGGAGGCTTGGCAGGGCGGGTGGGGGAGGTGGGGGCTTGTGATCGGAATGCGATTGGGGCATACGCAGGGAGGGCCGAGCGTGTGCCGCGCAAGGGGTGGCGGCGTGTGAAGGGATGTATGTATGGATCCTGGCGACGGTCACTCCTGGCGCTGGTGCGTTCCAGGGACGGTGCGTCGGCTTGGCTTCCTTAGCTCCTTCCGTGCACCACTGCTCCCCCGCTGGACTTCACGGACATCGGCAACAACGTGTCTGCTATACTACTGTACCAGGCTACGCCTTCACTTCTTAAACAGTCATGAATGTAATCCCCCTCCCGCAGCGAACCGCTTCCCGGGCGTGTTGGAGGACGACGACGTGCTTGCCAGCCTGGTGGGCGGCGGCAGCGGCGGCGGCGTGCCCAACCACCTCCACAACCACCACAACCACCACCAGCAGCACAACGCCAACGGCACCGGCTCCGGGGCCGGGGCCGGGCGCGCGGCTTCCTCCATGCCTGTCTCCCCAGGCTCCGCAACCCCGCTGGCAGACGCGGTAGCCGGCGCTGGGGCCGGCGCGGCGCGGCCGCCTGCGGCGGCCGCCGCAGGCGCGACCGGGCCGCGGCAGGCGACGGCGCGGCACCAGCCGCCACCGCCGCCGCCGCTGCGGACAACGCGGCTGGAGGGCGGCTTCAGCCCCAGCAGCAGTGATAGCGAGGGGGAGGGGGAGGAGGGCGAGGACGACGTGCGGGGCGTGGTGGTGGTGAGCGGCATGCGGCGGCGGGGGTCGGCGGTGACGACCTCCGCGCCCTGCAGGGTCCCGCGCGGCAGTGCCCGGTACGACGTACGGCAGACGCGGGGCGGGCAGCGCTGGGTGCCGTACAAGCAGGTGCGTGCGTGGCGGATTGGAGGGGGCGGGCGTGTGTACGGCGTGCGTGCGAGGGCAGGGCAGGGCAGGGCAGGGCGTGAGGGGGGTGAGCGCGAAGGACGTGTCATGCGGCGTCTGGTCAACGGCCGGGAAGTGTTGGACCGGAGCGCGAATTGGGGTTGTGGATTCGGCATCGCGCCGCGGCAACGGTAGCGCAGCAATTAAGGGGCAGCTGTCCATGAAATACGTAATGCGGTGTGTGTGTGTATGTGCGTGTGTGCGTGTGTGTGTGTATGGGGGGGCTCTCTGCCGCGCTGCCGGCTGCCGGCGGCACATGCCGGGGGGCACACACACATGTGTACTACCCGACCGCAGCCTCACCCCGACCTCACATCCTCGCCGCGCCCACACACCCACACACCCACACACCCCGCCCGCGCCTGCCCGCCTGCGCGCCTGCTCGCCTGCAGGTCAACGGCGTGGCCATCTACCACCGCCGCCAGACAGCCGGCGACACGGAGGCGGGCATGGGCGGAGAGTTCATGGTGGGAGCCGGAGGGCCGCAAGGGGTGGGGGCGGGGTTCACCAGCCCAAACTAAACCGAACCCGATCGGAGGGATTTACCAGCCCGTAATGGGGACTCTGGGGATGTAAGTAGCGCGTGGTGGGTTGCAGCTTGCGGCTTGCACTCCATGGAGGAGCCGCCAGCGTGATGGCCCCAGGGGCTGTCGATGACGCGGGGATGCGGATGCGGACGCGGGCGGGAAGAGGTTTGCCGCCGGATGCCACCTCCTTTGCGGCTTCACGTGGAGATTCTCTGCTTGGGCTCCCAACTGTCACACCAAGGGGGGTAGTCAGCAACCGGCGCTCATGCATCCGCACCACCATCACGGGTCGAAGTCATGGGTCCTCCCGCATCATGCCTCATCCGCACCACCACACACCGCCACACACCACCACGATACACACCACACACCACCCACACACACCCTAAACACCACCCACCACCCACACACGCCACTAAACACCGCACGCCACCACCACCACCACCACACCACCTGGGCCCCCCTCGCGCAGGTGAGCACGGTGGTTCGCGGCTCCCCGCGGCGCTGCCTGGAGGCGCTGACCAGCAAATGCGGCAACACCACCATCCTGGGCCCGGCCATACTGCAGGAGGTGCTGCAGCAGCGGCAGGCGGACGACGAGAAGGAGGTGAGGGAGTGGGAGTGATGAGGGGAGAGGAGGGGAAGGAAAGAAGGAACAGAAGAAAAGGGGTGGAGAGGCAGGGAGGAAGGGACAATGGTGCCTATGGCATCTAGGGCTACGTCTGTACGTCTCTCCTCCACCTCTTCACATCTTTCCACCTTTCTCGACCTCTCCCTCCACCTCTCCCTCCACCTCTCCCTCCACCTCTCCCTCCACCCCTCCCTCCACCCCTCCACCCCTCTCCCTCCTCCCCCGACTGCCAGGTGCTGCGCATCATCCTGCAGGCGCCCGGCGCCACCGGGGTGCTGTGTGCGCCGCGGGAGCTGGTGGTGGAGACGCTATTCAAGACGGACGACAGCGGTGGGCGCGGCAGGGGGGGGGGCGGGGGCGAGCGGGGGGTTACAAACATGATTAGTTCAGAAATGAAGGCGCAGGAACCTTAGTATAGCTCGAGGAGACCTGGTGGCAAGGGTGGACAGGTGGGGAAAGTGGGGGGGGGGTTGTAAATACCAGCCCAAACTAAACCAGGGGGGGTTGTAAAAACCAAGCCAAAGTGAACAAGACCATGTCGAGCTAGCGGAGCACAGAGCAACAGTTGCAAGCGGGGAGGAGGCCGGGGGAGCGAGGAGTGGGCGGGCGCGCGGGCGGGGGCGGGGGCGGTGGATTTGTGAGATGGAACTGTGAGCAAGGATGGGGACCGGTGGTCGGAGTAACTTGCTACGTGCTGCTAATGGGGCAGCCGAAGGCGCGGCTGAAAGGAAGTCCCGCAATACGGCTGGGCTTGGGGCGGCGACGACGTTGCAGTGTGGGTGTGGCACGAGGGAGTCCCCACTACCCCCCCCCCCCCCCCCCCCGCCCCTTGCAACACCGCCTGCGCCTCAATAGTGACACCTGGGACCCCTCGGCTGCAGGCCCCACGCTGGTCCTCATGTTCAATAGCTGTGAGCCGCCCGCCCGCTTCGTGGAGCGCAAGGCCGGCGGCGCCGGCACGCCCCAGCAGCAGCAACAACAACAACAGCAGCAGCAGCAGGCGCAGGCGCAGCAGGAGCAGGACAACATGTACCAGGTGGGTGGCAGCGTCAAGGGTTCAGGGCGGGGGTGAGAGCGAGGAGAATCCAGGTCAGGCTGGGGAGCTCAAGGGCAGGGGCAGGGCGGCGGGACACCAGACGTCGCTGTGCAGGGGGCGGGGGGGATTGTCTACCGTCTACCACTTCCTTAACTAACCATGAATGTAATCCTTCTGGCTACGCCTTCCCTTCTTAAACCATCACAAATTTTACCCTCGCTCCTCGCTCCCCAGGCCTCCAATGTGGGCAACCGGCGCAGCTGGTGGGGCCGGCCTGTGCCCGCCCGGGTGCGCGGCGGCTACACCATGGCGCCCCTGGAGGAGCACAGCCTGGACAGCAGCCCGGAGGCGCTGGTCACATGCATCATGAAGGTGAGGGGGGAGGGGGAAGGAGGGGCGGGCTCGGGAGGAGGGGGAGCAGGATTGCGGATGAGGGGCGGGGGGGGGGAGTTGTACATACCAGCCAAACCAAGCCGAAGTAGCGGAGCACAGGCAGAGGCGGGGGCGTCTACGGTGTGGTAAGGGTGGCGGGGGAATGAGGGGCCGTGCATGCGGCCGAAGGTGGGGGTGGCTACACACAGGGGGGCGATGCGCGCGCGCTTGGTCATGCCATGCTGCACGGGGGCAGGGGCGCCGCCGCTCTGCTGGCTGCCCACACATCCACATGTTATTGGCACCGCCGCCGCCACCACAACCTTACACATACGTTTCTGCCGCCGCCGCCGCCGCCGTCGCCGCCCCTCACGGCAGCCACTGAGTTGCGTTACGCTGTGTGCCATGGCGCCGTGACGCGCCCCTGTGTGTGTGTGTGTGTGCAGGTGGACCTGGGCGGTGTGTGCGGCGAGCGCAGTTGGCTGAGGCTGGCGTCCGAGCTGGTGCGGGCGGGCGGGCGAGGGGTGGTGGCGTGGCGTGGCGTGGCGTGGCGGCTGTGGGGTTATGGGGGTTTGGGGGTTTGGGGAAGGGGTGTAGGCACCGGCCTCAACTACGGTAAACTATGGCCGAACCCAATGCAAAGGAGCGAGGAGGAGAGAGAGCGTGGTTGGGAAGGGGGTATGCCGTATGTGTGGTGGACTGGTGGGACTGGTAGCGCGTATGCGGTCCTGTGGTGGACCCCACACGGACCTGCAGCCACACCCGCTCGGGAGCGCAGCTGCCCTGCGCATGCTGCATTGTCGCCACTCCCTACCCGCCACGCCTCCCTCGTCCCACCATCCCTCCTCCTCACTCTTCCCATCCCGCCATCTCTCCTCCCCTTCACCATCCTCCCACCATCCCTCCTCACCCTTCATGGCTACGCCTTCACTTCTTGAATAATCATGAATGTGACTCCCCCTCACCATCCCTCCTCCCCATCCCACCATCCCTCCCTCCTCCCCCAATCCTCCCTCCCTCCCTCCTGCCCCAATCCTCCCCCAATCCTCCCTGCCTCCTCCCCTCCTCCCCCTCTTCCCCTCCTCCCCTCCCCCCCCCAGGTGGGCTGGACGGACGCCTTCCTGGACCGCATGCTCATGGCTGTGACGCTGCTGCGGGACGAGGTGGAGCAGGGCCGCTTCGTGGTGCAGCCGCTCAGTATGGTGGCGTCGCAGGTCAAGGTGCGGAGGGGGAGGAGGAGGGGGAGAGGGAGGAGGAGGAGGGGGAGGAGGAGGGGGAGGAGGAGGAGGAGGAACGGGAGGAGGGCGCGCGTGGCTACGGCACTGCCCTGCCCCCGTCCAAAGCATCTCCAGCAACCCCAATCATCCCAACCACAACCCCAACAACCTTAACAACCCCAACAACCACAACAACCGCACAGGAGCGGGAGCGCGACGCCGCCTCCACGCCCGATCTCGCCGGCCTGATGACCGGCCGCAGCCATGAGGGGTCCGGAGCCGCGCTGTCGGGAGCCGGCGGCGGTGGCGGCGGCGGCGCGGCGGCGGCGGGCCGCCGCTGCCTTCCGTCGCGGCTCCAGACGGTGCTGGCGGGCGGGTGCAGCCTGACGGGGGCCGGGCGGCCGGCGTCGTCGGCGGCCGTGCCGGTGGTGGCGGCGGAGGGCGGCTCGCCCACTGCGGCGGGCACGCCACACGAGGTGCGTGTTCATGTGTGTGTGTGTGTGTGTGTGTGTGTTTGTGTGTCTGTGTGTGTGTGTTTGTGTGTCTGTGTCTGTGTGTGTGTGTGTGTGTGTGTGTGTGTGTGTGTGTGTGTGTGTGTGTGTGTGTGTGTGTGGATGGAGGGCGCAAATGGAGAACGGGTAGGCACGGCTTGCGAAGCTGCTAGCGGGGTGCAATGGGGGAACGCGCACGGTGCTGCACTGCTGCTTGCCCTGCGGCCTTTCTTATTCTGCAAGGCTGCGCAGGCTCGTGCTTTCTTTACATTCCCCACACCTCCTCACACGGCTGTCCATTCACTCTGAAACCTTTTCATCGCCGCACACAGAGCCCGCAGCTGCTCGACGCACTCGACGACGCCGCACACGCGGCCGCCGCCGGCGCCGCCGCCGCCCACGGCGGCCACACCGGCGGCGCCTTCGCCGATGCCGACGGCCGGCGCTACGCCGAGGCGGCAGCCGGCGCCTGCGCCGCCGCCGGCGCCACTTGCTCCGCCGCCGCCGCGGCGGCCGCGGCGGCGGTGGTGGCGATGGGCCCTCGGGACGTGCCGGGTGCGGAGGGGAGCACGGGCGCGCCGCGCTACACGGAGACGATGGCGGACGTGCTGGAGCGCATGCGGCGGCTGGCCTTCCTGGACCCCAGCGTCTGGGACGGACTGCACCAGCCAGGCAAGGACGCGCCGTTCAAGGTGCGTGGGCGCGCGCGTGCGTGGGATGGGTGGGGGACTGGGCGCTGTGGGCTGGCTGGGCCCAAACTGAACCAAAGCGCGTGTGTGGGGTGTGTGGGACGGGGGACGGGGCGCGGGTTGGGGTTAGGGTGGGGGCGGTTGCGTGGTCGTGTTTGCAGGATAGCTGGGCGAAGTATGGTGGGAGCAAACTGCGTGTTTGCGGCTAGGCAAGCAAGGCGGCAGCAGCAGCAGCAGCAGCAGCAGCAGCAGCAGCGGTGTACGGGTTAAGAAGGACAGCGTTGGGGAGCGAGCCGTCGCTGGGTTCCACCACACGCACACGCATTCACGCGCACGCACACACCGCTGCCACTGCCGCTGCCGCTTCAGGTGCGCGGCCCCACCTACCTCAAGGACCGCAAGAAGATCCCCGCCGGCAACACCCGGTGCGTGCCGGCGAGCGTGTGTGCGGCCTGGATTCTGCACAGTCACACGGAATGCAGTACGCGCTCGTTTGCAAGGACGTGCGTGCATGTGTGCGTGCCGTTGTGCGTGTGCGTGTGTGTGTGTGTGTGTGTGTGTGTGTGTGTGTGTGTGTGTGACAGTATGACGGTATGCGCGGCTGCTGGGGGCTCGGGTTGCTGTGGGCGTGTGTGGGCGTGCACGTGTGCTACTGCTGCTGCTGCTGGGCGCCCCACCCGTGTATTTGGGAGCTTACGTATACCTGGGTACACACTGGTGCAGCCATGTGTGGACGCGGCCACACACTGGGTCACACTGAAGTGCCCCTCTCCACCACGACCGCCACCTGCCTCAGCCTGCCTCCGCCACCTCCCGCCTCCGCCGCAGGTTCGTGCTCGGCGCCATGGACGTGATTGCGCAGCCGCCGGGGCCCACGCCACACGAGCACGTGGCCCGCTTCCTGCCGTCCATCCGGTGAGCGTGAGCTCGTGCGGGCCGGGGGCCGGCAGCAGCAGGGCACAGCGGTGGAGAAGAAAGGCGGGGCCTGGGGGTTGGCGGCCGTCCCTTCATGCCTGCCCTCTACTCACGGTGGCTTCGTGTGCTTGTCCATGCGGCACGGCGGAAAGGACCCTTCCCCTCGTTTACGCTGTAACCCCGCCCCTCATCCTATCACCACCCTCCTCCCACCACCCTCCTCCCACCACCCTCCTCCCGACACCCTCCTCCCGACACCCTCCTCCCAACACCCTCCTCCCACGACCCTCCTCCCGACACCCTCCTCCCAACACCCTCCTCCCACGACCCTGCTCCATGGCCCCTCAAGCATCGACCACGCTCTCCTCCTCGCTCTATTGCATTGGGTTTGGTTTAGTTTGGGCTGGTATCTACAACCCCTCCCTCGCCACCTCCTCTCCTTCTCCTTCCCCCTGTACCTGGCTACGCCTTCACTTCTATAATCACCATGAATGTAACACCCCCCCCTACACTTCTCTGTACCAATCCTTACAATCCCCCCCTCGCCCCTCCCACCACAGCGAGAGCGGCGCGCCCTTCATGGTCATTATCCATCTGGTCATTCCCGGAAACCCGCTGCTGGGCATCGTGGCCACATTCGTGACCGACCGCCACCCCAGCGCGCTAGGGCCGCCGCCGCAGCACCCCATGGAGGACGACCACGACTGGGAGCCCTTTGACTTCGTGCTGCACAAGTGAGGGAGGCGAAGAGCCAGGGAGGGGGTGCTGTGGTGGTGCTGGTGCTATTGGCAGAGGGCGGGAGGGGTTCGGGCATGGGGTTGGATGAGCGCCGCCGGGCTGAGGGCCTGGAGGGCCACGGGCTGGGGGTGGCGATTTGCATGTTACCAGGTTGGGGGGGGGGGAGGAGGTGGCACCGGGATGGAGGGATAGGGGCGGCGATTTGCAGATTGCCGGGGACTGACGGGGGCTGAGGATGGAGGGCTGGGGGAGCTCGAGCGGCGTGGACAGGCAACGTTTGGGAAATAGGGTGCGGCCGTGCACGCGCCTTCCGGTCCCTCAAACACCATGCACACGCACCCCACCACCCAAACGATCCACCGCAACCACCGAAGCCTCGTCCACCCACCCGCCCACCGTCTCCCTCCCACTCCCACTCCCACTCCCTCCAGGTACATGACCGGCACGACGCACGCGCGCAACCACTGCCTGAAGCTCATCCCGCACATTGCCGACGGCAGCTGGATGATCAAGCAGTCGGTGGGCACCACGCCCGTCATCCTCGGCAAGCAGCTGCGGACCATCTACTACGAGACGCCGCAGGTGCGAAGGCAAGGGGGTTGTAGATACCAGCCCAAGGGGGGTTGTAATTACCTGCCCAAACTTAACCAAACCAAGTTAAACTAGCGGAGCACAGGCAAGGGGGAGGATATAGCCATTAAACGGTTGTATGAAAAATGGAACTGCCGACGTCCGGAGGCACAGCGGGAATACGCGCGGGGGTGGTGGTGGAGGAGGCGGGCGTGCGCATGTGGGCTTGGGCGTGTGTGAGACGTGTGTGAGACGCCACAGGTGTGCTAGCGTGTGCCACGCTGCCCCGAGTACCGTAGTAAGGAACCTCCACTGCGGATTCGCGCGGCTCCGCAAAGAGTTGCTAAGGGACGGGAGAGGCGTTCACACGGATACGTTTGACTGCAATGTCCTAACCTGCCCCGCGCTGCCCTCCCTCCCTGCCCTCCCTCCCCGCCCTCCCTCCCCGCCCTCCTGCAGTACATTGAGATCGACATCGACATCTCCGCCAATAACGTCGCCTCCTACGTGACGGGCCTGGTGCGAGGCGCCACACGCAGCCTGGTCATCGACATGGGCTTCGTGTTCGAGGGTGAGCCGGGGCAGCTGGGGCAGCTGGGGCGAGGGAGGGAGGCAGGGAGGGAAGGAGGGAGGGAGTTTTATGCCGAAATGGTTTACCGCCAACTGCACTGTCCACATCCAAAAACGTCCGCCTCCCCTTCCACGCGCACGCACGCACGCACACACACACACACACACACACACACACACACACACTCTCTCTCTTTCTCCACCCTGCACACCCTGTGCGCACACGCACACACACACACACACACACACACACACACACACACACACACACACACACACACACACACACACACACACACACACACACACACACACACACACACACACACACACACACACACACACACACAGGCACCACTCCCTGGGAGCTGCCCGAGGCGCTGCTGGGCACGCTGCGCCTCTACAACCTGGACTGCCGCAACGCCAAACTCATCGACGTCAGCCACGAGATCCCGCTGAAGCCCCCCACCGTGGCGCCGCCACCAGTGCCGCCCTCGCGCGCCGCGCGCGGCTCCTTCTGCGCCGCCGCCGCCGCCGCCAGTGCCAGTGCCGGCGCGGGGCTGGCGCCTGCGCCGCCCTCGGCGGCGGCTGGGAATGGTGGTGGGAGTGGAGGCGGCAGCGGTGGTTCCCTGCACCGCGTGGGAAGCGTCAATGGCGCGCCGCTCATGTCAGCTCCGGGGTCGGCGCTGGTGGGTCGTCGTGTGCTGGTGTGTGTACCGTTTGCGGTATGGGTAGGGAGGAACGGGCACCCGCAAGGCGGGATGCTGTACGGGTCCGGAGCGGAGGGGGAGTCAGTCCGTGCCGCCATACCGCTGCCCACCTGGCCCCCGCTTTGTTTTGGGCGACAACTCCTCGACTATTGGGATTTGTTGTCTTCGGCTCGGGCAACCGCTCCCCCAGTACATCCTGTACCGCTTCTCCAACCATCCGTGGAACCCCCTCCTCGTCCGGGGCCTTTAACGTGTGCCACCTAGTTCCTACATGCCACCCACCACCTACTTCCCACCGCCGCTGCCATTTGCAGGCCACAGCAGATAGCCCGCGCGGCGCCTCCCCTACGACCGCGCCGGCGGCCGCTGCTCCCGCCTCTGCGCTGGGGCCGTCGGGCCCGGGCGCGCCGCCCTCGCCGCCGGCCCCGTTGCGGGCGTCGAACTCCATCAACAGCACCAGCAGCACCGGGTTCAAACTGGGCGGCGCCGGAAGCGTCGCGGGCAGCAGTGCGGTTGGCACGCCCACCAAGCGCTAAGTAAGCGAGGCGGCGCGTGCAGGGTCCCGTGTGCTGCTAATTGCTGATGGGTGCCGCTAATTGCTGCTGATCGCTGATGGGTGTACTTGTTGGGTGTATGTTGGGTATGGGTGGCGGCGGTGTCGTGGCGTGGAGCGCCGGCGGCACAGCGGCTTGGAGGTTGGGGGCTTTGCGCAAGTGTGGATCTGGATCGAGAAAGAGTGAGGGTATCTGCTTGGGGTGGAGGGCAAAGCTTCTCGTAGGGCGCGTGAAGGCGCAATCTTCACTTGAGTCGATTTAAGGTGTATTTGATCACAACAGAGGAGTCGCACTATCGCTTGGATGCATGCGTACGTGAGTTTAAGAGTGAGTTTCCCGACGCTTGCAGGACGGGCCTGTGTTTCTTTTGCGCGAGTAGCAGTAACAATGATCCGTGAATGCAAATAACAGACGCGACTTCTGCCTCTGTGGCTGGTGAACAGCTGTGCCTCATGAGGTGCTAACGCGATGGGGTAGAGATGGGCAGGTGGCTGGCGTGTGCGCAGGTCGATGCCACCAAGCAACCTGCGTCCGTGAGTCCAACTGCAAGCAATGGGGCATGCCGCGCGTGCGGGCGCGCATAGACGAAAGGACGAGGTGTGCTATGAAGTCAGTGTGATCCATCTGCATGGCTAGAGCGAGCTCAAACGTGTGCGGGCTGCTTCTTGCTGTGGTACGCATTGTCGGCTGATGCGGACGGGGTCGAGTTGTTTTGGTGTGCCCCGCTTTATGGCTGCCGCCGCCCCTTGCTTTCACGATTGCGCTTGTACTGAGCTACCTTCCGATGCGGGACAGGAGGAGGAAGACAGCGGCCCCAAGACTTGCAATTGGAGCAGCAGCATTTTGTGCCTTGCTATCAGCGGTAATCTACATGTAGCGCCGTAATGCCGCTCGCAGAATGGGAGGGCGCGTGCCATTGAATGCACAGGTGGAGCGCCGTCTGTAATCGCCATTCCGCTCCGCTGACTCCTCGCCCCTCCAACCTCTTCCTGCCCCTGCCCAGCTGCCTCCCAGCTTCTTCCCTGGCGCTGCTGCCGCGGCTGCGCCGGCGCTGCTCACGGCGCCGGCGCCGCAGCCTGCGGGCCAGTAACCGTGACAGTACCGCTCTTCTTCATCCTTCAATTGAGAAGTCCACGAGTGGCCGCATCCTATGTTGTAGAACGTCAGAACGTATGCTGCTTGCGTGCCGGCCTGCTAGCGGACCGATTGCCGCATCACCCACATGAAAGCTGCCGGAAGGGGGGGGGCGATTGTCAGCGAGTTCTGGTCGCGCGATGTGTATTTGCGACAAGCAATGAAGCATTGAACATCGCTGCCACAAAAAGTAATTCTGTGCGGCTTGTTTGGACACTATCGGGTCAAAATCCGCCGTGTCGTATCCCGCTTGTCCCCTTGCCAGCGCTCCAACGCATATTACAATCCTAATTGGCTTTGCATACAGTCCTTTGTAGTTACATACTGTGCGTGTAGTTCCTTTCACTCCGTCACTCTGCCCTGCTCCGTCACAAGCCACTCTAGAGTTCACTTGTCCTAGTGTCCTTCCTGTGCATTGGCCGGTCCATAATGCCAAAGAGCCGTAGCGGTTCTACAAAGAAGGCGTGAACGCGCTTGCTCGTCGGAGCCGGGAATACGTAAGTCGAGCCAGCCATTAAGTACCGGGCTGAATTGGGGCTGAATTGCAAGGCTTATGATCCGAACGGTGTGCTTCGGCCGACATGCAGGCCCCTGCCAGCCCGGACCTCGCCCAGCGCATTCAGCATGCCCGCGAGCTCCGAGGGCAGCAGCACCAGCCGGAGCAGGACAGGGAGCAGGAGCAGGAGCAGAAGCCACCGAAACTCCAGGAAGCAGCGCCCTCCTAGCGCTGTTGCGGACGGGCGCTGGCTCGCCCTGGGGCTCAGCGTGGGGCTGGGCTGCATCGGCGTGGGGCTGGGCTGCATCGGCGTGGGGCTGGGCTGCGGCCTCAAGAGTGGCCTGCGCAGCATCGGCGGTGGGCTGCGTAGCATCGGCGGTGGGCTGCGTGGGCTGGGCAGGGAATCCTTCGCCAAGGAAGGCAGCACCCTTAAGGATGCGTCCGCGAGTTTTGGGTCCAACTTCGGGTCCAACTTTGGAGTTAACTTTGGGGCCAACTTCGGCACCAAAATGCGAGAAGACGAGAACTGAGCATGCACAGAATGCCGGGCCTGTTGGTAAGAGGTTGTGGGCATGATGTGGGCTGCTTCGGCCGGCTCATCAGTAGTGGGCGGGTGTTCACCGCGGGTCCGCGGCTGTGGTTGACGAGTGGTGGGACGGTCCCGGACGCGATTGGGCCGATGAACAGCTCGTCATTTGTTAAGGCTAGAGAATGACGAGTGGCAACACGGAACTCCAACGGGTATGCTGCATGCAGGGAGGATGCCCAGTCAAACTTCGTGTAGGAATGTACGTATGCGGTGGTAATGTGCCGGGCTCATAACGTCGTGGGCAAACCGCTGGCAGGGGCCGAGTTGCACCTACCCCCATCGCACATACCTGCACGCCTGCATCGGCGCGGCCATGGCCGATTGGCCGCCATTCCTGATGAGCTGCAGATGGGCGCTTCCCGTTCTCTGCCGCCGGCAGGAGGCATTGAAGGGTACGGAGGGCACGGAGGGCAATACGTGGTACATATGCGGATATGCCCGAGGGCAGCTTGTCGGTGCACCGCGACGGCGGCGGGCCTGTGCCTGGGTGTGTGATGGGACAGGGTGATTGGGTGATGATGAGGCGGCGCGACAGGGCGCGAAGCAGGTCAGCAGTCGTGGAGCAACTCAGGGCAACCGGTGTACATGGCAAAAGGCTAGGCAGCTAGGCTAACAGATGCCGGGGTGAGGCCATCACGGGAGTGCGGGATCAGGGCGGGCGCGGCAGGGGTCCTGCTTGGCGACCGAATGCTGATTAAAGCGGTGTGACTTTGTGTTCCCCATGCCGACGGTCGCAGCACCGCACGTTTACTGATATTAGTTACATTGTGCTAATTGGAACTTAAGTTTAATCAGGTTTAATGGCTGTTGACGCGCCGTGCGTAGATTTGCTCTCCCTGGTCGCAGGATGACTTAGCGCAGGATGAGATAGCAATGTTGCGTACTTTTCAAGCAAGTCAATAACAATGATCGGTTTTACTCATCAGCACCTTAGTGGCTCCTGCAAGCCTGCCTGCAAGGGGGGCTCCGTCCGCACGCCCGCACGTTGCTGCCCCGTCGAACTCGTTGTTTCCATGGAGCGTGAAGAAGGAGGATTGGGCAGCTTTCCTCAGGTGAGTCCATCGCAAGAGTCTGTATCAGCAGCAGCAGCAGCAGCGGCGGCGGCGGCATTTTGAATCATGGGGCGCGGGTGGAACAAGTGCAAGGGCGGGGGATGAGCGTTCCCTGTGCGCACAGACACAGGCGTTCATTGGGTTGGTGGACACGAGTCGGCACGGTGGGTGTGTGATGGGACAGTGTTAACTGTTAAGGCAGGTTGGTGAAGTCCCGCAGGGTGCAGCTGCTTCCCAGACCCCAGAAGATGGCAAACAATTTGCAACGGCTGGTCGAACACCGGAGTTGATGCACCAAAAAGTTGCTGGCTGGCTGGAAGTTTGCTGCTGCGCATTCCTCACGGCACGGTGGGTAGGCAATTGGGAAGTAGTTAGGCAGAGAGGCGCCGGGTGGCTGCTTGGGGTAAAAATAGACGCTGGGTGGCACAGAGGTACGGAGGCACGTGCACATACAAAACGGTATCGGAAGGTCATTTCGGTGACTCAACCCGCAAGGCCATTACCTCCCCTGGCCATTACGGAACTCAACCGGTCGCTGCTCATGCTCACGCTTTTCTTTTGCTTGTGCTACCTGGCCTCGGCTCTACAACGTCATGCTCGCTTGTGCGTGTTGCGTTCTTTCAAGCATATCAATAATAACCTGCGAGCCGTAGGAAACGGTGAAGTCTTTTCGACGCAGCACGGCGTTCACTCATGGCCGTCCTGGGCCAGTGTCTTGCGTTCACAGCGTCAGGCTACATGGGGCGTTCGGTTGTGCCATTGCAAAACCGCGGGGGGAGGGAGGGGGCACAGGGAGGCACGGGGAAGTGCCACACGTGGGGTGCCACCGTGGGGTGCCACGCTGCTGTCGGTCTGGCCAGTTACTTCTAGACGAAATTTGCTTCACTAGTATGCTTAAGTCAGTTAAATGCAGGGATACACGATGGCACTACCACGAGAGCTCCCGGTCGTTGTTGTATGCGTTTCCTTACTGCTCGACTCGCTCGCCTCAGCGGTCGCCTCGGCGAACGAGCAGACGCTGCCACCACCAGCTCTGCCCCACGTCGCTGCACCTTTAAATTCAATATCTCCCTGGAACATACATACGGAGGACTGGGAGCAGTTCTTGCGGTGGGTGGACATTCCATTTCGGACATCATTTAGCTGGTCAAGCTGAATGGAGCCTGCGGATGCCTCTGGATCCAGTAGACATACGATAATTCGCTTTGTGGAACTGCATCGCAGAGACAACTTGGAGGCAGACCTGAAGCCCTGGCGCGCGAGGGTGCCGCTCACCTCATCAGAGATTCCCAAGTTGTTGCTGTATTACCATAATGTAAGCTAAATCTCGATGGGGTCGTGTTGCATCGTTTCTTGGGTGGCGTGCGTGCCCGACCGGGAGACGTAGTGTGACGTTTTACGATAGCGGGCTCTTCCAGACCGTTCCAAATTAAAGGCATGCAAGCGCGGCGCGGTGGTGGCCCACCTGATCAGACAGCGGTGCGCTGTGTTATGTCAACACCTGCTCTGCTGTTCTTGACTGCGCTGCAGGAGGTCAAGCTGGCTCCTCACATTCTGGTGGTTAGTGCGTGCGTGCAGCTATAACCACATCGGGTCGCTCGGGTAGCTTTTGTTTGCGAGCCGGGAGGCAGGCAACAGGGTTGAAAGTTGCACGCTATGCAGGAGGGATGACAGGGCTGGTGCTCCTGCTGCGTTACTTGGTATTGAAATCTCCATTGCCTCGCTGACCGCACGTGTCATGCCGCCGCACACGCGTGCCAACTGCCAACCCCCGGCCACCACCACATGCCTGTCAAGCAACTCCTTCCCCCCATGGGCCGTCCTCCACCAACCAACCAACCACCTAACACATACGCGCGCTCACGCACACGCAGCTGCTACTGGTGTACAACAACCGCCTGTACTGGATAACGCACCCGGACGGGCGAGCGCAGCTAGAGCTGCCGGAACGCGCCAGCCAGTACGTGAGTTTACCGTACGGCAGAGAGCAGGGCGTGTGCCGAGATGTGCGTGTGCATGTGTGTTTTCACTCTCTTGGTGCGCGGGATTGTGCGTGCTGATCTCTTTGGTGGCAGGGAGCATGTCGGGTTGGGCTTTCGCCTCCACGTACGCGCGCGCACGTGCTCCGTCCCTCCGGCGGCGCCCTGCCTATTTGCCGCCGTGCGACCATACGTTTCCGCAGATGCACCAACTAGACCGGCACCTGGGCAAGGTGCTGCGGGCTGGGCGGCTGCAGCTTCCCAATGTGCTCTTCATCTACAACACTGATGACAACGCGTGAGTGCCTGCCTGCTGCCGGGTCGTTGGCTTGTGCGATGTGTATATGCACATTTGGCGAGTGCGTCAAGAAAGCTTAATGGGCGTCAGCAGCTCTCCTTGCCTAGCTCACCTGCCAATCGCTGCTGCTGCACAAACCCACAGGTTGCGGATCGGCAACCCCAACCGCAACATCACGGTCCCACCCTTCAGCCTGTGCAAGTCACAGGGCTTCTTTCACGGTGATGACCTCGACATCCTGGTTCCGCAGGTGGGCGGGTGCGTGGGGGTGGGGGGTCGGGGCTGGCTGCGTGTAGGCAACAGCAGGGACGTCCTGCCTGGCGCCGCCGGTGGGTGCGTGATGCATGGGTCCATCCGGCGGCACCTGATACTGCGTTAAAAGGCGTGGAAAGGCAAGTTGTAGTTGTCTTTTTTGCTAGGTGCATGGTCCGAATGTATGGATCCAGGCTAAACCTAGCTGCAGCCAGCAGGGCCCAGGTAGGGGAGAAGCTCCCCGGATGGAAAGCCAGTGGACCAGCGGCTGTTGGACCATTGGGGCTGCTACTGGAGCTAGCTTACTGGCCTCGGCTCTACAACGTCATGCTCGCTTGTGCGTGTTGCGTATTTCTTCAAGCACGTCAATAATAGCCGCTGTTAACAATGGCTGGCTGCGCGGAATGTTTTGCGCAGATGATCGCCATCCCGGATGCGTTGCACATTGTGCCGTGGCACCTCAAGAAGGACCTGGGTGAGTTGGTGGTGGTATAACAGTGGGCTGTGGGGAGTGTAGCAACAAGGGCGGGGCCAGTACCGGTATCGGTATTCAGCCGCCTGTTTCACGGCGTGTGAACCAGTAGTTGAGAATGTGTGTGGCTGCTGGCGCGCGTTGCTGGCACGTCACACGGCTTTGCCCCTGGTTTTGTTTTTTTACCATCTTGAAAAGCAGCGTTTTCCTATCTAGTATCCTTCAGACCTGCGTAGCTTCATTGCGATTGGAGTGAGCCCAATCTTTGCCTTGCTGTGCAGCCTTCTTCCGCGGTGTGCCGAGCTGCTCCCGCATGTGGGAGCACACTTACAAGCGCGAGGAGGCGTGTTCCCGCATGCACCTGGCGTACCTGTCGGAACGGGACCGGCGCGCGGGCAACGCCACAGCACTGGATGTGGGGCTGGCCGACGAGTACAAGGTGGTGGGCGAGAAAAAGGTGCGTGCGTGCGTACCGTTCCTGCACGCCTGCAGATACCGGAGTTACTGGGGAGGTACGATGGGTAGTGCCGTCATCCAGCGCTCGTGCATGCTCCATTGCGGGCCGGAATGAATCTTTAGATGTAATGGATGCAATGGCACTGGCACCAAGCAGGTCACCGGCATTATGCGGTTTGACCCTGACTGCCGGCATGACTCGGCCGCAGTCCACGCCTTACGAGCTGCCCAAGTATGACCGGGTGCCACTCGAGACGCATGCACACTACAAGTGGCTCCTCAATCTTGAGGTATGCGGGCGGGAGATGCGGCGTGCGCGCAAACACGGCGGGGAGATCCGGAAGATGGCGTGTTTCCTTCATTGTGCTCTCCCGCAGGCAGAGGGCGGCAGGAAGAAACGCCTTGTCCGGATATAAATAGCCATGGTGTTGCGTTCACGCACGTGCGTGGGTGGTTCAATCCGTCGCCGTGGCGTGTCGTGGCTGCGGGATGGTGAACACGGCCCAACCCTTGCTGTGCCTGCCTGCTTTTGTGCTGGCTATATCAGTCGGTCAGGTAATGGGTGCCGTACAGCTGGCAATCAGACAGCTGGCGTGATGCAGCAACCGCAGTCAACTGATCAGACGTGATTCGCTGTAACCTTGCTTTGCTTGCCGTCACTCCCGGCCAACTAGCTCTGCCCCACCTTCTTTGCCCGCTGTACGGCATCTCCCGCGCAACGACCCCAGGGCATGGTTGCTGCATACCGCATGGGCCAGGTGCGTGTTTATTCATGTGTATGCGGTGGGTATGCGTGACGCAGCTAGCGCTGCCGTAAACCGCGATGTAGGCTGGCTTCGCTGGGACCCGGCGCTAGTTGCTGTGACGGTGCGTGCGCGCGCAGTGACTGGTCGATACTCAAGGCGCCACCTCTCTTGCCCCACCCACTGCCTGCCGCATGCGAACGTGCAGCTTCTAGCCACGAACTCACTGGTCCTGCACCAGCGCTCGATCTACATAGAGTACTTTTACAGGTGGGCTCAAGGGTGGGCTGGGGGCCTGGCGTTGGAAAGGGTGGGGCCAGGGGGTGCCGACTGGGCGTGGACCGACGCAGCAGTTGGCGGCGTGGGGACTGCGGACGTGTTTGGTGGCAGGTGAATCTGGTTCTGGAATTTGCCTTGTTTCAAGGCACAGGAAGAGCCTGCTTTTAGGTACGCTGCTGATGTCGGCTCCTCCCTCTGGAACCCCATGTGCAATTCTTCCGTAACTCCCCTGCCTCGCCCAAATTGCGAAGGTCTCTGCGGCCCTGGGTTCACTACGTGCCGTTTTGGAACGCCACGGGGCCTGGCGGCGAGCCGGCGATGGATGACGTATACGGCGTGTTGGAGGACGTACGGCGGCTGGATCGAGAACAGCCCGTACGGGTACAACAGATCATAGCTAACGGCCAGGCAGTGGCAAAGTGAGTCATGCGTAATGTGCATGTGTGCGACGCACCGAAACGGGACCCACTTGTGCGTATGTATGCGTGTGGGCCCGTGCAGGCTCCTGGGCTTGCAGATGCGACTCGAATACTACAGAGTGGCGCTGGAAAGATATAAGGTAGGCGAGGGCACTTGTGTGGAGACTGGCACGCCGAGGGGCAGCAGACCGGCATTAGTGCCTCTGATGGGTGCCTCCCTTCCCTCCTCTCCCACGGCCCTTCGGGATCCCCTCTGCATAATATCTTTCTGCTGAGGACACCGCACTGCATATATACCTCACTGCACCTGCTTGCCATTTACATTGCCCGCCACTCCTGGGGCCTACCGTTCCTTGTGTGCCGCAGAGCCTGTTTCCGGACATGGACCAATACCTGGACTCCTATGTTCAAGAGCTCCGGAAGCGAGGGTCCGACATCTGATGAGAGCTGTAAACCTGGGTTGCGGTAGAGACCGGGGAGACCATTCTGGGTGGCGGGGACTGGGCTAATCCAAGTCGGGGTACGTGCCCGCGCAAGAAACACAACCTGCACATGCGGGGGCACTTAATTCTTATGTATGTCTACCCAGGGGGGGGTAGGAACGAACTTTTTTGACCCCATGCCACAAAACCTCCCCGGACCCCCCGACCGACCGACCGACCGACCCCCCCTGCCGTACGACCCCCCAAAACCCCCTCAGAACCCCTTATTTTTTGTCAGGTTGGTGCCAATCGACTGCTCTCGGTGAGCTCTATCGCTATGTAAAATGATCCGCCTTGGGAACACACTTTGGCCGACCGACATGTGGACATGTAGACCTGTCCAACCGTCTGCCGACAAGTATCCTGATAGACTGGCCTGCTATGCAACGGCTTATTCCGATGTTACTTGATAGTGTGAAATGTGCTGACACGTTCACCATGCAAAACCCGGCCGGCACCGGCTTGTCCCTGACCAGTTCCCCAGGCATCTCCCGAGATGCCGACATGCCGCTCCCCAAACTGCCCCAAACTATGCACGTGTGCTGAGCCTGGGGTATACCTACGCACGCATCGTGGAGCTGCACCCATTGCGCCGCGTGTTGCAGGACAGAAGCGCTAGGAACAAAACTTGGCACGAACCTGTGCAAAACTTCGTGGGACCCCAGACCGACCGACCGACCGACAACTTTGAGGGGCCATAACTTTGCATCCAGAAACCCATTTTCAATTTTGAAAGCGGATTCGTGATTTTCTCGTTGAGCTCTATCCATTTGAGGCATGGGGTCTGCTTCGGAAGATTCTACCCCCCCCCCCTGGTCGACCTAGCTAATCGATTTCTCTATGCTTTGTTGGAGTGTGGGGCGGAGACGAGCAGTGCGCTGGAGTCGTTACGACAATCATCATTCATCATGGAATCATCACATGGTATCATTGGTATGTCGTGCGGGGCGTGTCTGCGTGTTAGATTGACTGTTCTGCAAGCCCGCCCGCGGGCGCTCCTGGCCGGCTATGTGTGGCGACCCTTGCAGGGGTGCTGGCACCCTGGTCCCTTGCATACACGAGTGCTCTTTACTACCACAGTGGGAGATTATACGAGTGGGAGGATCGGTGTCTTGCGTGCGGGGTCATCATCAGCGCCGTGTTGCCCGCTTGGCTAGGTGCCCCCTGGCTTGCAAGGATACCTCCAATGCTTCACAGGCACAGTAACTGAAACAGCGTGAGTGGCAATAGCGACTACGGTACGTGCACGTGGCCGCCCACGTGTGTAGATAGGTACCAGCTCAACAGCAGGCGCCCGGTATAGCCGCCCACCCATACAGTGCCCTCCGCGGGTGCGACATGCCCCCACGGTATCAGAGCCATCCGTGGCTCTCGCCAACGCAGCGCTGTCCCCACATGCCGAAGCAATGTGTCTGGTTTGCGCCTAGAACAGACGACCACTCAGCACGGTGAAAGAGGGCTCGCGCCGAGACAGGATCAACCCATTTAGCTCCTCACATCACGGCCCTGGCTGCGACCCGCACATGTGTCGTGGCTCGCCAGCCGAATGAAGATGCGAGCATTGTCGGATTCCGTCACCGGTCACCATACCGCGTACACTGTTACCATAACATGATGACATATATGCAGACTAATGGAGCTCACGAGTTGGGTCTTGTCGTCCTCCCGCCACCCTCGCCACTCTGGCTGCTGCGCTCCGGACGGTGTGTGCGGCGCTGTGTGTGCAACACGCACACGCCAGTTGCCTCGCAGCACCCTGCACGTGCGCGAACCTGCCATTTCTCTCCCGCACCTCAGCTGCACCTCCACACACCTCAACGAGCATACACACACAGGGCCGGCAGCCGCCTTGCTGCTGCACCCTAGCACATCGCAATCCGCCACCATTGGCTGCACCGCGCCACGTCCTGACACTCGCAAGGTATCCTGTCCCGCAGATGGCGCTTGCACGTCCTTGCAACGATAATGATTTCCCTTGCGTACTCTTCGCCAACTCGAGATCCCAAAGCCCCGTTCAATGCTTCTACAGTCAGAACCGCACCGTCCGTCGATTGTCAGAAGTCAATATCTTCAAAAGCTGGGGCTCGACACGCCGGTGGCATGATGGCATCGCCCCTTTCCATCGCCCGTTCCACCTCGGCAAACGCATAGCAGCCCAAGGAGTAAAATGTCTGAGAATGTCACACAATCAACAAACCAATACTCGCGGTTTCCGCATGCCGCCGGTCGCGCACCCCATGCAGTCACGTGTAAGCCCGTTGACACAAACACACACGTTACGCACACGCACGTACAAGCGATGCACGTGCGTGCCTACACACCTCTTTGGTACTCTGGCCGAAACTCACCCTTGGACTCGTCTCATGCTGGAACTTCGTTTCGTCCTCCACAATTGAGCTACATGCGCACCCGCATAGCAGCGTAAGCCGTACAGCCCGGCCATGCGTTGTGTGTCCATGGACTCTGGCAAGACACCAGTCTGTGTGGTCCGGCCCGGTCGTTGTTCAGGAAAGCTGCACATACATCCCATAACCCCCTGAACTGAGAACATACGGACTCCCTGCCGCAAGAGAAGCGAGGCCCCAGGCGCCGGCCAGCCACGACGGCTGCGCAGCCACCTCGCGCAGCTCCGAATTGTTCGTGTGTCCGGCCCAAGTCTTAACACCTGCTACGTCGGGTCCCGTCACTGGTTGTACTGCTACTACTGCTACAAAAGGCCTAAAGGCCTTGAGTCTATTGACGCCACAGTGCCGCTGCAGTGCCTGGCCGCGCGCTCCTGAGCGCTTCCGCTGCTGCCGCACACTCGCCACACGCCACCCGCTGGCCGGCACGCTGCCGCCCGTCCGCCCTCTTAGCCGCTGCGCCAGTGACGCTGCGCACCAACGGACCAACCTAGGCCTGGGCTTCAGCAGCAGCAGCTGTCCTCAGCTCTCGGGCGGCGCGGCTGCCTGCGTGTGCGCCATCAACTCGGCCACTGCGCGGGGAGCGGCATGGATGGACGGGCGCGTCGGGAAGTGAGCAGGCAGGATGCAGCAGCAGCCGTCAATGCTTGAAAGCTTGGGTGAAGAGCAAAAGGTCCGGACTCAAGGACACACCGCCGCATGTACAGCTTCGTATGCAACACATGCGCTTGCGCTACGTAACGCGTACACAGTCACCAAGCAAGGTAGACACGGCCGCACGCACACGCTTCCCTCCCTTGTGCTCTCCCTGCAACACCCTCGGGGATGGGGCCTACTGTCGAGTGCCGCTACGCTATCTAAGCACAGACCTCCTCCCTCTTTTGCATTAGGTTCGGTTTAGTTTGGGTTCGGTTTAGTTTGGGTTCGGTTTAGTTTGAGCTGGTATCTACACCCCCCACCTGACAGGGGCGGTGTGGCGCTCTTAGCCAGCCAGGGCAGTGAGTTGATGTCTGTGGGCAGGGGCCCGGGCGGAGGGTGCAGGAAGCTCTGTAGGGGGAAGGAGAGCGGGATCGAGGGGAAGCGGGAGGGAAAGAGAGCCGAGTGAGTTGACGATTGAGGGCATGCACAGACGCCGGAGCAGCGGCAGAGGCAGTGGCATGTTCCTGATACGAGCAATGGCCTAGGCGACATGTCGCAGCCACATTGATCGTCATAGTCATGCCTTGGCCGGCGCATGCACCGCACAGCCGAGGACTACGCTCAGACGCATGCTGCACGCACACACACAGATTCACAACCCTGGGAGCGCACTCCACCTGCCCGCCCCCTTGCCTGAGCACCTCCCATCCCGCCCCCCCCCTTGCCCCCAGCACCTTTTATCCCATACCACCGGCCGCCCACCCACCCGCCGCCGCCCACCCACCTGCAGCAGTGCCTCGGGCCCGGGCGTGGAGGTTCGGAATATGCCCCACGGGTCGGGGCTGGAGGACCGCAGGTGGTCCAGCACCGGCTGCAGGTGCACCCCAGCGCCCAGACCCAACAACGCAGCCACCTGGTTGTTCGCCGCCTGCGCCGCCGCCGCCGCCTGCGCCGCCGCCGCTGCAGCCTGCGGGTTGGTACCGGCGCCGGCGCCAGCGGCACCGTTGCCGGCCGCAGCCGCGGCGAGCGGGTCCGCGGCCGCGCCGCCGCCGCTGAAGAGCCCCGGTAGCCCAACGGCCCCTGGCGGTAGCCCAACGGCCGCGGCGAGATGCGCCAGGCTGTTGGCCGTTGGGCCGATGGGCAACTGCGCAGCGGTGATCGACGTCAGACCCGGTATCGCTGGCGGCGCCGCCGCCACAGACGACTGGCCGGCTGCTGCAGCTGCGGCCGCGTCGGCTGGCGCGCTGGTGACGCTGCCCGCCTGCGGCAGCGGCGGCGTGCCGGATGCCGGTTGGCGCAGTGGCGGCGGCATCGCAAGCAGGCCGGCTGTGGCGGCTGCGGCAGGATCCGTCGCAAGCGGCGGCGGCAGCTGCGACTGCGCAGCCGCCACGGCCGCATCGGGGTCTTGCTTGACGGCTGGGCCCGGCCCCGCCTGAGGTGCCACCTCCATGCCGCCAAGCTTTCCACCCGCCGCCACGGCCGCCGTCGCAGCAGCCGCCATCGCTGCTGCTTCCCCGGATCCCGGCGCGTCCCGCGTCCCAGCCGCTGGCGGCACCGCTGCCCCAACTGGAGCACTGGCGGCGGCGGCGGCGGCGGCGCCATCCGGCATCCCAGCTGCCAGCCCTGGCTGCGCCGGCGGCGTGGGCACCGGCGCGGACGGCTGCCCGGGTCCCGCTGGCGGCTGCCCGGGCGGCCCTTGGCCCTGCGGGTGTGTGGCTGCCGCCGCTGCCGCCTGCTGCTGCTGCTGCTGCACCGCCGCCGCCTGCTGCTGTGCCGTGGACAGCAGCAGACTGCGCAGCACGGGGTGGAGCTGAACAGCCTCGGGCATGTTGGTGCCGCTGTTGCTGGCATGCAGCGGCGGCGGTGGCGGCGGCGGCGGCGGCGCGCCCGGCGGCCAGCCCAGCGGCACGCCGGCGATGCCGCCGGGCATCGCCAGCGCCGGCGCCGCCGAGAACGGCGGCGGCGGCGGCGGCGGCCCCAGCGGGCTCGGCCGCACCAGCGGCGGCGGCGGAAGCAAAACACCGGCCAGGCCGCCAGCGCCTGGCGTGCCACCGGCGCCGGGCGCGGGGCTCGGTGCCGCCGTCTGTTGCAGGAATTGCGCCATGGCGAGGTGGTGTTGCTGCTGCTGTGCCAGGAGGGCTGGGAGGTAGGCGGCACCGGGGGATCCGGAGCGGGCCGCCGCCAGCGCCGCCGCCAGGTGCGGCGGCGGTGAGCTGCCGGCGGCGGCGGCCGCGGCGGCGGCGGCGGATAGCGGCATGATGTCGGGCGTGGCTCGGAGCAGGGTGTCGATGAAGGCGGAGGGCGTGGCAGCACGGCTGAGGCTGCGTGCGTTGACAGCAAGTGGAGCATGGAAGACGTTAGGGCGTAGCGAGCAGCAGACATCTGACATCCGACATCAGGGTGATAGCAACCAGGGGGGTTACATTCATGACTAATTCAGGAAGTGGTAGACGGTAGACCATCTTGCGGAACATCAAGCATTACTGGGGGGTGGTCACATAACGCATGCCCAGCCTACACAACTAGCACCATTGTGCCTCGTGTGTCGCGTGACGACCCCCGTGCGCCGCGTGCTGCCCGGCACACTGCAGGCGCCCCGCCCGCACTTCATCGCCCAAGTTGGCGTCCCGCTCCCTTGACATCGGCGCTTCACGGCACTTCACTCCGTCTTTGGGCATGGACGGCCAGCCCCGCGCAGCTTCCCCTTACAGCGCTTCTGTTTCCTTACGGGATTGGCTCAAGAGTTCACCCCCTCGCGGCCCCTCACCTAGGCGGCATGAGGAACCAGGGGTCACAGCCGCCCACAGTGCCACGCAGTGCGGACAGCGGCCGCAGCAGCGCCGCCGCCCCAGGGTCGTCGTCGTCGCTCTCGCCAAAGATCCGGTTCGCCACCTCACGAGCCATGGACGACGGCGGCCGCGATGGCGGCCGCGGCGGCAGACCCCCGCCGCCGCCCGCCGCGTCGCCGGTGCTGGCGACGCCGTCAGAGGCGGCGGGACCGCCGCCGCCGGCGCTGGCGGCGCCGCCAGCCGCGGCGGCGGCGGCGGCGGCTGCCGCCGCCGCCTTGCTGCGCCCCGACGCGGCGCACAGGTTGGCTGCGGCGACCGACAGCGGCCCGGCAGCGTCCAGCACGGAAGCCAACGGCACGCCACGCTGAGGCACGCCGCCGGCGCCCAACCCAAGTCCTCCCAGGCCCCCTAGCCCCCCAATGCCGCCCACCAGCCCTCCCCCGATCCCGCCCCCCATCCCGCCGCCGCCGGCTCCTCCCAGCGGGTTGGCGGCCTCCAACATGCGCTGCATGTTCTGGGCGCTGGTGCTGTGGTGCAGCGCCGGGTGCGGCCGGGCCTGTACGAGGCGGGAGGCGGATGCGGGAGGCAGGTGCCGGGATGGGGGAGGCAGGGTCAGGGGGAGGCAGGGTAAGGGAGAGGCAGGGTACGGGAGAAGCAGGGTAAGGGGGAGGCAGGGTAAAGGAGAGGCAGGGTACGGGGGAGGCAGGGTAAAGGAGAGGCAGGATACGGGCGAGAGGGCAAGGTCGGGACTGCAAAAGCCATAGGGATGGATGCCGCCTGCCCTCCCCTACGGTGTTCCAGTCTACACAAGGCCCCCTCCCGCCACCCGGCGTCCCTCCTCCTGCACCCTTCGCCAGCCCCCTCCACCCACCCCCTCACCCCTCCCGCGCACCTTGGGTGCCGACAGCTGCGCCGGCTGCCCTCCCGGCCCCGCTCCCAGGCCCGACCCCGCGCCGCCGCCCCCCGCCACCAGCATGTGCGGCGCCTGCTGCCCGGGCCCCGGCGAGGTCGATACGGCGGTCGCCAGCTTGGGAATGGGCTTGAAGATCTTGGTGCCCCCCGGCCCCACGCCGGGCACGCCGCCACCGCTGCCGCCGCCTAGCCCGCCCAGCTGCTGTGCGCCGCCCAGGCTGGAGCCGGGCGCCTGGAAGAGCGGGATGCCGTCCACCAGTGGCGGCGGAGAGGCGGCGCCTGCGAGTGTAGCGCATTTTGCGTGGATAATGCAGGGGTTAGGATTAGGCGGGGGTTACGACGCAGGGGTTAGGCGTTTCAAGAGTTTGGGATGGGGTATCACGGAATTCCGGCTTAAGGAACAGGAAGGCGGCGAGACCAACCCAATCTCTGAAGGCTCCCAGGCCGCAAGGAAACCTGCAGTCCACTGCTGTCAGCAGCCGCCCTCCTCGCGCTGTGCCATTTTGCCAGCTTATCCCAGCCGCCCTAGCCCCAGTGCCCCACCCGCAGCCCCAGCCCCCAGCCCCCATGTACCTGCAGCCCCCCTCCCTGCCCCCCGCTCACCATCCAGGCGCCCCCGGCTGCCGCTGCTGCTGGCGGGGCCCGGCACAGCCGACACCGACACCGTCACAAGCGGCCGCTTGCCGCCCGCATCCATGACCCCCAAGCCGCCGCCGCCGCCAGCGCCGCCGCCGCCCCTGCCGCCACCCGCGCCGTCACGCAACCCGGTGCTGCTGGTGCGCCCCAGTGACGCCGCGCGCCCCAAACCGTTCCCGTGGGCAATGCCGCCGCCGCCGCCGCGCCCGGCCACGTTACCGGAAGGCGACGGCATCTGCCCTGCCGCAGCGGCGGCGGCGTTACTGCCGCCACCACCGCCACCGCCGCCGCCGCCACTGCTACCCATGCTGTTCCGACCGAACGGGCCCAGTTTGGAGGGCGCGCCTGCGCGGCGGCTGCCGCCGGGTCCCGCGCCGCCGCCGCCGCCAGAGCTGCTGCCCATGCGGCCGTTCGCCAGCCCCAGAAGGATGTTAGAGAGCTCCGAGGCCTTTCGCTGACTGTCCTCGCTCGCCGTGTCCTGTGTGCATGCGGGTGCGTAGCGTGGAAGGTATGGTGAACGGGCCCACAGGTCGGCACACGAGAAACATAAACATCAACAATGACTGTTAACTGACAGTTCGGTGTTTGCACGGACATTTTCGCGTCTTCAGTCCCATTTGTTTATGGCTCTGTGCGCACCTGCTCGCCGCTGGCCTCGCCCGCCGCCACCGCCGCCGCCGCCGCCGTTCCGTTGCGTGCCTCCGCCCCCGCGCCGCCTCGCCGCGTTCTCCCTCGCGCCGTGGTCGCCGCGCCGCGGCCCTGCCCCGGCCCCTGCAGCGGCTGCGAGCTGGTGCAGTTGATGCACACGTACGTGTCGAAATCGTACCTGCAGAGGGCGGGACGGGACACGAAACTTAGTGTGTTAGACAGTGATAGTGTTAGATGGTGTGAGTGGATTGCGAAGAAACCTAGTTCTCAGTGGTGACCAATGTGTTGGTTCAACATGGGAAGGCCAGACACGCATGGCCAGCTACACGTGGGCCCAACCGCGGCATAGCAGCTCGCCCTCAATCAGCGCCCCTCAACCCACCACACAACGCACTCAGCACCCAAAACCCAGACCCGAACGAACAGTCACAAGCACAATCCCACGCTGACAGCCACATACGCACACGTACCGTATACACACGTAACCTTTTCCCGGCCAGCCACGCACGCATACACAAGCCATAAGAGTTGCGCACTCACTTGCAGCCTGTGCCAAGCCCGCCCCTTGACCCTTGCAAAACCTCTCCTCCGCCAAACACCCTTGCCCTTGCCTCCTCGCAGACAACCTCTCTATTCCAACCGCAAAACTCACGTGTAGCGTTCCGGCTCGGTCTCCATTTGGCGCTTGAGGCAGCTGACGTGCGCCCAGGCAGCGCAGGACTCGCACTCTATCATCATCTCGCCGTCGTCGTGTGTCACGCCGCAGGGGCACGCGATGGTGTACTGCTCCCCCGCGCCGCCGCCGCCGCCCTCCTGCACAGCGGGAGACCAAGCGCACGGCCAGGATGGCAAGAGGCAACACCGGAGGCAGTCAGGCGCGGTCGCCGTGCCGCCCTGACGAGGCTCTGATGCAGGACGGTGACGGCGCGTCGCGACCATGCGCCGGTGAGCGACGTGCGCCCCCAGGGCTGGAGCCGATGCGAGTGCTTTACCCCCAGTCGTTGCCGTGTCGCTGCCGGGGTTGACCTGCAGAGCTCCACCAAGCCCTAACGCAGCCCCCGCCCGTTCCCTTTCGACCCAGTTCACAGCCCTTCCGTCCCCGCCCTCGCTCCCGCCCCACCTCGCTCCCGCCCGCCCTTGCTCCCACCCTTGCTCCCGCCCTTGCTCCCGCCCTTGCTCCCGCCCTTGCTCCCACCCTTGCTCCCGCCCTCGCTCCAGCCCTCGCTCCCGCCCGCGCCCGCTCCAACCCACACCCACCTCGCTGCCCTCCCCCTCGAGCTCCTCGTCATCCTCCGGGTCCACTTCCTCCTCTTCGTCGTCTGACCCCCGCCGCGCGCGCCGCGACGTCGCACCGGCTGCTCGCCGTCGCGGCCGCGAGCTGACGCCTCCGCCGCGTCCTCCAAAACCCGGCACGCCGGCTGCTCCTGCCGGCGCCCCGTCCAACCCGCCATCCTCCAGGTCGCTCAAGTCGTCTCCCGCGCTGCCCTCCAGCCGTGTGCCGTCCTCCGCAAAGCCGTAGCGCCGGCGGTCGTAGATGCCTGCAACACGGCACGGTACGGCGCAGCACGATATGGGAATGGCCTAGCATGGGGGTGCATTGGGGTGCAGGTACGGGGTCCAGGCATGAATACCGCTTGTGGTACGACGGCGGTTGCAGCGGTGGCGATGAGCAGGCGCGGCGGTGCAAGGACACAGGAGGGGCGTGCGGTGGGATAACCCTCGAGTGTACCTCGAGTGCAAGAGTGTCAGAACGCATAGTAGCAGGGCAGAACGCCCAGCGAAGCTGCATTCGCTCTCGGCATCTCGCCAACACAACCACACACATTCTCACTCACCAAATCGCCGGTCCTCTTGCAGCTTCTTCTGCCGGGCTGACAAAACGCGGCTGCCGCCGCCGCCAAGTAGCATGCGCGGCCGGCCGCGGCTGTCGCCGCCGTCGCCATCGTCGCCGCTGCCGGCTCCGCCCGCCTCGCCGCCCTCGCCGTTATCGGCGCCGTCGGGTCCCTCAAGCAACAGCGCCAGGTCCGTGATGGCTTTCCGCTTCTGGGCGTTGGTGCGCGCCGACTGGCGCTGGAAACAAGGGGTTGGTGTGGGCGGGGAGAGAAAGAGAGAAGAGGGGTTTTGGAAGGGTCCAACGCGGCACGGCGACTGGCGGGCGAACCGGGCGAAGGGGCACTAGGCACTAGGCCAAGAGGGCCAACGCAACGAAACCAGCTACCGGTAGGGCACCATACGGCACGCTGCGTCACGTGTGCCCCTGGATGAAGACGCCCGACAGGGAAGAACGGGTCAGGCCCAGTTGGCACCGCCCAACCGACCCAATAGGTCGGAATGGGCCATCGTCTCGCCTCCCAGCGGCTCACCTGTTGTTGTTGTTGTTGTTGTTGCTGCTGCTGTTGCTGCTCCTGCTGCTCCTCCAACACCCCAGCCGCTGCCGTCAGCACCAGCGCCGCCCCGTCCGGCAGGGCGCCGCTCGCCTGCGCATGAAGAGCCCATTGTAGAGTTTGCAGCGGATGAATGCTAGCGCGCGAACACATGGGTGGGGTGTGATGAAGCCCAATCATGGGTACATCAGTACAACACAGGGCCCTACAACCATGCTTGGCAGCCCTATGGTACCCGCAGGCATGCCGGTATAGCGTGGGGGCGTGGGTTGCATCGGGCTGCGGCCCACAAAAAGTAGAGCCGTACAGCGGTTCACAGCCTAGGCCACCGGTGCTGTGTGATGCAGTCGTGTCTTGCGTGATGCCACTTCAAGCATGACCCGCCCCCCACCCCACCCCACCCAGACCGACTTCTATCGCAGTTCACAATATCCACCCCACCTGGTGTGTGAGGCCCGGCAGCGCGAGTTGCATGCCGTCCTCATCCTCAGAGACGCCCCCGCCATCGCCGCTTGCCGGTGAGGCAGTGCCCGAGGCACCGAGCGACCTGCAGCGGGGGAACAGTCGGCCGACACAGGGCCGGCGATTGAGCTCGGCTGGTGCACAGCACGCACGTCACCAAGCGGCTGGCCAGGCAGGCAGTGTCGCTGGGGCTGCTGCTATGGTCGGGTCAGCGCGCCTCCCGGGCCCTGGCCTGTGCTACGCGTTCCTTCCCCCCAAGGAACCCACAAACACACACCCCTGCCCGCTTCCTTGGCCTTTCCGGCAGCCACCGGGGCCCCCCGCAACATCATACCCAGCCCCGCCTCGCTATATGATGCGCCTTGCAGCTCCTCGAGGGCGTTCCTGCCGCTTACCGGTCTCGCTTATACTTTTTGGACCAGGGCCCCTGGGTCTTGGGCTTGTAGGTCCGCTGCTCGTCCGGATCTATGTGCCTGTCCAAACATTCATAAATTTCGTAGGCGTTAGCCGGCATTCTCGTCGACGAGCCGCAGCCGGAAGGACGAAACGCGGTCAGCACGTGAACACTGCCGACCGCGGACCCGGTGCCCCAAGCCCGCGCACCTGAATTTGACAAGGTTTCTCCATTTGTCCTTCAGCTGCACGCCGGTCCGGTCGCTGCAGACAAGCGAAAGTTGAAGGTCGGAGTTAGCGCGCGGGTCAACCAGGGTGATGAGCGAGGACGGGGCCGATATCGCACGCTCTGCTTTCCGGGGATCGCCTTGAAGTCATATTAATTGATTGTCTAAGCAACCACGCGGCAGCGCAAAGGCCAAGCCAAGAGCCGCCAAACCCTTGTTGCCAACCTGAGAATCGCGAACTGGGGGTCCTTGCGGATGTGCTCCCACGCTCCAAGGCCATGTTTACGGACTCCGGCTTTCAGGGCGTCCTCCGCTGCAGCGTCCCACACGCGATAGCCGCGGGTTGCCCCGGCCCCTGGCTTTACCATACCGCTCTCGCCCCCTGAGCATCAGTGATCCTTGACATTTGCTGTAAAACCTGCTAGAATGGTACACGACAATCGGCTCTCGCCCAGCGGGCGCTCCCTTGTAAAAGCATGTGTTGTTGATTGAACGCTAAGCAAGAGGAGAAAGGCTTCGTCTAATGTATTGAACGTTTCGCAGAGCTAGGATGGTTAACTTAGTCAGTTTGGCCCATAGACCTGCGGACCCATTCGGCCGCGCTCGCCACGCGTGATGGCGGGAGATTAGTCCTTGCCCGCCGCACCCCCTTGCACTGCTATTGCCTGGAATTTCCAGGCGATGCCACAGCCAAAGCAATCTGGGGGTTTCTGGCGTTGCTGTGTGCGGGGCGTCGGGTTTCGAGTTCCATAATATAATAGGGTATGAGCAGGCACGACTGCAGATGGAAGGGGCAGGGGGTGTCCAATCCCAAAGGAACCAAGACCCAGAAAGGGAGGGGGTCGAGGATGTAATGGTATCGGAAGATGAGATGCCGGGGGCAAAACTGTGTCGCAGGACCCAGTCGGCAGGTATGGATGCGAATTACAATTGAAGGGACAGTCCGACAAGCGGGGGCACACCGTACCCACGCCGCGAGGGACCGTCTCCGGCCCAGAGAGAAACACCCACCCCCTGGTTGACTGCCGACCTTCATAGCGATACGTGCATGAGTCGAAGCCAAGCCGAAGCCCGCCAAAGCCCCACCGCCACGTAACACCCCTCATCACTTTTAGGTCTTTTGGCGGCAGCACCAACGCAAAACAAGGCACGACAGGCCAGTGGTCTGCCGACAGCCCCATCAAACGCAAGCACCACACAAATATCACGTCCGAAGACGATGGCTGGCGTCAGAGACGCGCAATGTCTTGGCCCGAAGGCCTATGTCTGATAGTCTGTGCCGAGGCACAACTGGAACCGGAAGCCAAGCCGAAACACCACCAAGCCACAGCACACCACAGCCCCTCTCAAAGGGCGCACCACCCACCATCCGTCCAACCAACGACCCAGGCCGACCCTCCACACAAGCCCCAGCGGCACTCGGAGACGAGAAGAGCCAACAGTCGCCCGGGCGCCCGGGCAACAGCCGCCCGTGCACACACACCCCAAACCCGGGACTACCCGACTGCGGTCACCACGCGCCTACCGGTCCGTGAACCGTATGCTGCGAGCTAAAACCCCCAGGGCTAAAATCTGCAGAGCCAGGAAGACCGCAGACAGAGACGACGGCTGACTGGGCGCCACGAGGCAAGACGCCGAGGCGCACACAGGCGAGGCATCGATGCGCCAGCCGTTGCGCCGGGCCAAGGGCGACCACGAGGGCTACCCACTACCTGCAAACACAGAAACCACTGACAACACAACACCGAAGAACTCATGCGACCAGCCGCCCGCGAGCCGCCATGGAACTTCGAACCCAAAGCTCGGCGCTGAGCGCCTGTCTGAACCCCAACCCTGTCTGAACCAATCTGATCAAAGCGCCCGGAACAGGCGACAAAAATTTGGAAACGAAAGCCAAGGTCGACAACTAAGATGTTGTGCGCCCCCACGCGAGCCAAGGCTCGCGGGCTAGGGGATGAGCCCTAGAGGCTAGTAGTTTGTTTATGGTTGGTATGGGGGTGGAGTTGGTGGTGGTGGGAGCCTGTGGGAGGGCGCCCGAACGCGGGTATTAGACACGCACGCCCCACGGCTGATGTCGGCAGATCTTATTACCTTGGAAGCCAGAGACTGCCGAAGTATCTCACGAACTTACCTGCTTGATTGCATTCAAACGTGTACCACACCTTTGACTTCCGCAGAGTCTGCACAACATGCTTTCTCTCCGAGCCAACGCCTCGTCGCGCGTCGCAGGTAGCAGCTTGAATTGTGCCCGACATTTATTGTGCCAAAGATAATCATAGCGTGCCACCGACCGACACACAGGCCGGCTGAATACTCGGGATGTGGCGGTCTGTCGTCGGCCCGCGCTTCTCCTGCCAGCCTCGCGGCCCCGCAGCAGCCACGTGTCGCACAGCATGGGCAAGGATGGTGGGTGTGCTGGGGTGCGGCTCAGGGCTTCCGGGGGGCCCGAGGAGGTGTTGCGACGACACGGGGACAGACGACCTGCCGTTGGAATCCGTCTGACCTTGCGGGGGTTTGGCCTCTCCCGGGGTCGCGGTCGCCGTCGCATGAACTCAGATACGCGCGTCCTGTGGTGCTTATCAACGCATCATCGACGCTTGTGTTGACTGCGTTGACTGTGTTGCAGTCGTTGACGGCTGGTTGGATGTGGCCAAGCTGGTAGCGGGCGGTGGCGGCAACAAGACGCCGTACGAGGAGTTCGCGGGCGCCATTGGTGAGCTTGAGAGCAGGGCATACCGGTAGTTTTGAGCTGAGCACAGCTGAGCAGAGAGAAGCGCACAGCAGAGCAGGGCAGGGTGCAGAGCTTCAGAGCAGAACAGGGCAGGGCGGAGCACTTGAGAAGAGCTGGGCTAAGCTGAGCTAAGTCGAGCACCAAAGCAGGGCAGCGCAGGGCAGCGCAGCGCAGCGCAGCGCAGCGCCGCAGGGCAGGGCAGGGCACAGCCGCAGGGCAGGGCATGGCAGGCGGCAGGGCAGGGCAGCGCAGGGCAGGGCAGGGCAGGGCAGGGCAGGGCAGGCGGCAGGGCAGGCGGCAGCGGCAGCGCCCCGAGATCTGCAAGCACGAGCGTGGGGGTCGAAAAGCATCAGGGGAGGAGGATTGGGGCAGTCGGCGCCCTTGCGAGGAGGCGTTGCGTTGGGGAGGAGGCACGCAGGGGGCGGGGAGGCACCGGCGACTTGGGGGCGACACCCGATCACGGCAGCGCCGGCGGATGGAGGGATGCAGTCTGTCACTGTCAGGACAGCTGCGGCCAAGCGCCAACACCGGTTGTTCCAATCCCTGCCGCAACTGTTGTGATTATCACGGCTGCGGTCGAATGCTTTCGTGACTGCTGGTGCGAACCTAATCCCACAGGTCGGGACATCTATGTGGACATCGCGGGCTGGCACCTGTACCTGCGGGTGCGTGTGGTTGGAGTGGGTTGGAGCGCAGGGGAGGGGAGTGACGGGGTGGCGTTGCTTTCGCCTTTCCTAGTAACGAACACGAGACGCTTGAAGACGCGGACTCTCAACAAATACACACACGCGCAGTGTGCTGCTGCACGCACGGTGTAGACCCTCTCTTTTGTGCTTCCCTGACACTCCCGGTGTGGACAACAGGACATGGGTACGGGCGTCCCCGGCAGCAGCTACAAGATGAGCCAGGCGCTGGCGCAGCAGCTGGGGCCTCAGGTGCGTGTGTGTGCGTGTGTGTTAAAGAGCACAAGGAAAACATTGCGCAAAGACAGTGTATGCGATGCAGCAAAGCGACGGTTTGCGTGTGCGTGTGTGTGTGTGTGTGTTAAAAAACGAAACGAAAGCCCGCCCAATGACGCGACGGAGTTACTTACCGATACCCACCATTTTACCGAGCGTCGCGTGACTGTCGTGACCCAGGTAGTCATACTTACCCGCGATAAGCCTGGAACCCCACGGGCGACCATTCGGCCTGACCCCGCGATGCACCTGTATGCGTCCATGCTCCGCACCCTGGGCGCGCTAAACAACGTTTACCCAGCACGCCTAATTCCCGGATTCCCGCCCGCTGGTCGTAGTCGAGCTCACCTATAGGCAAAGGTGGAAGCATGGGCATAGGGCGGCAGCGAGGAAGTGTGTGTGTGTGTGTGTGTGTGTGTGTGTGTGTGTGTGTGTGTGTGTGTGTGTGTGTGTGTGTGTGTGTGTGTGTCTTTGTCTCTGTTGTGGGCGTTCATGCCAGTGGGTGTGTGCGCGCGGTAGTCATTGCGCGCGTTGGTGGGGTCGGGCGGGCATCGGCGTCGTGTCCGTACGCGTGGTAGGAAAGCGCACGGGCAAGGAGCGAATTGCCACGTTAGCTCTCACGTCCAGCTTCCTCCTCCAAACCCCTGGTCGTGCCTTTCAAACCCAACCCCATACCTGAAACCCACGCTGAAACCCCATCCCCCATGAGCTCACCCCAGCCCACCCCGTATGCAGCTATGAGCAGCAGCAGCAGCAGCAGCAGCTGCATACTTACTCATGCATGAAACCCCACCCCATATCCCCTTCCCCAGCTGCCCAAAGGAGTGCGGGAGGCTGACGTGGAGGCCCTGCTCAAGAAGATCCCGGTCAAGCTGGGCGCGGGCAAGATCAAGGTGCGGTACGGCGTACGGCGTGGCGGGGGAGGGAAGGAAAGGGGGAGGGGCAGGAATTGCGAAATAGAGGGAGGAGGGGTGGGGAGGAGCGGTGGGGAGGAGCGGTGGGGAGGAGCGGTGGGGAGGAGCGGTGGGGAGGTCAGGGACACCAGGGGGCCCAGGGTTTCGCGGGCCACACGTACGGAGGCCGCCCGTGTGCCACACCTTGGCGCCCGTGTTGATCAATGTCGTTGACGGTGGGGGCGGAATGGCGGATCCAGTGAGTAGCTCTGGGGAGCACTCGAGCGATTTCTTTCGTTCCTGACACACATTCCCCCGCCCCCCCCCCTCACACACACACACACACACACACACACACACACACACACACACTCACACTCACACGTGTGTGTCCCCACCCAGGCCTCGCTGTACGACGTGATGCCGGCCATGTGTGTGGGCGACCTGGCGAGGCTGTGTGAGGACTTCGCGCGCCGGTGAAGCCGCGCGCCGTTTTTGTGGGGTTGTCGGTGAACCTGGGTGGGTATAGCCGGTGAAGCCGGTAAAGCGGCGGGTTGTGTGGGTTTACCCGTGTTGGTGGTGTTGGCGGTGTTGCTGGTGTTGGTGGTGTTGATGATGGCGCAGTATGCGCTTGCGGGCGGGGCGGCTGACGTTAGCAGCACGACCATTGGGCCGGGCGCCCGGGGCAATAACCAAGGCCTCAGCAAGGCCTCCGTTACTCCTGGAGAGTCTTCACATTATTGACACTACATCCCTAACTGAAGCTAGTTGGTTAGCAATTCGTCTACTACGCCTGATTCATCTGTCGTTCATCAATGCCATGATGGTCTTGGGCAATCATCGGGACGCGGGAGAACTGTGATGTGGTCACTGGGTGCCAATCGGGCTGTGTTGGCGGCCGGAGCCGTGCGGCAACTGTGAATTGGAGCTTCGTGTGGGCTGCTGTGTTCGGCTACTGTGGGAGTGGCGTACCCATGCGCATAAAGCGGTAACGGTGTGCGATGGGACAGTGTTAAGGCAGCTTGGTGAAATCCCGCAGGGTGCAGCTGATAGCGGTAACGGCACCCTCCACGAACATCATGACAGCTTTTACGGTTCCAGTGCGGGTGTGACCCTGTGTGACGGTGTGTCATCGAGCGGTTGAAACCTGCGTGCGCTGGCGTGAGTGCGCGGCATGTGCTCTCCTGTAGTTGCGCACAACTGCGATAATACCGTATATGGCCTACCCAGTCACGCGGATCTCAAATAGGTTGTGAATCCAGAGTTCTCACACCTCACAGAGTTCCAGTACGGTAATGTGCAAAAGTATGCGATCTCGTACTCGAAACAACATCAGGTGGGGTGTGAGTGTGTGACATAAAACACAGAGAGCCCCGCTTCGTGCGTGCGCGTGTCGTGTGGGGAGGACGTCAATGCGTGTTTGGTGGGGCCAACTCTAAGGCTGTACGAGTTCAGACAGCTTCAGGGCACGGTGCAATCAGGAAACTTAGCCCCTGCGCCCAGCTATCAGTGCCGACTGATCGTGGCCTGCATCGACGTTTGTTGTAGTCGATATCAGGGGGGGGCTCTCCTGGTCGATATGCAAATTAGCGGGGGGGTGCCCCCCCCTGCGCCCCCCCTCAAGCGGGGGGAGGGTTTCCCTCCCCCCGCAGGCGTGTCGTGCAGCGCGCAGAAGGGGAGGGCGGTGCAGGGGGGAGGGTTTCCCTCCCCCCGCCAGCGAGGAGGTTCGCCGAGCTGGGTCGCCGAGCGTGCTAAAAGTTCACAGCACATCGCAACTGTGCATGACTTTGCTCACCGACTATATCAACGGATACAGCTGCTCGCACATATCGTGTAAGCTTTCATCCCAGCCGATCGGAACGAGCGCGCTCTGAAATTCTTGCAAGTGCGCGCTCTGGCAGGCCAGACTGTGTCGCTAATACATCGCACTGTAAGTTATAGCTGCGCGCATTCTCGAGGAAGCCAAGAAAGCGCAGTTACCGGCTTCGTTCATACGCTGCACTCGCTCTCGCGGCCTGGAAAGAAGATCACGTATACAGGAAGCTGCGAATAATCGATCATGCTAGTTGGTTCGAGCTAAATCGCGCTGTAGCGCAAACGCACCGGGTGCGTCACACTTTCCATGGCATATGTATATAGCTGGGCTAAAGAGAATGGCGATGAGGAAGGAGGTTGTGGCGATTGGCGAAAGGTTGAAGATCGACGCCGGGGGCGGGGGTAGGAAAGCGGTTGAGCAGGGCGGTGGAACATTTGGGAGATGGGGTCTCTCAGGTGCTGCAGCCTGTGGGCGTCCCAAGCGTGCGTGGATTGCAAGAGGGACCTGCGGGCGCACCCCACGCGCCTGTGACGTGACGTGACGTGTAGTTGCGGAGTGTGATCACCCAGCCCCGGAGTCTGGACCCCAGGTAGGGGCGTGCCACCTGAAATACCCGAGCTCTTACAGGGCGCGCAGCTATGCGAGTGCCAGCGAGGTGGTGGCGGGATGTCGCTTGCTGACATTGTGTCGCAACCTGACCATGTCAAATAACTCTGCAGATAACTTGCAAGCTGCTATAGCGTTTTCCCCAGCGAGCTGCACTCGCTGAGGTCGGCTGAGGTGCAAAATCTTGAATTTTTGGATCACTGATAGCTGTTGTTTAAAGCTCATAAGTCGACCGCATATGGAGTAAGAACGGGCCGAAAACAATTTGGCCGAAGGCAACCAGCCTGGGGCAAGATGCGATCGAGCAGGCCTGCCCCCACTCACCCCGACATGTGTCAGGCGTGAGCCATCCTTGTGAAAGGGTTTCCAACCTGCGCAAACTGCTTTTCCGGATGGGAGCGAGCACTGGCGTGCAGAGCGGGTCCTCTGAGCGGGCCTCGCTCGTTCACAAATTACGACATTAACCGCTCCTCGACCGTTGTCCGCGGGCCACGTGCGAGTCTGGTCGCGTTGGAGCTGCAGCCCAAGCTCACTCAGGCGCGGCTGCCATCCCCGGAGCAGGCTAGCACCACCCCGCGCGTGTGCTTAAGTTCCGAGGAGCGGTTGACAGCCTAACCGACACACCCCTCAGTCAGTCGGCAAAACCCCAGTTGACGCAAAGTGTGTTCACGGCCAAGCATGTCCCGCACTCCTGTGCAGCTGCAATCCAAAGCTGGGAGCGCTTTCAGAGCGTTACACGATTGTGGCCCTTTGTGGCGCAGATGACGGCCAGGCCCATGCAATCTGCGCGCGCCGGGCGTCGTGCCGCACGTTGTGCCGTCGGCCGCAAAACCACAAGGGTTTTGCCAATCGGGGCAACGCAACCTGCTGCGCACAAATTAATAACTTAAGATGGGGCACTCTCGCATCTGTAGTTCCTAAGGGCAGTACCCTGAGAGCGCGGCGGGTGCGATGGACCTTTGCAGGTCCTCGCCTGTCGCTCATTAAACTTTTGCCGCCCGCACCGCCATACAAACACGCTTCGCCCCTTAAACACAGCCTCTGGAATTCACACTCGGGCGTTTACGAACACGGCGCTTCCAGCGGGAGTCCAACCCAACCGCGGTAGTATCAGAACGACAGTGCGGGCGAAGTTAGCTCTTTGACAGTGAGAACTCATACAACTTTATACAATCTCTCTCTGCGCGCAACTGGACTTGCGCGTGCCTCCGCCAGGGACGCATCGACGCTTGCGAGGCCCTTCCGCCCGCTGCGGCTAACATCAGCATTAATAACAAGCAGCAGTTACATTACTGCTCACGGCCTCTGACTTGTGCCAGCATTCCAGCTTGGCCAGGCCACCTGGCGCTTGCTCCTGCGCGTCGCCGATCGATGCGCGCCCAGTGACAAGGTAGGAATCACTCATTGTGCAATCTAAATTGATTTATGATGCTAGGTTTGGGAGGGCCGGCGCCAGGGTTCAGAAATCGGGCGAGCCGTTGATTCGCAACGGTATCAGGTTGCCAGAGACCGCGGCATTGTGCAACTGTCGGGTAACTATTGTGCGAATCTAATGAGACGTTTTCTTGCGGAAAAGGGGGCCCGTTGGCGCTCGTTTGGTCCTCAAGGCCCCGCCCCCGCCCGACGAAACACGCGGTAGTGTGGAGAATGCGGAAATGCATGCAACGTTCACATGCAAACTTGATTCCCTGGTGCTCTGGCTCTGGCTCGCAGCTGTTCGACGCATCGTCGATTTAATGTACATCGCACCCAGCGCACCAACGTCCGCGGCCCAAGTTGACAATACTGGTTTCACGGAACATCAGGCATCAGACCATGCAGCGGGCGCGGGCCAGGGTCCAGACTACGCCCGAAAACTAGGCGCCTGCTGCGGCGTGGCGCCTTCCGCTCCAGGCCTCGGGGTTGCATTTCGCCGCACAAGCGACAGTCGGTCGACGCCGCAGCCGGCACCGCCTGACTCGCTGGAATCCCCAGATCATCCGTTCCGCGGGACCTTGCGCGCCTCTTGCGAAAGTCCTTTCGCGCTTAAAGCCCCCTCGATGCAGGCCCCAGACGTGGTTATGAGTGAGGCCTCCTCAGGAGCTGCGGGTGGGGCCGCCGACTGCGTGGCTGACGCCCGGTGTGACAAGGCGGGAGGGGACATGTGGTCTCGAGCCTCCTCAGCAAGCAAGCCAACCGTGGCGGGCAGCGCATCAGCCGCCGGCGCTTCCGCCGTCGCGTCGCCGGAAGGCAACGCCGCGGCTGTCGCAGCTGCTGCCCCCCGCACGAGCAGCCCGCCGCCGACGGCTGTAGCAATGGCGGCTGCGGCAGCAGCGGCGGCAACAGCCACCGCAGCCACAATGGCGGCGCCGCTGCACTGCCACGCCTCCTCGGCGTCACCCTCCCCTGACGGCCTGGGTTTCAGCAGCGGACCTTTGAGTGTGTCAGCTCTGGCAGACGCGGCAATGGAGCCTGCGGCAGCGCACGGCAGCGGCGGTTCCCGCACAGGCGCTGCGGGTCCCACCGCTGCCGCTGCGGCCGCAGCCGCGGACGCCGTGTTTGCAATTGCGGGAAATGAGGCCCCCCGGGCGCACTCAGACGCCGCGGCAGCCGCAGCCGCCCTCTACCAGGCTTCTGATACGGCCCAAGCCTTCAGGTGGGCGCAGTCCGCTTCAGCCTTGCGGACTGTTTTGTGTTTCATTCTGGATGCAAGCGACAAACTGTAGCGGTTTACGAAATTCACAAACGGGGTACAGCTATCTGCGATGAATGTTTTTATGTTTCTGTTGACGAGCGCGCGTGTGACTAAGCCTAACCTTCGCGGCCTGCGCCCCGCTTATCTGCTTGCAGGAATGACCTGGCCAAGCAAGGTCAGCTACAGCGGCACCTGCGCGACCGCACCACTCCGGGCTGGCCAGCAGACGGCGGGGCCGGCGGCGGGCCAAACCCCCAAACGCCCCGCGGCGCAGCCGCTTCTGCAGCTACTGCCACGGCAGCGGCCCCCGCCGCCGCTGCTACTGCCGCCACGCCGCCAGGCCCCACGCGGGGCCCCACGCCCAGCGGTGCCCACAGTGGCGCTGTTGGGCCCAGTTACTCACACAGCCTGCAGCCCCCACCAAAGACGCTGGTACCAAACCACTGGCTGTCACCGTCGCCGACGCACAGCTCGGGTGACTCGCACCGCAGCAGCCCCGACGGCAGCAGCCCTCCCCCCGCCGCCGCGAGGACTCAGTCCACCTGCTGCCCCGCCGCCTCGCCTGCTACAGCCCCCGCGATAGCCACTGCCACAACTGCCACTGCCACAACTGCTGCTACTGCTGCCGATGACGCCACCCCGCCGGGTCCTGCAGGGCCGCCAGCGCTTGCGGCAGCCGCCTCGCCGCCGCGGAGCGGGGCTGTGGGTGACGCCCCACCGACAGGGGCCGGGCACCAGCACCAGCACCTACTACAGCCTCCGCCGCTGCCGCTGTCGCCGCATGTCCGGCGCGTGCTGGTGGAGTGGATGGGCGAGATGTGTGCACAGCTGGGCCTGGGCTCAGCGGTGTTGTTCAGTGCGGTGGCCTACCTCGACTGCTTCAGCGCGGTGCAGGTGTGCGTGTGTGCGTGCGAGCGCAAGAGGAAGCAACGCGTTTGTGCGGAAAAGATGCGTGTTTATTGGAGGTTTGTTGAGAGATTTTTTTGTGAGGCGTTGGGAGGGGGCTGTGGGGATGTGTCTCGGGAGATCCCGTGGCCTGAGAGGGGTCAGTTGCGTGAAGCTGTGGTACCGCAGCTAGCTAGCGCCTGCCAGCAGTTGCGTGGATTGTTGTGATTTGGTTTTCCAGGCGGTGGCTGGATTGATGGGTGCAACCCATATGCAGAACCTGCCATGTATCTGGCTGGCCTGTCGTAGCCTGTTGCGGCTCCACCGGACAACCCCGTCATGGTCACACGGGCTTTCCCACCCCCGTGCCGTGACGTGGCCCCTCTGCCAAACCACAGGTCGTCAGGACGCCGGACGGGGTTCTACAGCTGCTGGCAATCACATGCTTGGCGCTGGCATGCCGTCAGGAGGTGTGTTGTGCCCCACAACGACACGCCCGAAAACCTTTGCTTTGCAGTACCGGAGAAACGTGCTAGGCCACCGGCGCCGTTGTTTGTATTGCATTGTTGTGCAGTGGGGGTAGTGCGGGCTCGGGGTTTTGGGTGATTTCCCTTCCTCGCTCGCCGCACATCGCCTGGAAGGCACGGGGGAAGGCTGGGGCGCGCGTCGTATTTTGCCAGCTGTGACTAATAGTCTCCCGTTTACAAACCCTAGTTTGCCACCGAAGCTCATTAATATTGGCGTGTCTTATATGACTCTCGCGGATTATGTTCAAGCTTACAACTGCGAGCGAGCCTGGAACCAACCCCCAAAAAACCGATTTGGTAAAAAAACGATCTTTCTCGCTCGCAGGGTTCCATCTCGCGCCTGTCGACCGCCAAGTGGGCCGGCGTGGTGGTGGACCCCACAGACGGCCAGCCGTTGTACACGGTGAGGCGGTGATGGATTCACACGTTGCTGCAGGTCCAGACCATGACCACACATACATGAACTCAAGCAGTGCCGTAGCATGCGGCTGTCGGCGCCCCCGACCGTCCTCACGGGTCATCATGCTAGTTTGTGCAGGTCCCGTATCCTGCCACCCAGCACCCTCGCCCCACCCCACGCCGTCCAGCCATCCAGCCATGCCTCTCCCACACGACCGCCACATCCTTGCGCACAGTCGGGCCCCACACGCACCCCAACCCTTCCCCCTCTTCCTGAATGCCTCTGCCCCCCTCCTCTGTCTGTACTCGGCGCTCCATTGCGTCATCCGGTAACCCTGCCACTCTGCATGATGGAGTCTTGCAGCCTCCTCCTCCCGCGCCCCGTGCCCCCCGTCCCGCCCCCTTCCCGCCTCGCCTCCTGCTGACATGTCTGGCACCCCCGCTGGGTCCGTCTCGGCGTTCTTGGCATTTTGGAATGAAATGTTTGCTCCCTCCCCTCCCATTCTCACGCTCGCTCGCCTGCCAGGCCGAGGACGTGGGACGCATGGAGTGGTTGCTACTGGAGAGTCTGGAGTGGCGCACGCAGCTGCCCCACCCGCTCAGCTCTCTCACCCGCCTGCTGCACGCCCTTGGAGAGGCCCCCGGGCTGGAGGCCTGGGCACGCCGCGTCGCCGGCGGCGGACAGCAGCCGCAGCTACAGCCGCCGCAAATGGGCGGCGGCTTGGCGGCGGCGGCGGAGCACCAGCAGCAGGGGCAACAGCTACCGCCGGCGGGGGCACTGCCGGCGCCGGCGTCGCCCTTGCCGGCGGCGCCGTCGGCACGGCCGGCCACCGGCGGCGGCCACGGCGGCGGCCACGCTGGCATGGCGGCGGCGGCGGCGGCGGCGGCGGCTGGCGTCGTGCCCATGCAGACGGACGATGCGGCGACGGACGGGGATGAGCTGTATGCTGATGAGCAACTGTCGCCGACAGAGGTCGGGGCTTGGCACCAGCCGTACCACCAGCAACAGCAACAGCCTGCGGGGTATGGCGGTGGCGCAGCGCCGCCGGCAGCGGCGCAGCCGGCGGCGCCGCTGCTGCTACTGCTGCAGCACCAGCGGCACCAGCCCGACCTGCGGGTGCTCGCGTTACAGATCCTTGTGAGTTATCAGGGCAGCTAGAGTAGGAAGGCGAAAGCCTTACATGACATACCTTCTCGACCTGACAGACTGAGCCCACCCGACCCCAATCTATCCCTTTCTCGCACGCACCGACCCGATATCCTAATGCCCCTGCTCCTGCTCGCGCCGCCTGCTATCCCCTCGCTCGCTTCTCTCACCCGCCGCACAGGAGCTCTCGCTGATGGGCTGTAGCTACACCTGCTTCGCGCCCAGCACGATGGCACTCACCTGCCTTGCTACTGCCGTGGCAGCTGCTGCTACAGCCGCCGGCACCTGCGCCCCGCTGCCGCGGCAGCGGCAGCAGCAGGGAGGACGGGAGCAGCAGCAGGAAGTGGGGGAGGGGGAGGAGGGACCGCCCGCCACTCCGATTGGCGTGACGGTGGCGGCAGCGCGGCGGCAGTCACGCCCACTTCTGGAAGGCGCTGTTTACCCGCCGCTGCTGCAGGCGATTCGGGATGAGGCGACCGCGCTGGCGGCGGCGCTGGCGGTTGCGTTCGGCATCGTGCAAAGCGAACTGGCTCCGAACTTACATTCTTGCATTACCGCCGTGCATGCACTCATCACAGGCTCGATACCATGGGTACAGTAATCATGACGTGGATGCGAAATTACAAAGACGGGACAACTTATGACGTGCGTTTTTGCGCGGATCGGTACGAATAAGCACGCGTACAACACCGGGCAGCGCAGGCGCGCAATCAAGGCAAGCTAGCTCTAGGGCTGGGTGACATAGCACGGATGTAGTTTCTGTTCATGACAGATCAGTTAATGCCAAACTGCACGCGTCTGAAGGCGCAGGGGTGGTATGGGGTACCTGTCCCACCAAGGCTCTGGTCACCCCAGGATTGGACCGACTTGCTTGACATGCTTTGTGCCGCGACCTCCAATCCCAATCCAATCCATGGAGGTGTGACCGGCGCCGGGACCAATCCTATACTCCCATACCACCCCTCAGAAGGAAGAGATGGCAATCGGTATTCTCTTCGGGAAAGCAAAATGTAGAACAGTGCCCGGCATGTAAGCCGCGGCCTCAGTCATCAGGCATCATGGTTGGCAGGGATTCGCACGGAGAATGCATCAGCATGAGGCGAAATACTTCTTTGTGTGGAGGATGCATGTATGTAGAATTGCATGGCAAGTCAACGTCACCAGTCATGCGTGTTGCGTATGTGTGCAGATGTGCCAGTGGGGGTTTCATAATCTGTTTAGCCCAGCTGGAGATCAGCAGGTCAGCTGCGTCCGCGTGGTTAGTTGCGGGCCAGCGGTGACAGATGCGTTGATGTTATTAGTTGGTACGGTTCCCGACAGCCGGGGACCGAGTGTGGCACAGAGAGGCTCCCCAAAGGCTCAAAGTTTTATATTATGATGGTTGATGTTCGTTTCTTGCCGGCGCTGTGCACGCCGTAGCCGTTTGCAGGCACATTCACTGTTGGCTCATACAGCGCATAGGCACCAGCATCAGTATAGTGTGAGCATCTGTGGATTGTTTGGCAAGTCATCCGGTAGTATGATAGTTGCCAGCAGTAGCTACTCGAATCAAAGGGTCCGTTCTGCATTGTGTGCCGTCGCCAAGGCGGTCGCGCGCCTCTGGCGGCGGCCGGGGGGAGCTTTGTTTCCAGCTCGCTAGCTAACTAGCTAGCTAGCGACAGAGAATGCAGGGAAAAGTCAAGTCAGTTGCGGGATGCAGGCTGGCATCGCGGTAGGCGTGGTGGGGGCATTGCTTCTGGTATGCCACGTGGCTGTCCGTGACGCACCGGCACCGCATGTGGCTGTAGAGATTTAGAACTCTAACTACATACTACGAAGCTGAGCTAGCCTTCTCGTGGAGCTTGTTGCTCATAGAACAGCAGGGCCGCCCCAGGCGATAAGCCCACATGTTTTTACGGCTCAGCGTTGGTCCTGCAGGTTAACAGATAGACTGTTGGGACGCTGAGCAATATCGTAGGAGTGTATGAGGTACCCTTCGTTGGCTTCTGTGGGGTACCTTAAGTGGGGAGGGGCCGCAGAGCGTTGGGACGAAAGCATGTTGCTGCAGAGAGTTACTTCGTGAGGCTGGGCGATTGGGTGGCGGTTAGAGTTATCATATGCTACAGCGCTTTCAGAGCAAAGCAACGAGAAGGCTTTAACATATTGAACGTCGTGCCAGCAGGCAGGCGTGAAGGCGACGCAGGACGGGCGCAATTAAAGTGGGAGTGTTACAAGGTAGGTGGTGCGGCTGTGATGATACTGCAGAGATCGAACAACTCAAAAGCAAGCCCGAAGCCTTTTTTTGTACGGGGGCGACTCGGATGGGGGGGGGGGGTGTTATGGGGTTCGGTGGCAAAAGAATGGAGAAGCGTGGGTGAAAATGCTTGCATATATAGATTGGTGGTGGCCCCGGGCCGGGTTGTTTATACCCGATTTCCGCAGTACTGTATTCATGGTGGAATATTCCTCAGGAGGTGGGGTAGCCGATAGGAGAAGCGCACACGTCAGCGCGAACGGTGCGATGGGTCGTGTCGGGCAGACGAAGAGCAGGCTTTGCCTGGCATGTTTATTCACGCTCGGTTTGTTTCGGACCTTAGAAGTTCTGGCTGTGAGACAGCAGCCGGGTCCCGTAGGCGTGCAAGAGCAGAGCGCTCATTGGTTAGCTGATAGAGGTTACATGTGGTTAGCTGATAGAGGTTACATGTGGGACGACAGCCGTGGACTAAGCCAGGGCCCCAAAAACATACGAGACACGCACGCTCACCCGAGGAGAGATCCCCGAATGACCCCCATGCTCCTCGCCTCCGGAGAGGGGAGGAACCCCAGGCCCGGCTCACCGCACTCCCACCCCGCGCCCCCACCCTTTCCCCTGCTGTGTTCTCTGCGTGACAGACAAGCAACGCCGCCTGCCCATATCTTGTCCCGACCACTAGAGCTCGGGTAGCTGGGCTCATGGGCTAAGTTGAGTTCGGGAGGAGGTTTGACGGGGGTGGGGGAGGAGTCGAGCCGCATAGTGACAGGTGGGTTGGGCATGCTGCTGCGCACATTTGTGTTTTGAAGCGCTTCATTGCATTTGAGGATGGCAACGGCCCTGTGTAGCAGCATCGTCGTCAGCGGTGTGCAAGGGTATGCACCGCTGCCTTCACCTGCTCCCTGTGAGCATGTGAGTGGCTCAGTGGCCGGAAAACGTAAGACGTGGGGCATCTATGGGGATGTTTGATCCTTGATTACATCGGTCTGGAAGGGGCGACGATGAGTTTGTAACGACCCCTTCACCATTCGTGAATGTGCATGGTAACCATTTGGTTAGCCCCTGTTTATCGAGCTGCAGCCCCAGGGGGACAGGTGCGATGCGCAGCTGGGGTAAACAGCCAGCTGGGGGTGTCCGGGTTTGGGCACGCGCGCCAGTCCAGACTGATGTGTGCTTGACTGAAACAGATGGAATAGAGTCGACATATATGTGAGAACTACTTCATAGGGACACACCAACCTTTTCGCACTGAGCTGTCTCAGCCAAAATGAAGTTCCCGACCCTGCCCGAGGTAGATAAACGTGACCGCGATGAGCCCACCGATACATTGATCAAGTCATTGCTTGATGAGGAGCAGGCCAGCAAGAAGCAGAAGAAGGGAGGCGAAAATGCGGGACCGTCGACAGCGGCGCCAGCTCCCGTGCGGAGAGGCAAGACGCTTGCAGAAATTGAAGCTGAGGAGGGCGGCCCTGTCAAGGAAAGCCTGGTCGGCATGGCCCACACGCGACGAGCCGAGAACCGGAAGAAGCGCGAGGAGCGGGACATAGGCGACACGGACGTGTCCGTCGCCAACACGGAGCGTTTTGAAAAGGAGGGCCTTGAAGTGGAGGAAGAGGATGGTATCCAGTTTGAGCCGTTCAACTTGAAGGCGGAGCGCGAGGAGGGTGTCTTCGATGCTGATGGCAACTACGTCTACAAGAAGAAGGAAGGCGAGGAGGGCGAGGACGGCAAGGACGCTTGGCTCGCCTCGGAGGAGGCCAAGGTGGTCAGCGATGAGGTCCGTAAGCGGATAGAGGAGCAGCGCGCAAGGGCGGAGGTGGCGCAGCGGCAGGCGCCGCTGACAGAGCGGCAGATTGCACAGGTGGGGCCGTGGCGCGCAAGACCGCTTGAGCGTGCGAGTCTATGCCGCAAGCCCGTAGGTTCTCAGGTTTAGAAGGTTGTGCAGCTCCGCAGTGCGGGGTGTTACGCTGTATCCGTAATTCGTGTTGGGACTGCGGTTGGCCGGCGTACGGCGTACGGTGCGGCGCCACAGTTGCATGCGAAAAATGACGCGCAGTCCGTCTTCCGTCACCCGTTAACCCTGACCTTTCTCGCATGCTGCGATCCAACCACGTGCTCGGTTTACAACATGAGCTTGCACTCATCACTTTTTACATCTCATGCCCGCAGCGGAAAGCCGACATGGCTGCACTCATGCTCCCCGGAGAGACCGTCACCCGCGCACTCAAACGCCTGGGCGGCGGCGGCGGCGCAGCCGGCGGCGCCGCGGGCTTGGGCCGTGCCATGGGTAAACGCGAGCGCGCCAGGCTGCAAGCGCAGCAGGCGGCGGTGGCGGCGGGCGCCGCCGACGGTGAGGCTGGCAACCAGGCGCAGCAGCAGCCCCAGCAGGAGGGGGAGGCGGCGGCGGAGGCGGCGGCGGCGCGACAGGCGGCATTTGTACGGCTGACGGATCTGGCGGACGACCTGCTCAGTGAGGGCGAGATGGAGATCTACGGCTGTACGACGGAGGAGCTGATTCGGTCCGCGCGCATGTGGCTGCCGCAGCTGGCGGCGGCGGCGGCTGGGCAGGCGCCGGCGGCGGCAGCGGTCGGCGCCGCGGGCGCGGTGGCGCCGGCGGCGCCGGGCGAGGGCGTCAAGTCGGTGGCGGTAGACAGCGATGAGGACATGTTTGGGGACAGCGATGATGAGGGCAAGAAGGGGTCGAAGAAGGAAAAGGAGGTGACGGCGGTGGCGACGCCCACGGCATCGGCGGCGCCAGCCGCCGCGCCCGTGGCGGCAGCGCCGCCAGCAGCGCCGGCGGGGGTGCCGTCAGGCGGCGGTGGGCCGGGGGCGCCGCCGGCTAAGAAGCAGCGACGGGAGGCTGGCGGCGACGGGGAGGAGGTGGACTACGGCAGCTGGCCGGTGAAGGAGCTGAAGCGCTTGCTGCAGGTGGGGCGGAGGAAGGGTCAGGGATGGGCAGAACCGGGGAGGAGCAGCGAAGTGCTTGCTGCAGGTGGGGCGGAGGAAGGGGCAGGGAAGGGTCAGGGTGCCCAGGGAAGGGGCAGGGAATGGGCAGGGGCAGGGAAGAGGCACGGAAGGGGTACGGAAGGCGCAGGGAAGGGCACGAGGGAAGGGGCAGGGAAGGGGGAGGGAAGGGACACGGAACGGGCAAGGAAGGGGTAGGGGAGGACCAGGGAAAGGGCAGGGGAGGACCAGGGCAGGGCGGGGCGGGGATGGGCAGGGCAGGGCAGGGGAGGAGCAGGGCAGGGCAGGGGAGGAGCAGGGAAGGGGCAGGGGCATGATGGCATGATGCTGCTTCACCCCACACCCAAGCACGCCCTGTGCGCTGGCCCCCTCTCCCTTATGCGGCTATAGCAGCCGCACACAGACACACGCACACACACACACACACACACACACACACACACACACACACACACACACACACACACACACACACACACACACACACACACACACACACACACACATAACCCTCTCCCTTTGTGCTTTCCTAACGCGCGCGGGTGCACACACACACACACACACACACACACACACACACGAACAGCGGGCGGGAATCAGGGCATTAGGCGTGCTGGGTCACCGTTGTAGCGCGCCCAGGGCGCGGCGCATACAATGCATATGGGTGCCACTCGGGGTCAGGTCGTTCGTCGATCGCCCGAGGGGGGGGTTCCAGGCTTTTTGCGGGTAAGTATGACTACCGGGGTCGACGCGGCTACAAGAGGCTCGGTATCGGTAGGTATCCGTAAGTAACTCCGGCGCGCCGTCTGGGGGGGCTCGTTTTGTTGTTTTCGTTTCAACACACACACACACACACACACACACACACACACACACACACACACACACACACGCGGAGACACACACACATACACACGCCCCCCCCCCACACACACACATATGCACGCACACACGCACACACACACACACAGACACACACACACACACACACACACACACACACACACACACACACACCGTATCCGTAAGTAACTCCGTCGCGCCGTCTGGGCGGGCTTCGTTTTGTTGTTTTCTTTTCAACACACACACACACACACACACACACACACACACACACACACACACACACACACACACACACACACACACACACACACACACACACACACGCACACACGCACACGCAGGAGCGCGGCGTGGACGCCAGCAGCATCGTGGAGAAGGGCGACCTCGTGGCGCGAGTGAAGGAGGTGCTGGCGGCGGCGGCCGTAGCAGCGGGGCCCGGCGGCAGTAGCAGCGGCGGGCCGGGCGGCAGCAGCAGCGGCGGGCCGGGCTCGTTTGAGGCGCCGGCGGGTTATGTGTTCGATCCTACGAGCGGCTATTTTTTCAGCGAGGCCAGCGGCATGTTTTATGATACCAGCACTGGCGGCTACTGCCAGGCCTCCACAGGAAAGTGGTACTATCTGGACGCAGGGAGCGGCAGCTTCGTGGAGTGGAAGCAGTAGCGGCTGTAGCGGCTGTAGCAGTGGCCGCTGTGGTGGAGGGGCGGTGGGAGCAGTAGCAGCTGCGGTGGAGGGGCGGTGGGGGCAGTAGCAGCTGCGGTGGGGTGGCAGTGGGGGCAGTAGCTGTCAGCAGCAGCCGCGGCGGGCGAGTGTCGATGCCTTTGACGAATGGCCGCGCTGACGGGGCGAGGGCGGGGGCTTGGGCGGACGGACACGTGCGTGTCAGGGTGGGCCGGCCGGTTGCAGGCGCGTGATACTGCGTTACATGGAGGAACTTGCGGTTGAGTGCGGTTGAAAGAGGAGGAGGAGGAATGGGGCGTGAGGATGCTGGCGTACGTACGTGCGTATGTGTTCTTGCACTACCGTATTCTGTGCCTACTGGGGGGCTGGTGGCCACTGCGTGCCGTAGCGGACCAGGCTTGTGCAAACACGTTTCCAGCACGGCAGTGTGGCGCTCATATGACGCCGGTCGCCTGATTGCAGGTGCGCTATCACTCTGCGTCGCGCGCGGTGTGGCGTCGTACAATGTCTGCGTGGTGCTGTCGCCTGGCCGGGCGCCCGGAGCGTGAGGAATGCGCGTCAGCAAACCTCTATGAGCCAGCCAGCGCGATCATCGGTGCAGTACGGTAGCTGCGAACCCACGTTGCGACTCAAATCCCTGACACGCCTTGTGGGGTTTGTGGGCCGGGGTTCTACACCCTTCTCCCTTAGACTACGCTTCTCACCACCCTCTGCTCTTGCTCGTACTAGAAATTCAACGGCGCGGCAGTGCGCCAGTGCGGCATGCATCCCGAGTCCAAGCCCGGCCGGCACCCAGATACAGGAATGGCCGCACCTCGCTGCCTGCCGGCCTTGGATACATCAGCCCTTGGCCCGATGCGTGCGTGCACAGCCGTGCAGCACCCCCCCCCTCATTGAGGCCATCTCGCCCGGTCTTCCCCGTCACGCCAACTCGCCAAGTTCATTTGCCCAGTCAGCGGCACGCACCTGGTGTCGGCAGCCGGCTGCGAGTGCGCGAATCAGTGCTCGTATATTCCATCTACACTGTAGAAATCTGCCCAAAATCTGCCGAAGGCGGAGAAGAAATTTTGGGTTTGGGTGCCGCGCATCTACGCAGGTGTAAACGTTTTTGGGCAAAAATGGGGGAAGCGTAGACGTTTTGGGAGGCTTGGGGGCTTAAGTAAATGCCGCGGTCAGGGTCAACTACGCATGTGTAGATGCCGGGTGCCTGAGGGCATCTACAAGAGCACTGGAGCGAATGCCTTGTTGCTGTCAATGCTTCTATGCCGCTACGGCCGCTACGCCGGTACGTGATGTTCTGCTCCCCGTGCGGCCCCGTGTGCTGGTTTGCATGATCCTGTTGAGTGCCGACTTGTCGAACACAGGTACAGAGCTTGGTACAGAGGTAAAATCCTTTTACAGAATGGGCTGTTATCGAGTGGGCTCTGCTGGTACGCAATAAACTCCACACCCCGTCAAGAATTGCCACAGGCTGGAATCACCGCAGTCCTTCGATGCACCCGGCTGACCTCCAGATATGCGGCAAAAGCACGAGATACCGCACACGGTAATCGCACACAGCGTTCCCGAACCCCCAGCCCAGCCAAGAGCCCAGCCAACGTCAGTGAAGACGAACCCAGACAAACATACGGAAAGTATCTAAAGCCCGGGAGGTATCACTAATCAGCCTTTCGCGTTCCGTCCCGGCACATTCAACTGGTTCACTGACTGGTTCAGCCCCAAACTGTGATGCACGCAGCGTGCAGCCATCACTGCGACCGTACCACCCCTGCAAATGCGCATGATGCCAACCCAGTCACGCCCCAGGCGCGCCGCATGCATCGCCCGACACCGGCCAACCCTTCTTCCGCCCCCATGACTTTCGCACGTGTGGTATTCTCGACTTCTGTGCACACCCAAACGCGAATGCTGACGCATGGACCACCCTACGCCCACAGCCCTGTGTTGCACGCTACTGACTGGGTCTACCTCGCTCATGCAAGCTAGACAAAAGAACTGTTGGGAGGGAAACAAACATACGCGTCCCTACCCCCTAGATGTATGCCCCACAGCCCCTCACAATTACGTCCCGAACGCCCGAACAGCGAAACCAAGCCGCCAACACCCCCACGCCACCGCCGCCGCCCGCAACCACACCCATCTCCTCCGTCTCCAACCCACAGCTCCGCCAACCGACCCGCAAAGTCAGCAACGCAAGCAAGCTCATGCGTCAGCCCAGCCAGCCAGCCAGCCTAGCGAACAAAGCCCGACACACACATACCCGCGCCCGCGCCCGCACACGCACACGCTTCTCCCTACACGCGAGCCCGAGCCCCCTTACAAGCCGCCCAGGCTGTTGCGTGCGGAGCTGGTGGAGGGCGGCGCGCCGAACACGGCGATGTGCGCTCCGACGGCGATATTCTCAACGGGCAGCTCCTCAAACATGGTGTTGACGCGGTAGGCGTCCAGGTCTGTGTGTGCGTGTGTGTGTGTGTGTGTGTGGCGGAGGGGGCGGAGGGTGCGTTGGGGTTGGGCTACATTCAGGATTAGCAACGGAAATGGTAGGCGCTAGGGTTGGGTGGGTGGATAGGTGGAGTGGGGGTTGGGTCGGGTCGGGTGGAGGTTGGGTGGGTTGGTGGACGTTGGTTGTGTTGGAGGCTTAAGGGGCGAAAGCCCACATGCCGTTCCCTTGCGAGCCAAACACAACAGGCCGTTCAGCACGCCCCACCACGCGGCCGCGTATTGGAACCGTTAGCGAGCCGCGTGCCACCGCCAGCAGCCACGTGTAAACCACGCGCGCTCGTGCGATGCCCCCTTGCGAACGCAACAGCCTCAGTGGCCCCAATGCTGCCGCACGCCGTTCTGTCCTCACCTGGGAAGGCGGTGATGAGCAGAGGGATGAGCTCCGCCACCAGGGTGCGCCGGGCCTCAGCCGTAATCTGCTGGGCGCTGCTGCGCACCTTGACCTGTGAGGGGGTTGGGAGAAGAATGGGAGGAAGGGCACGGCGGATGGGTGAGGGCCGTGTGTGTGACTGTGTATGGCTGGATGCGGTGGGGGTGGCTGGATGGGAATGGAGGGGGGCGTGTGGGAGTGAGACAGGAGGATGGGAGCGTGAGCGGACAGCGGGTTCCGGCCCATCCTGCTTGCACGACAATGGTTTGAGTCCGATCGCAGAAGGGGCGATGGGTGGGTTGCGATCGAAAAGGGGGGCCAGGGCTAAAGGAATTCCCCACACCTGCTGACACCGTTGCCCTGATCGCCACCCCACTAGTCGTGCGTCTGCCTTACTCCCGCACTTACATACACGGCGGTCTTGTCCACGTCATTGCCAAAGGCAAAGTACTGGTTGTCCAGGATCAACGTGTGGACATGGCCGGGAGGGACCTGTTTTGCCGGAGTCCCAGGAGGCACGGGGAGCGGGTACACCCAGGCGCGCAAGTGAGAAGTGAAAGCACGGCCGTGTTCGCTCAGCTCCACTGCTCCGCACGGCCCACGCGCCCAGGACGTTCTGGGGCTGCCACCTCGTGGTCTGATGCCCATACATGAAGTTGACATGCGTCGCGGTGCAGCTCAAACAGGGAGAGTGCACCTGCTTTGGCCTTCAGAAATGGCGTGACAGGTTGCCCCGATACACCCCGCATGCACCCAAAGACAACCAGTTTAGCTATTCCTTAGATATCTGGCGCCACAAACATCCCTCTCCCCGGCTCCAGGCGCTCCCTCGCAGGTGCAGCGCGTGGCAGCTCCATACGGAACGCTGCAACTCACCCGCACTTCATGCGCGAACAGGTCCGTAATGCTCTTTGACAGGGCCTTCTTGTCATCAAGAGGCTTGTTCACAATAATTTCGATGACAGGCATTTTGGGTGGAAATTGACTCGCGCGCGGTTGGAGTTGGTGTTCGAAGTTACAGAACAGCAGATGCGGAAGTTCAGTAGCTTATGTGTATTTTTGTGTGACCTAGGCCTGCGCCAGGGGCAGGTCGGCCCTTGTTGCGGATCCAAGTGCAAAAATCATGGTGGCGCCTTCTGTGCACGCGCGCAACTGATAGGAGTATCGAACCAAATGAACTAATTGTTGATAACATGATGCATGCAGTCAGGGAAGCGGTTCGCGCGCCACCCTAAGTTGGCCTCGTGGCGGGCATGCCATGTCGTCTGCGCAGTCCGACGACCACACCTGTGGGCCCTTCGACTGCGCACTACTGGGTCCCTTGTTACCGCATGATGACGTTCGTGTGACAACCCGCTGTTGCAGGGACGTGGGTCGCGAATCCCCGGCTCCCAAACGTTCGAGATTCGGGCACCGTGACGTGCCGTGTCAGCGCCGAGGCACGCGCGCCCGCTTGGCCGGATAGCGTGCGCAGCGGACAGTCTCATGACATGGACAGTCTCGTGACATGTACATCCTAGCTTGGTGATTAGGTACGTGCTTTCCAGGGGTAGGCCGTCGCCGCTGGCGAAGAGGGCCCACCCACCTGCTCGCCCATGGCATCCAGGGGTTCCCACGAGGGGCCCCCAAAAGCCTAGTTTTTAGCGTTTGGGGGGACGCGCCCCCGCCCCCCAAAACCCCCCCAGGAAGGGGTGCTTGGCGAGGTTCGGGGACTGCCGTATGCAGCCCCACGCGGCAAGAAATGCACCCCCGGAAAAGCCCAATCTTTCTCGCCCAAGGGCCTGCATTGGAGCCCGTTTCTTGCCGCTCCCCGAAGATTCCAGTGTTCATCCTTAGCACATAGAAGATCTTTGAAGCGGTCCCGGGGCACAAATTTTCGCGCGAGCCGAAGTCAACATGCTAAACGTCGCGTCCGCCAAGCCACGACCTATCGTGTCAGACGCTATCATAATTACATCTAGAGGTAACAACAAGAAGACGGCACTAGGTCCGGCCTGAAACACTGCGTGAGCTTTGGTCAACTTCGCGACTTGAGCCGCCCCGACTTACACGTTTTAGCTCTCTGCTAGTGCTATTGTCCAATCAGCCTTTTAAGAATATACCCGCAAAATGGCGGTGCCTGCATCCTGCGATAAGATTTACCCCGGGCAACGTCCGCGTGTGGATTGGCTTGCCCCTTCAACAGTTCAACCGAGGCAGAAGCCATTGCGGTCGCATCGAGCGCCGCGGACGGGGCCCTCCCGGTTATACCAGTTATAAGAAAGTGCACTTGGTGCGTCCCCGCCAAAAGGCGTTGCAATTCTAGAGGCGAAGGGTTTGGAGGTAGGTTTGAGCGGGTTTGAGGATCCGTTCGCGCTCCAATCGCGCCAGCACGCTTATCAAACTAGCGCTATAATCATGAAACCAGATTATGTGTATTAGCGCTCGCGGACCCTCGCTCGTAGGGCGATCGCTCGTCCGCGAGCCATTCCACCCCCTCTACAGTCCTGACCCCTCAACGACCCCGCCCCCCCTGCCCCCACGACGAGCCGCTGTTAAGCCTGCCAGCCCGGTCTCCCTGTGTCCACTCAGGGCTCGCACCAAATGGTTCCCATCCTCCCTGGCCATGCAAGGGTGCGCAATTAAAGAGGGGGGAGGGGCAAGCGGGGACCTGCGCAGCTGTAGGGGTTTGGCACTGTTTGGCTGGGGAAACGCACCACGACGCACCCCCCGGACGGCACGCGCCTATTGTACGACACGTGGCCTGGATGTTTGATCCCACAGGTGAGTAGAGGACCATTAGGGCAAGCCATGTGTTCACAATCACAGGCCACAATGCGGTGCCCCCTTTGAAGCCGTCCGGCGTTTGGGACTCAAGCCGTGGGGTGCGCCAGCCCGGCTCAGGGGACCACGCGCGTTCACAAGGCAAGCCGAATACACGCTAGCGCTGCTGTGCTGGGCTGTGGCGCAAAACTCTCGCGTCAACTACCGATCGGACTTCCCTTCAACGCGCCGGTTACCAACCGCTACACGACTGGTTATCTCAAGGTGAAGTGCGCCCTTTCTGGGCGGTTAAGCTCACTCGCTTACGCCCATGCCCGTCAATTTAAATAGCCAGACAGTATAATATATTTACGCATCACCACCACTGTGCGCGAATACTTTAAACGCGCAGGCAGGCCTTTGCCTGGCGCCTTTGCGCGGTCCGGTGTGCACTCAGTGCGCAACCCTCTTACAAAGTAAGCGCTAACAGCTGAAGCCGTCGAGTAGTGGTGGCGTTTGGAGCAAGTTGCTTGTATTGCTGCCGCCGTCAGCGAGCGTCCGCTCGCAAACGCTGCACATGCCTGACATCCAGAATACTCGAATGCCTCGCGCACTCGTGGAATGGCACGTCAAAATCGGGCTCTCAACTAAGCTGTCATGCGCACCACGGCCAGTGAGGTTCAACTGCTTGACGCATTCACTACTACTTACCGGCGCGCATGCGCTCCTATCTACCTACGTGACAGGCGCTTGCGCCTTACAAGCGCCCCGTCATGAGGAGCCACACAACTGCAGCGACCGCGGCTGTTGGTCGCTGTGGACAGTCTTGCGGCTTGGGGCGCATTCGGCTCGTCCAATTGCTCTCGGTGCTGGTGGTGCTCCTGGCGGTTACTCGCGCGAGCCATGCCGCCGCTACAGGTCGCCTAGCGCAGCGCCGCTCTACTCAGTTCGGTGGGCCTGATGTTATTCCCACCTACAAGTGTGGATCGGGCAGCTATGAGGTGGGGCCGCGACTGTGCAACCGCATGGGGCCGGGCCTGTGGGGGCGGGGTGTTCAAACCCGGAGGGCAGGGTTTCACAGCATGGGCGGCCATTGTCACTCATAAACATACTCAGCAAGAACTGGCGGAGGTCAGAAAGCAGGCGAAAGGGTATCGCCTGTGGTGTCCCATCCATCAGTGTCCATCCACAATGTACGCGATGCGTGCCACCTACCGTGCCACCCACGCACGCAGTTCGGCACGGTGGACTTCCGCTTCGCCTCGGAGGTCCTGGCCAACGTCTCCACCGAGGCCACCTACAACCTCACCGTGCTGCGCTTCCCCGACCCCGCGGGACCTTTCCCCTCCGATGTGCCTCCTGCTGCGGAGGTCATCGGCAGCGTGCGCCTCATCGCCAACTCGCCGGCCGGCTCGGTGACGGTGGAGATCACGAACAAGTTCGGACAGGCGTGGCCCGCCGGCACCGTTGTCAGCTGGGTGAGCACGGAATAAAGCTGGACCGGTGTGCTGAACACACCTGCCGTATTGGTGCAATGTGACCTGCTGAGCACCGGGCACTTCCCAGTCTCACCCGTTAAGCATTGAACGTGCGGCTAAGCTCGCTCGCTCCCCAACCATCCATCCACACATCCCGCCGCCGTCCGCCCCATGCCTCGCGCCCACGCTGTGCAGACCAGCCCGCTTTTCTACGACGTAAGCCGCTGCGCCATTGGTCCCGAGCGCCTGCAAGCCGAGACGCCGCTGGAGAACATTCTCAGCCCCGCTGATGCTGCGGATGGCGTCAAGACCATCATCTCCTTCTCACTGCCCTGGTACCGCCTATCGCGCCCCCGCATCTCACCCTTCCTTGGCGAGGAGCCGTGCGCGCGCCCGACCCAGGTGCGTGTGGGCGTCACGAGGTTGCGATTGCGCGGAGCGTGTGTCCAACTGGTACTTTCCGACGGGGACAGGATAGCACGCATGCTCGTGCACACCACCTTGTAACCAACAACAACAACAACAAAAACTACTGCGATGCTACTGTGAACTCCCCTAGCCCGCCCGTCACCAACTGCTGCCGCACAGCGCACGCGCACGTCTGCTGTAGCATGCACCACAAGCACGTACGGCCCTTAATAAGACCCGCACGGCACACACGGCCCGCCGTGCACCCACAGATCTCGGCCCTGTTGGTCAAGGTGTACCTGCCGCCTTCCGGACCGGGCCGACGTGCCCTGCAGCAGTCCGGCTCGTTGGGCGCCTACGCGGTGAGTGCCGAGCGCGTGGTCAGCGCTTTGCTCCAGGGGTGCTTTGCTCGAGCACCCCGACATTGTTGACGTGCGGTGCTACCTGGCAGCTGCAGAGGCATAGCACTGGAAGCAAGTGCGCTCAACGTGTATTGTGCGTGTGCACGTGTAAGAAGTAACGCATCGCACACGTAAAGAGGAAATCCCGCCGCCGGCAATGTCCGTGCCCCCTACTGCGCATGCAAGTGTTGCAACGGGCCCTCAAGACTTAATGAACTGTGCACAGGATGGACACCGCATGCTAGAAATGTGCACACCACCGCCCTTACCACCAGTTGTCACGCGCCCACCCGCCGCCGCCTGCAACTTTGTTCCACACCTGCAGGGCTCCGTGGCATGGGGTGGCAAGAGCACCTGCGATGTGCTCTTTAACGGCGACAACAACTCGTACTACCCCTTCCGTCTCATGGACATCGAACTTGCGTGTGACTGCTTCATCGACACGCCCACGTGCAACACCGGAGATTTCGAGCTGCGCACACGCCTGGGCGCCCTCCTGCCCCAGCCCATCGATGGTGGGTTTGTTTTCCGTGGGGTGTTTTTCATTCACGTCATGCCTGGTGCGGTCATCCAAGATTCTTGCGTACAGCAGTTGCGGGGCATGCTACTCCCTGACAACAGCGAGCGCTAACGCACGCACTGCATGCTTTGGATCTCGGACTCATAATTACTTCGTGTGCAACCCCTAGCGCGCATGCATACAAATTCCGCCCTTCACCACGCACGCGCACGTACGCAGTGAACCTGCTGCACTTCGCTGGCAACGTCACATCGAACGACCGTCAGTACATCCCCGAGCTGAGGGGATACGGTTTCATTAGCGCCAGTGGTGGCGTGCTGCGTGCCAGGCTGGTCACTAAGGACGGCAGCCCCTGGCCCCTGGGCTCCCGCTTCTCCTGGGTGAGTGCGTGGCATGTATGCATGCGTGTTCGCTGCGTGTGTGGGTGTGTGGATGTGTGCGTGTGCGTGCGCGTGTGGGTGTGGGTGTGGGTGTGTGTTCTGTGCGCCTATGTGCAGCTGCGTGCGTGCCTACCTGCGTGCTGTGAGCAAGGCACCTGGCAAAACCACCTGCCCACCCATCCACCAACACCTGCCTACGTACCTCCAGCTGTGCGCGTTCAACTTACTACCGTATACCCACATACACGTGCAGTTGGCGACCGCGGATGATGCCAGTGCGGGCGCGCCCCCCGGCTTCGGCGGCGGCCCCCCTGGTGCTGACGCCCCGCCCGGCGAGGGTGGCGACGCCCCGCCTGGCGAGGGTACTGGCCCCGACCCCGTATGCACCATGCCTTCCCTCATCGCGCCCCAGCCCGACCTCCCGAACACCATCATCGTCACCGACTCCTCAACCACCGAGATCCTCATCGAGATCCCCACCAGCGCCATCAACATCAACAACCAAGTCCCGATCGACACGCCCGATTGCAGCGGCCCTTTTTCCTTCTTCAAAAGCTTCAGCGCCGGCGCTGCCACGCTGTACATCAAGGCTGTCTTCCCCACTAGCACGGCAGGCGGTCGCCGCCGCCTTGCGGCCACGTCCAACTCCCGCGGCCTCCTCCAGACCAGCCCCCTTGACCCGGTGGGTGCGTGCGTGGGGCTATCAAACTACTGTCAAGCTAGCCGCTTCTGCAGTGGCTTGATTAGCACCTGGCCACCGAGGCCGGTGCACTGCATGGCCCCCGCCCACGCCCGCCAAACACCGCCTTGTCTTCGTTACACCTTACTTTCCTCTGTTTGTTTGTGCGTGTCTATCTGTCGGGCCCAACAGGACTCAGTGTCGTACCTGGGCATTGACGCCGTCTGCACGGGACCCCCCGTGGTCTGGGCCAACCGCCTGGTGAGCTCATGTGTTAGCTAGCTAGGCAGCATCACCGTATTGTTGTCGTTCAAAGCATCTTCGATGACCGTAGTGATTGGGTACTCCTGCCGCCAGCAGCAGCAGGTCCACTGTCAATCCTTCATGACTGCCGCATGCACCCCGCACTAGTACGTAGGAAGTCCGCAGCGGCAAACTTATCGTATCCATTGCGCTATCGTATCAATTGCGCTAGATAGCTCTGGGGACCAGTTGCGCTGCATAGCTTGGGGGACAGCCCCGTGAGAGCACGACATGTACCCTTCCTCATATGTTGCCTCTCCACGTGTGCACCGTGCCCATGCCGTGCAGTCGTTCAAGTGTGGCTGCCCCAAGAGCCCGCCCAGCCCGCCCTCGCCGCCCCGCCCGCCGCCTAGTCCGCCCCGCCCGCCTCCGCCTGCCGACAGCGGTTTCCCCTTCTGCCGGTGCAGCAAGCGCAAGCTCAACGTCTCGCCGTACCGCCTGGCAATCACCAGCGAGAACTACGGCCTAGGCACCGGCGGCCTGGGCCCCGACAGCCAGGGCGTCAAGTACAACCAGATCTGCTTTGCTGTGGGCCCCTTCGCGCGCTGCAATGCCACGACCTCACCCTGCTGCAGCATGACTGTGAAGAAGCTGGAGCTGCTAATCCGTGAGTGGCGCACATGCATGCGTGCTGCTCCATCATCACAGAGTGTGGGGTTTGCTAACGTGCGGGGAATGGGGGCGGAGTGTGCACAGCCACACACGTGCTTGAGTGCTTCATGAACCATGCGCAGCATACAACCGCATTGCGTGCCTGGGTTACTTTGGCATGGGTGGGCAAGTGTGCACGTACGCACGCATACATGGTACCGTATGTGAGGCTTGAAGCAAGTTCACCACCCCACCCACCGCCCATGCGGGGCCCCATTCATTACCCTCTGCTGCAATCTCTTCCAAGAGTCTTCAAAACCATCCAACCGGCCCGCTCCCTGCCTTGCACTCGACCGGCCTCCGACAGGTCCCGAGTGCCGTACCGAATCCCCGCGCCCCGTGCGCGCCATCATTGTCAACAACCACACCACTCTCTCGCCCACCTTCTCCAACCACATCGGCGCAACTGGCGAGGAGTTCACGGTCCTCGGCGTCACCAAGCTGGACAAGGTCGCGCCCAGGGCCGACGGCTCGCCCATTATTGACATCTGCTTTCGCCTGGCTTCAAACAGCGCCTGCGGCTTTGCGGATGGCCTTTGCGACGGCCGTGGTGGCGACGGCTGCTTGTACAGTGTGTTCAGCGCTGAGGACAGCAACTGTTGCCCCCGGGGCTACCTTGACCTTTTCTTCGGTCGCCGCTAAGGAAGCAAGCGAGGGTCAGGTGCTACACTACGAGCTTCAATGAGCAAGCTTGATGAGCACAGCAAGATAAGACGACGTCATTTCAAGGAGCCTGCATGGTGCCCATGCATGCATGGGCGCCCAGCACGCATGCATGCACGCACAACACACACAACACCTGCAGCGTTGCACACATTCCAGTAGTGTTTGTGGACAGACGTACTTAGTAGTAGGGCAAGTCAAAGCCAGGCTTGGTTTGGGGCATGCTGAGGGTCTTAAACTACCGTTTCCACTTGCGTAGTGATGAGTCAAGAGCGCGCGCAGGATCGTTTCGCACTGCGTTGCCTTGTTGTGATTCTTTCCCGTAGTTGATGAATTCAACGCTGATGGGCACTCTACACACGGGACATAAGGAATGGCTGACTTATCATGGCGTAGGATGGACGGACTTGTAGCTATCGGAAGAGGGGGGCCAAGGGCAGGTTTCACTATACCTCCCAACTGCACTAAACTCACCCTGCCTTATCCAACGACTAGCGCGCGCTGCTGCTGATTGCCATGTCCCATCGATGTGATGCAATGGCGGCACAGCACTTCCTTGGTTGTAGAATGAATGCAGTTTTGGCTTGTCCTGTACAGTCTCTTGCTTTCTTGTCGCCTTTCTTATTTGTCCTGTACATAGCTCCAGAAGTTTGGGGACACTCGAATGAACGATGCGGATGGCAAGGGCGTGCGTGCTACAAGGAATGCATCAATGCATGGCATACCGCACATCAACACACATGCGCACCAGCGCACGTACGGCTGCGCACGCACGCACACGTCGAACTGCATGCCGCCCTACCCTCTGGTGTGCACTGCGGGCATGCGAAGTGTTTGCTAGTGAGTGCATCTTCCACGCACACAGCGCACGCGGCACCCGCAACCTGGGGTGCGCACCCCTGCGGCCCTGCCCACGCACATCCCATCCCACATACACGCGTGCGCAACTGTTGCGCACGCGCACATGCATCGCCACATAGATCTGATTACTCTGATGCCCACAGCCGCCATTGTGGCGGCTGCTGGATTTGTAAAATTGTCTCATGTGCGTAATATCGTGTGTACGGCGCAACTAGAGTGCACCGGGGCATACCGCTAGACCTGTGCCCGCGTGCCGGTATGAATTGCTGTTGCGTCGTCATCCCCTGCATGGCGGGCTGCTTGGGCCTTGCCGGAGGGGGGGATTACTGATTACAGCACTCACCCGCAACCTGGCTCGCTGGTTGGGTTGCCGCCAGCACAAGCTCTTGCAGGATAGAATGACCATCACTCTGTGTCAGCTTATACCCAAGCTGTGAGGCATGCATGCCTCTGTCCACCTCTCTGCCGCCTCTCTCAAATGAACGGGAGCATCGACAGCCCCCCTTCCCCCAAACTCTGCTTTAAGCAAGCACTGTCACACACATCAAAGCATCGCACGGCGCACGCGGCAAACCCCCCCTCCTTCCCGGCTTGCCCTCCCTGCGCCCGTCACAATCCCCATTCCTCGCATCTCCGCCCCAATCAATCACATCTCAATCACTCGCACCACTACTCATCCGCATCCCGCACGCATCACACGCATCACATCTGCTAACAATCGCGCCTGCAATCACGCCTGCAGCTCACGTCTGCTATTAATCGCGCCTGCAATCACGTCTGCAGCTCACATCTGCTAACAATCACGCCTGCTGCAATCACGTCTGCAGCTCACATCTGCTAACAATCGCGCCTGCTGCAATCACGCCATCTTGACGCCCACCGTGTCGTTCCCCACCACCGCCCGAAACACAATGAACTGCACCGGCACGCTCTGCGCGCTGGGCGCCAGCCCCCCCGCCATCTCGTTGTCCAGCTGCGAGACCTGCGCGCGCGTGTGTACGGCATCACGGCACAGCATATTGGTACGGCGGTACGGCGTGTCACGTATCGGCACGGTACGGCATGTGTGTGTCCGTGTGTGTGTATGCGTGCGCGTGTGCGTGTGTGTGTGTGTGTGTGTGTGTGTGTGTGTGTGTGTGTGTGTGTGTGTCTGAATCGTGTTCGTCACCCCGTCCGTCTTAACCCGCCTCCCCACTTCTCCCCACCTCGCACTGCTGCAGGCTGCACTCCTCCACCACCAGGCGCAGGGGCCCGCCACGCAGCTCGGCCAGGAAGCGCTCCCGGTTGCGGGCCTATGTGGCGCACACACACCAACACATACACCGTGTGTCGGCGCGTTGGTGACAACGCTAGTCAGAGGTTGTTAGAGGGGAAGTGTGTTAGAGGGAAAGCGCTTAAGGGAAAATGTGTGTGTGTGTGTGTGTGTGTGTGTGTGTGTGTTAAGAACGTGCAAGGGGAAAGGGTGAGATGCGCGTGTATGGGACGGATAGGAGTTTGCGTGAGGGGGTTTGCAAGTATGCCTGCTCGTGCGCACTGCACGCACCGACGACCGTACCGGTTCCCGCAGCCGCCCGTCACCGTGTCGGCAACACCCCCACACCCCCCACACACACACCACACCCCCCACCCCCACCCACACCCACACACGTGCGCAGCCCGGCGCCGCGCCACTCACGGTGCGGTTGGGCGGGTCGGCCAGGAGCAGCCGGCCACCGTCGGGGCTCAGCAGCTGAGGCATGAGGGAGGAGATGGGGCCCACCTGCTTTTGGGGGGGGGGGTGGCAGCAGGGGCACACACACACATTTATATAGGCCCACACAAGCACATACGCCGCGTCGCATGACTCGCGTCGCATCGCATGCACAGTCCAGGTGATATCATGATATGATGACTTTGGGCAGGGGTTTGGGATGCGCATGTTGTATCCAACACCACACGCAGCACATGCGTCGCATCACGCACCACGCCGCACAGCATGCACCGTCCTATGCGTTGTTGCCCTTCGGCCCCTCTAGCACATGCACAGACAGACATGCGATATGATGAACAGGTGTGGGACTCCAGAAAACACAACCTGCATAAACAAAGAGGACATCTTCCCCGCGCACCACGCTGGTGCACCCGCGCTGGCGCTCGCGGCCTTTGGCCCCCCGTTTCCCCACACTCACCGCTGCGTCCTCGTACAACACGTCACACGCCAGTACGACATCGAACCGCCGCCGCCGTGCCGCCGCCCCAGGCCCCATCGCTCCCCCCCCAGCTACTGCCGCAGCCCCCGGCGGCGGCAGTAGCTGCTCCATGGGCGGAGGCGCCGTCCAGTCAAACACGTGCGCGCGGAACAGCGTGCCACTGCTACTGCCGCTGCTACTGCTGCCGCCGTCCTCGCCCCTAAGCGCAGCAGTGCTACTGCCGCTGCTACTGCCGCTGCCACTGCCAGCCGCCGCCTCAGCCGCCAACTCGGGTTGATCCTGCTGCTGCTGCTGCTGCTGCTGCGCCTCCGGCACATGCAGGGCCGCCGCCCGCGCCATAAGCTCTTCCCACTCCGCCTCCGCCTCCGCCGCCGCCGCCTCTTCCTTTACCCCATCCTCCCCATCTGTTCTTTGCTGCTGATGCCCCTGCTGCTGCCGCCGCCGCTGCTCCAGCCACGCGGCCCGCAGCCGCGCCTCCAGCCTCAGCGCCGCATGCTGCGGCCGCTGCTGACGAGGCAGCGGCTCCACGCGGCCTCCCCCTGATGCTACTGCCGCGCCTGCTGACGCCGCTGCTACTGCCGCCCCTGCTGACGCCGCTGCTACTGCCGCCGCGGGCTGTGGGTGCAGTCCGGAGGCTGCGGCGCTGAGCAGGCCGCACTGCAGCGCCAGCGGTTCGCGGTCCAGCAGCACCACCTCACGAGCGCCTGGGCGTGTGTGCGTGTGTGTGTGTGTGTGTGTGCGTGTGTGTGTGTGTGCTAGTGTGTGTGTGTGTGTGTGTGTGTGCGTGTGCGTGTGCATGTGTGTGGGGGAGGGGGGAGGGGCGAGGGATTAGGGGTGGGGAAGTGCATGTGCGTGTGCGTGTGTTTGTGTGTCTTGGGGGGGAGGGGGTAGGGGCGAGGGATGGAGGGGGGGCGGGGGGGAAGTGCATGAGTCATTGGGCTGAGTGTGTCCCTATCTTCAGTGCCCAACCCACTCCCACCTGCCCACACCCAACCCCCCACCTACCTCCCCTCTATTGCATTGGGATCGGTTTAGTTTGGACTGGAATCTACACCCCCCACCCACCTAACCCCCCCCACACACACACGCACCTGCCAGTGCCGCTGCCATGCCTGCCAGCCCCAGCCCCGAGCCCAGGTCCGCAACCACGTTGCCACGAACCTGTGGGGGGGGGGGGGGGAGGGGCTTGTCAGAGGACAAGGGCTGCAGGCGAGTGCGCACATGTCTGTGCGCCAACCCACACACATCCCCAACACATGATGCTTCCCCCTTTCCGGATGGGATTGGAATGAACTGCCCCCCTTTCCGGCCACGTGCCGGCCCCTCCCGCCATCTCACGTAATCTGGGGAGCTGTCAAAGGTACTGCGCCCTCCTCGTGCACACAGCCCCTCTCCCGCCCCTCACTCGCGCCCCTCACTCCCACCCCTCGCTCCAGCCCCCGCCCCTCACTCCCCCAACCTCCCGCAACCTTCCGTAAACTGGGGAGCCGTTGAAGGTACGTGGGCCCTTTGCACACAGCCCCTCCCGCCCCTCCCCCCCCCGCCCCCTCACTCCCCGCCCCCCATCACTCCCCGCCACTCCCCATCACTCCCGCCCGCACCAGCTCCGGCCGCCGCAGCAGTGTGGCAGCCAGCGCGATTGCGGAGGGCCAGGCGCGCGTCCAGTAGGGGTCAGCATCCATCAGGCCTTGGGGGGGGGGTGCAAGGATTGGTACAGAGAAGTGTAGCGAAGTAGACAGCAGGCGGGGGGGGGGCGGGGGTTGTAAAGATGGATCAGAGAAGTGTAGCGAGGTAGGCGAGAGGAGGGAGATAGGAGAAGGGGGAGAGAGGAGGGTGTGGGAGGAGGCAGATAAAGGAACGGGGGGAGACAGGCTCACAGTGGAGCCTCGGCCTCCGTGGCCCCGCGCCTCACCCCCCCCCCCCGGCTCTGTCATTGGGCCCGGGCACATACCCCCCCGCGGGTCAAGCATAGGCCACGCTCTCCTCCTTGCTCTACTGCATTGGGTTTGGTTTAGCTTGGGCTGGTATCTATAACCCCCCGCGGGGCTATTCTCCTCCCCCCCGTCCCAAAGACCCTCTCCCAGGACCCTCACGACCCGTCGTTGGTCAAAGTTGGTCAAACTTTAACCCACCCGGTCTTGGTTATTCGGAATTGCCGCAAAGCACCCCCACCTCACGCCGCCACCCCTTCCCCTTCGTGCCTTCCGAACAACCACACCCACACCCATCCCCATCCACCCCCCCCCCACACACACACACACGCCCACACACACACACACACACACACACACACACACACACACACACACACACACACACACACACACACACACACACACACACACACACACACATACACACACACACACACACACACGCGCGCCTACCTCGGTCGAGGTACATGTCCATCACCGCATCCACATCCCGGGGCGTGATCAGACGCAGCGTGCCGCCGCCGCCAGTGCCGCCGCCAGCCCCGCCGCCGCCGCCGCCGCCATTGCCGCCCACCCGGTAACGCTGCAGGATAAGATCCAGATCCAGATTGGAGCCCGTGCCACTGCCACTGGGGGTGCTTGTGGTGGTGGAGTTGGCGGGGTTGGAGGATGTGGAGGGCGAGGTGGCGGGGGCTGGCAGCGGCGAGGGCGCCAGCACCGCCCAAGGCACAGGCGTGCCCTCGAGCGGCTGTGATGCGGTGCCGCTGCTACTGCCGCCGCCGCTGCTGCTGCTGTTGTTGCTGCTGCTGCTGCTGCCGGGGCTGCTGGCGGCGGCTGTAGCAGGCTGGTGCACAGCTGCAGCCGCCGCCGCCGCAGTCGCAGCAGCCGCTTGCCTGTTTGCGGGGGATGAGTAGTTTCGGCATACCGTACTGCTCAGTCGGCAAAGCGGCAAGCGTCACGCTGCCAGCCTCCCCCATGCAAGGCAGTTGCCACACATCCACATCGCCCGTCTAAAAAACCCTGCCGCCCCACCCTACTGCAACAGCCACCCGTTTGCATGAGGCCGTGCAATGCGCACAGGGCTAAACACATAGCACAGCACGTGTGCACAGCAGGAGTCCTCACACGGCCACATCACGGCCCAGGTCCTCACCCCTTGGCTGCAAGACCCCGCGCCAAGCCCGCCGCTGCCACCGAGGCCACCGCTGCTGCCGCCGCTGCTAGCGTTGTCTGAGGGGGCGCTGCTTGCTGGGGAGACGAAGCGCCGGCTCGAGCCACCACCGACGCAGGCCCTCTGACGGGATGGAGATGAAACGTGCTGCGTGCCGGCGCAGCAGTTGGCGCTGCGCATGGGCAAATCGACAGCGCCGACCGAAGCGTCGCACATTGCAACGCCACGCCTGCACGCAGCTTCATGCTAGGCCCGCTTTGGCAGCCGCTGCTGGTGCAAAGCAGTGCTTTTCGTGCAGGCATGTCTAGGCGGCTTGACCAAACAAGCGCCCAGATTGTAATTAAGGTAGGTACTGATAACTAATGAATGTATGAATTGATGAATTGTGTTCACTGACACAATTGTCGATCGCGCTTGCACGGAGGCTGACCTCCCGCCAACCAGCGATTCAGACAAAAATAATTGCAGGCGTAGATTTAATGATGACAGGATGCAATGGAACGGCCTGCTGGTCTTATGCACGCTTTAACTCGCAAGGGCCCTCGCAGCCTATCGTTCCCCATGCAGAAAACTCATGGGGCGCAGGGGTTCAACAAGAATGGAAGTCGTTACCGCCAACATAACGTATTATTTCACGACGACGCATGCTTTAATCGCATTAACAGCGCTGGTATAGGTCTGTCGAGCACTCTCAGCACAACAGTCGTTGAACCCTCCCACCGAGTTTTTCGCTCGGAAGTCGCCCGGTGTCACAAGTGGCATCGCAGCTACCGCACGGTGCTGCTTTCCTGCAAAGTTGCAACGCCAGCGCGCGTGTTGGCAGTCAGGTCGTCGACCATGCAGCAACGCCTTCTGAAGCCTCATACGGCCGGTCGCCCTAGCGGCGCTGTGCCTATCGCTCATGGTCTTGTCTCAGGGCCTCGCGTGCAGCCGGCTGCGCCCTCCGCTCGCCCAGCGTCTGGTAATGTGACCTCACATCCAGTGGGCGCGCGCGGGCCCGCCTGCGACCAGGCCAGCAGTGCTGGCAAGCGTTTCGATAGCCTAGCAGCCTACGGGCTAGCTCGGGACGTGCTTACGAAGCAGGCCTCGAACATTGAGGGCAACCCCATTGAGTTCCTTGACGTGACGGAAAAGTTCTGGAGAGCGCTTCGTAACCAGAAGCATGAGCCCGAGAAGAAGGGCCCCAAGGTGAGAGATGTTGCGCCAGTCTTGGAGCCGACCGTGCTGCTGACAGGCCAGTGTTTCCGGCCCTCCGCCGCGCCAAATGGCTTTAAACTTGCACATCGTAGCTGCTTTTACGCCGGGCGTTTCGGCGGCTGTGTTGACGTCACGAGCGCGCGCGCGCGCTCTCGGCCTCACGGCTCTCTAACTGCTCCGACCCCTCTTTACCGTTGGCCCTGCGGCTCTCGCGACCTGCTGGCACGCCAGCTGTCAGCTGCCAGCTGTCCCCTGTCCCAATCCCCTTGCATCCTTTTTGCTGAACCCCTCCTTCCCTTCCCCTCTCCTTCCCGCTCCTCCCTCCCCTCCCGCTCCTCCCTCCCCTCCCCTCTCCTCTCCTGCCTCTCCCTCAGGTGGTCACATACGCGGACGAGCTCCTCTTCCCAGACTCCGCCTCCTCCTCCTCCGCCTCCACCTCCTCCTCCCCCCACCCCCACGACTACGACGTGGTCATCTGCGGCGGCACGTTGGGGCTGTTCCTGGCCACCGCGCTGCAGCTGCAGGGCTGGCGCGTGGCCATTGTGGAGAAGCGCCTGGTGCAGGTGAGGCGGCGGGGTGGGCAAGAGCGGGGGCCCAAGGAGCGGGCGGGGGCGTCGGGGTGCGCGTGACGTGCCACGGACCCCCTAAAGGCACGTCTTCGTAGCAGCAGCTAGCAGTAGCAGTAAACACCTGACGGTAAATCGCCTGCGGCCTGAAGTGCCGGCCATTCGCTCTTGAAACTAGCCTGCGGGATGCTACAGCTGCCCTGTATCAGTCCTCCATGCGGCTGCTGCTGCTGCTGCTGCTGCTCCTGTAACTGTTGCTGTCGCTGCTGCTTCTGTCCAACAGGGCCGCAACCAGGAGTGGAACATCAGCTGGGGCGAGCTGGAGGTGCTGGTGGAGCTGGGGCTGTTGAGTGAGGAGGAGCTGAAGGGCTGCGTCATCAGCGAGTTCAACCCCATCCGCGTGGGGTTCAAGGGCGGGGAGGTGAGCGAGCGAGGGCTTGTTACAAGGATAGGGGGGAGAGAGAGGAAAGGGGGGAGAAAGGTGAGAGGGGGAAAGTGGGGAGGGGGTTGGGAGAGGTAAGCGGCGTGTGAGTCACGACAGGTGGGGTCGGCGCAGCTATGGGGGATGGACGGAGCGCGGAGCAGCCGTGTGGCGAGGGGCCGGAGAGGAGACCGGGTTACAGCGCGGAGGCCATAACATGGTAACATGGCTTGGCGGAAGCAGAGTATGGCAGAAGCGGTTCCTGGCGGCTTCCAAGAAGGAGACGAAATCTAGAAATCAGTCTCGCAGCATGCAGGAGTGGCTTCCTAACGCCGCATCTGTATCCTTCCCGCTCCCTCTCCTCTCCTCTCCTCTCCTCAGGACATTTGGACTCAGGATGTGCTGAACCTGGGTGTGCACCCGCGCACGCTGCTGGACTCGCTCAAGCGGCGCTTCCACGCCGCCGGTGGCATCATCTTTGAGAACACGGCCTTCAAGCACGCCGACGTGCACCCGGTGAGGACAAACACTAAATGGGCTTCTTCTCTTGGGAGGGAGAGAGGGGGCGGAGGAGGCAATAGGAAAGGGCTTGGAAGGTCTGTGAGGAGGGCGCGGATGCAAACAAACACGTACCGTATGAGCATCAGAACCCATTTTGAAGGAAAGTTGAAAACTCTTCCCACCTGGAAATGATCTGTTCGTGCAGGACGGCATCAAGCTGAGCCTGGCGCCCGGCGGTGCCGCCGCGCCCGTGGCGGTTGGCGACACCAACCGCCCCAACGGCCTAACCACCGGCGGCGCCGCGCCCGCCCCTTCGGGCCCCGTGGCCCCTCGCTCCATGACCACACGCCTGCTGCTGGACTGCATGGGTCACTACAGGTGGGGGGAAGGGAGGCCGTGGAGGGATGAAGGGAGGCCGTGGAGGGAGGCAGGGAAGGAGGGGCACTAAAACGCTTACACAGCAGGGTTGTGGTGTTGGCGGGTTCCGAGTGTCCCAACGCACCGCGTTGCAGACTGCGATGGCGTAGAATGGTTGAAGGCGCGCAGGAACGCTATCAGGCCTGTTGCGGCCAATGCACCCACAACACTTGCTCCGCTGTCCCTCCTCTCCCCCCCACGGTTTAGTTTGGGCTGGTTTTAACAACCCTCCCACCGCACACACACACGTTACACACCCGCGCCCGTAGTGACATCGTCAAGCAGATCCGCGGCCGTGTGAAGCCTGACGGCATGGTGCTGGTGGTGGGCGGCTGCGCGGAGGGCTTCCCGGCGGAGGCCAACATCAGCGCCGACCTGCTGTACAGGTGTGTGTGTGTGGGGGGGGGGGGGGGGGGCTGTGTGTGTATGTGGGGGGGGGGGGTGCGGATGGAGGGAGGGCGTGGGGGGGTGGGAGGGGGGGCTTGGAGAGGGGGAGGCGACTTGTAGAAACTGAAGTTGTAGGCGTGAGAGGCGTGAGTCGAGCACGAGGCGACGAAAGTAACGCCGGTTGGTCTGGAGCCGACTCAGATCGGGCTTGAGCGCTTAGGCCTTCTCCTCCGTGCTCAAAATCAACAGTAAGTATTATCACAATGCAATCATCATCGCAACGCAACATAACCTGCTTCTCCATTATGCCTCTGCCGCCTTCACGGTCGCAGCCTGAGCCACGCCCGCGACGACGTGCAGCTGTTCTGGGAGGCGTTCCCCGCGGAGGGCGGCCAGGCGCGGACCACCTACATGTTCGCGTACAGGTGAGAGAGTGAGAGAGGGGGCAGAGAGGAGGGGAGGAGGCAGGGGTGGGGAGGGGAGGAGGCAGGGGCGGGGAGGGCCGTAGGTCCGCACCCACACCTGCGTGGCAGTGCACTGAACGCGCAGCGAGCAGGCCCGGGCGGCGGAAGGCTTGGTCCAGGGGCAGGGACAGTGACAGGGGCAGGGGCCTTGCGAGCAACACACACGCATGCACACATGCGCACACGCACCGATTCTTGGGTTTCTGAAACACACACACACACCTTTCGTTTCGTTTTTTAACACACCTCCTTCCCTCCCCTCGCAGTGACGCGCACCCGGACCGGCCCTCCTTCGAGGCGCTGCTAGACACGTACTTCCAGATGCTGCCCGAGTACCAGGTGGGTGGCTGGGGGGGGGAGAGATCGTGTATGCGGAAGGAGGACGGGGGGGGGAGCGGGTTGGATGTGACTGATGTTGATGACGAGTGTTTGATGAAAACACACGCGATGCGCGGGGGACACATCTTTGTATGTAACACTACCGTGTGTGTAACAAACGCGAACCCTCGTGTCGAACACCCACAGGGCATCCCGCTGGACCAGCTCAAGTTCAAGCGTGTGCTGTTCGGCGGCTTCCCCTGCTACAGCAACGGCCCGCTGGCGCCCGCCTTTGACCGCGTGATGCAGGTGGGCGGTGGGAATAGAGGGGATGTGGGGGAGGCGGGTGCGCGTGATTGTGGGTTGTGGGGAATTGGGGGGGTGGAGGGGCGGGGTATGCGTGTAGCGTGGCATGTGGGGTGGCGTGGCAGGAGTTGTAGCGCTGGGGCTGGGGCTTGGAAATACATGCCCGAGTCCAACATAATCTGAGGTCGCAGTTCTCAAGGAGGGAGGGGGGGCGCGGCGGGCCACGCTCTGCTATCAAGCCCACCAATCCTCAATGTACAAGCTTTGACACCACCAAAACAACCCAGGCTAAGCATTCCCAAAAATAATCGATTATCCCGGTACCCACAACCCAAAACGCAGATCGGCGACGCCAGCGCGGCCCAGTCGCCTCTGTCGTTCGGCGGCTTTGGCTCCATGATGCGACACCTGCCGCGCCTGGCGCGCGGTCTGGACCAGGCGCTGCAGGAGGACCGCCTGGCGCGACCCGACCTCAACTGGCTGCACCCCTACCAGGTGAGGGACGAATTGAGGGGGGGTTTGAGGAGTTGTGGGGACCGGTTGCATTCATGATTGGCAACGGGAATGGGGGATTGGGGGGGGGGGTAGAGTTGGTGAGGGAAGTTGGGTTGGAAGCGGGAGCAATTCGATGGGGGGGGTTAACTCGTGGGGTTAACTTGGTTGGGGGAGATTTGGGAGTGGGGACGGGGAAGGAACGAAGCGTGGGCACGTACGCACACCATCTGTCTGGCACCCGACAACGCCCTGCAATTCCGCCACTCAACTCCAGCACACCCACATTCCAATAAAGATCCTCACACGCGCCTCCTCCTCCCTCTCCTGTCGCCGCCGCAGCCGTCCCTGTCTGCCTCGTGGCTGTTCCAGCGCTCCATGTCGTTGGCGGTTGGGCAGGTGGCCTACCCGCCCGACTGCCCGCACGCGCCCGCCTACTACGCCGCCGCCAAGGTGAGGAGGAGGGAGAGGGCGAGGGGCAGGGGGCGAGAGGGTGAGGGGCAGGGGGGGAGAGGAGGCCGTGGGAAAGGAGAGGGCTTGGGAAGGGAGAGGGCATGGGAAGGATGAGTGTCGTGGGGGCGCGTGGGCGTGTGCGTTGAGGCTGATGCATGGGTGGTAGCAGTGTGGCGTGCGGGCTTGGAATTCGCACAGGTACCGCCACTAGCGCGCCCACACTGCCGCCGCCGCCTCCACCGCCTCCATCCCGCCTCCGCCCCACAACCCACCACCTCCCCGCGCCCCATGGCCCGCTTGCTTATGATCTGCCACCTAGCCCCAGGCAAGCCGCGCAAACGTGTGTGAAAACGGCGTTGACCTAATACGTGCGATGTGCTGTAGCAACCACGCTGTCACGGCGCTTCCCACTGCACACCAAACATGCACGCCCTCCCTTCCAAAACCGCCGCAATCCCTTTCCTCAACCTCACCACCCACCCTCCTCGCTCCCATCCCTCCTCGCTCCCACCACAGGAGGCCAAGGCCGCCGCAGCCGCCGCGGCCGTGGACCGCGCCGAGGGCTTTGACGGCCTGGTCTCCACCGCCGGCGAGCGCGCGCTGTCGCTTCAGGAGGCGGCGATGGAGGCGGTGGAGGCGGTGGCGGCCCGCTTCGCCGCCGGCAGTGCCGACCCCGCCGACTACTTCCATGTGGAGCAGGAGGTGCCGGGAGCGGGCAGCGACCGCCGCACGCCGCAGCTGGCCAGCGGCAAGGCGCAGGTGGGGCGTGTGTGTGTGTGTGGGGGGGGGGGGGTGGCGGGGGAGGGGGCCGGGGGAGCGGGGTGCAAAGATGGTTGGAGAAGCTGTACACGAAAGGGGGGGCTGGGGCAGCGGCGGCGGCAAGCCCCGAGATGGGAGAAATTGGAGGGGCCGCGGCGTAGAGACGAAGGCAAGGTGGTGGGCGGTCCACATTGGCGATGGCGTGTGTGTACCTTGTGCCTTCCTAACGATCCGCACACGCACACACACCCAATACACACACGAGTGCAGCCCGCGCCGCCCAAGCTGAAGAAGAAGCTGTTTGAGCGCGACTTCCGTACGGCGCCGGAGTGGCAGCGCCTGCCGTACACGCACGTGAACGAGATCCTGGGGACCAACTTCGGCGTGATGGGGGTGCTGGGCGACCGCGTGCTCAAACCCTTCCTGCAGGTGCGTGTGGGCGTGTGTGTGTGTGTGTGTGTGGGTTGGGGTATGGGGGAAGTATGTGCATGTGCTTGTGAGGGTTCTGGGTTTTCCGGTTGGGAGGGAAAGGGGACAGGAAAGGGATCAACCGCAACCCCTCTCACTCGCACACAAATACACGCACACACACATTCTTGTTCACTCACTCCCACTCCTTCACTCACTCTCACACACTCTCTCTCTCTCTCGCTCACTCCACAGGACACGATCCAGCTGGTGCCGCTGTCGCTGTCCATGACCGGCATGATGCTGTCCAACCCCGTCACCGTCAGCCGCGTGCTCATGCAGGTGTGTGTGCGCGGGTGTATGTGTGTGTGTGTAAGTGTATGTTGGGTCGGTGGGTGGGTGGGTGGGTGGGTGGGGGAAAGTAGAGAGGAGCGAGGAGGGAGGCAGGCAGGGAGGGGGCGCAGCATGGAGTGGGGGAGTAAGGGAGGGATGGAAACACAAGCGAAGAGTGGCCCGGGCCTGTGTCTTGTGCCCAACCTCTTCCATCCGATGATGCCTCCCATGCTCATCCATTTCCCAATTCAGCACTTACCCCAACCCACCAACCAACATCATCGCGCACCTGCTTACACACAGGTCGGCCCCAAGACGCTGGTGTCCTGGTTCGCGCACTACTTTGCGCTGGTGGCCTACAGCCTGGGGCACGTGCTGCTCAGCCCTCTGCGCGGCGTGGTGCCCTCCTACTCCTTCCAGCGCATGCTGGACGCCCTAGAGTACGGCAGCGGCTCTGACTACCGCTACCACGCCCCCGCCGGCCCGGCGGCGGGCGCCGCCGTCTCGGCGGGCCGCGGCGCGCCCGTGGCGGCGGCGCTGAGCGCCGCTGCACGGTCCATTGACGGCGGCGCGGCAACGGAGAGCATGGATGGCGGCGATGGTGGGGATGCGGCGGGCGAGGCCGGCGCGGCCGGGAAGAGCGAGGGCGGGTCGGTGAAGGGGCGCAAGGCGCCCAAGCAGCAGCAGCCGGCGGCGGAGCCGATGCCCATTCCGGTGCCGGTGGCGGCGGCGACGGCCGCGGCGGCGGCTATGGCGGCGGCGACCATGGTGGTTGGCCTCCCAGGCATCGGCCCCGTCACCCTCGGGTGAAAGGAGGGGTGTGGAGGGGCGCGGTGTGGTGTGGTGGCGGGTCTGCGAAGATGAAACCGCACGAATGCGTTGCCCCTTGTTCCCGTCTCAGGTCGCTGGAGGTGAAAGTTCGGTGGGCCCGCGACTTTCCTTCCCGCTTTGCATTTGACTGGTATGTAATTATGGTTGATGGTGCGAGAGTTGCAACGATTTGATTTGGTTTGCTTCACCGCAAACGTGCGGTTGTTGGATTTGAGAAAGAGTTGCAAGGTTTTTAGTTCGGCTAGTAGTATCGGTGTTGCAAGATCTCCATTGATGAAACAACAGGCGTGGCGGAGTGTGTGGTCGGTAAGTGTTGGCTGGTTGCGCGTTTTGGTTGTGAGTGTACGTGGGTGAGAAGAGTAAGTTATAAGAAGGCGAGTTAGCGTGGCAGTCAGCACGGCGGCGGCAGCAGCAGCAACCGTGACACACATACCAGACGCAAAGCTGGTTTACTGCTGCTGCGCCTCCCGTTCGTTGCTGGTGTGTGCGTGATAGTTGCAGTGTGCGCATGGAGTAAAACGCCATGCCGCATGATGGGGGCCTGCGTGCGAAAGGGTTACTTTCGCAGGTGCGGTGCACCTGAGCTGGTCGGCCGAGGGTTATAGCAGCATGGCAGGAGGCGTGACGCAAGTGGAGGTGAGAATTCGTCATGGGCGTGAGTGGTGAGCAACGCGCAGGCATGTGCAGAGGAGCTCGGGGCCAGGGTGAGGCCCGCACGAACGGTCCCCAACAACGAGCTAAGAGTGCTGCATGCCATGCTTGCGTGTTGGAGTTGTTCAGACGTGGTGACCTGGGGGCGGTGGGGGGGGGCGCGCAGTTTGAACTCGATACATCCAATATACTCGCTGTCAGCATTTGGCGGCAGGTTGCCGCAGCTGAGGATGTTGAGTTGCGGGGCCCTTTGCATTGGAGGGGCTGAGGGAAGCGAGAGAGTTGGGCACGACGTAAAATAACACACTTTAGGGACTGCATATACAACACAACACAGACTTTGATTGCATTAGTTGGTAAGTGGTGGTGCTCAGTACGGTAACAAGGTTCTTCGAGGCACGGGCTGCAGGCAACCTGTATGCGTGTGGTGGTTTATATTTGCGGAGTGCACAACTCGGAGGAAGTGACTGGGTGAAGAATACACATGCATACGCCCTAACCGGCGCAGGTACATGCATGCAGAAAGCCCTCTTCCTTTCCAAGTTGATGAGTAGAGTTGCACGAGGGAGATGGAGAGAGAGAGGGATTAAGCAGCAGGCACATCACTGAGGAAGGAGTAGATGCTAAAAGCATCGATCGCGCCATGCATGCGCCATGCATCGGCGGTGTGTAATTTACAGTTCTACCCTATCTGGCGGAGGCTGTGTCTCCCAGGGGAAGTGTCGCTATCTCCAGATTGATTGCGCCAATGTCTGTGAAGCAGGCGAGCCGCAAGCCCTGTCCAGCTGACAGGGGGGCAGCTGAATAACGGGTAGGTCGACGTGCGCAACATGGCAGGCCTACCACGGCAAGCCCAGCTTCCCCACGGCACGTGATCCCTGTAGACTAGCTACAACCCGCCTAGCCCGCCCGCCCGCCTAGCCTGCCCGCCCGCCCCCGCCCCGAAATACCTGCACGAATCCGATCATGCAACACTCTGCGCGTTCCCACCCAAGACCACGAGACCACCGGCCCTGCTCGTCTCGCCCTCATGTGCCTCCATGCAAATCGTGCAATCCGTACTTCCCGTAAACTCTGTACACCTGATCTCGAGCCACCACCCCTATAGCCGTTCCCGCCCAGTGGTGGCCCCATCACTCAATCAAGCCGCGCCCACCCCACGAAAGCAATCACTTAAGATAGCAAGTTGCCGCTCATCAAAAAGATATCAGATCCTAACGAAGAGGCCGCGCAGGCCGCCCATGCGCGGCATGTCGGTTTCCACGCGGATGTTGCTGTTCGGCAGGCGGCTCTTCATCCAGCCGTGTGATGAGAAGGCCACAACACGCGTCGGCAGCGCGTTCGCGACCTTGGCCGCATGGAAGGCGTCCTCGCAGTCGTACTGCATCTCGCGAACGGCGGGAGGGGATGGATAGAGTGAAGTATCGGCATTGATGCCATCTATCCAGCCTCCAGCAAAAAGAATGAGTAGTGAACTACCGTATTACGCCGTTCCAAAGGCCAGGGCGCGCTAGGCATGGATGGGTTACGGGAGCCGACGGGGTGAGGGGTGAGGGGCTGAGGGCTGTCACGTCATTATGCGGGCACAGCGTTTCGCCGGCCGAGCAGAAATTAGCCGTGCGGCGGGGATGGTGGTTGATTCAGTGGTGTGACCGGTGACGAGCTTGATCCATGCCGGCAGATGGGCAGAGTGACAGGGCACTCCATTACGAATACCCGCCTGCTACCGAGGACGATGCTGCTAGAATAATACGGTAATGCGGACCAACTTGCGAATATTGTACAGCCACGCACACTCCACCCTGCCATCTCCCTGTTCAGCACCTCGCCGCGCAGGCCCCTGCACAGCATGCTGGCTCACCCGCTCTATGTTGCCGTCCTGAGGCGAGTTCATGTCAGGCAGGAACAGCCAGCCAGCTGGCACATTGCTGTCCCGGACGAAGACGCCCTCGTACACCCGCTTGTGCGCCCAGCCGTCCTTGACTCGTTTGATGGGTTCCGCGTGGTGCTTGATGCACCTGTATTCATAGGCACAACGGAGTGTGCAGACCCCACACGGCGGTATTGTTTGTACACTAGTCTGCAACATCACAAGAGGGGTTACATCAAACGCAGAATGAGGCCGCCAAGCTCCACGGCATGTACAGTATGCACAGCAGGCGACGCTTGCCCACTAGTTTGCCTATTTACAAGTTACAGGGACAGCACCTACAAAGCTCGCTAAGGCAGACCCCGCAACGTTGTGTTTTGCTTTATTTGGAACGCACCCGATTGTGTTGAATGCCACAGCGTTGTTCTGGTGCGCGGCGGTCATGGCAATGGCGCGGATGTGTGCTAGCCCCTCCTCCTGCGCCGGCCAGGTGGGCCCTCGCAGGTCGCAATTGTAGTGGTCGCATTGTGGGTGAAGGCGCCAGCCCCCGCCCTGGAGACGCGGCTGCGCCGGAACCGGCGGAGCCGGCGGAACCGGTGGGCCCGGCGGGGGCGCTCGTGCTACTGGTGCAGCCGCCGGCAGAGCGGGCCGGGCCACCGCTGCTGGCTGCGGTAGGGCCACCGCCGGCGTGAGCCGTGCTGGAGGGGGGAGCTGCTCGATTGCTGCGTTGGGGCGCGCGGGAAGGGCACAGCGATCGATTCAAGTGTTGTTATTGAGCAAGGATGTGCTGAAGGTACGGGAGGACGGCACGGCACTGCGAGCAGAAGCAGGTGGTTGACCAGGTGCGTGGTTGGTAGAATACTGTGGCACCCCCGGACTACCCGGACCCACAGCGACAAGGAAGCACGAATGAAGGACCTACTCAGGGGCATTGGCCCGGCGTTGATGAGGAGCATGAGGTAGGTGTATCCACCAACAAGCGTGGTCGAGACACCGGCGTTGATGGCGAAGGAAAGCCTGAAGCCGAGGAGAGGCGCGAAGACGACAGAGCAGAAGCCCCACCAGGTTGACATGATGTAGAAGATGGCAATAGCGCCCAGTGCCTGCGTGCAAGTTTGAATTTGAGTGTAAGTGTGTGTAAGTGTGAGTTGGAAGGGGAGAGAACCGAGAGGAAAGGCAAGGGCGTAATCGAGGGCAAGGCAGCATGTAAAAGCAGGTGCAGGCAACCAAGCAAGGGCGCAGGCAACCAAGCAAGGGCGCAGGCACGACGGGCTCGCCAAGCAAGCCGCGAGCCCTGCACATCTCTTTAACCACATGTACACAAGCCTATTTGCTAATTATGAAAGCAGCAGCATAGCACCGCTGTCCATTTCCATTCCGCTCACCTGCATGGCAAACCACATGACCATGTGCCCGCCCATGCGCAACCTCTGCACCGTCTCCTCCACAGTGCCCAGCAGGTTGTGCGCCGCCAGCGGTAGGCCCTGCGCGTTGTGGATGAACTGCTGAATCTCGTGCATCGAGAGCAGCGCCTGCTGAGTGATGAGCGTGATGTTGGTGTCCACGCTCCTGCCGAGGTCGGTGTAGGCCTGCAGCAGCTGCGATGTGTCGGCGGCAACAAGCCGCATGATCCCGCGCGCATCCGTCACCAGGTGTGACACCTCCAGGAGCGCACCCTGCGCGCTGCGAGTCACAACCTGCAGCGAGCCGGTGGCGGTGCGAACCAGCTGCCCGGTGCTCTTGATGACGCCCCGGGCATCCTTGCTCAACAGCAACAGCTGGCGGTTGGCGTTGTAGCCGAGAATCCGGCCAACCTGCGCACATATGAAATAATCCAGAGGGTGATGTGTCGCCCCAACCCGGTTATATGTGCCATAGTAATTTATCCTGCTGCCTCATGACGCACGCATGCCACCGACCCACCTGCGTCAGGTCCCTGATGGCGCGACCGACATCGGCGCCCCTGGCCACGACCTGGCGGTCTACGGCCCGAATCAGGCTGCTCGCATCGGAGCTGAGCACCATAACCTGCCCGTTGATGTCCTGGAGCAGCTTGCCCGTCAGGTTTCCGACGGACCTCAACTCGCCATCCGCTGTGGTGATGATTCTGTTGCCAGCCGACGTCAGCGCCGCAATGCCCTCAGTGCTAGTATCCAGCATAACGCGTGCACTGTCGCCAACTTGTTGAAACGTTGCTGCTGCGCCAGCGCCAGCGGCGCCAGCGGCCAGAGAGCTCGGCACGATGCCCATGTGTATGGCTTATCCCGTTGTTTGTTTCACACTATGACAAAATATCATCGAGGGTTTCCCTATTTGCGAAGCAATCTCCGATGCAGGTACCTACCATGCACGCCAGACCAGCCGGGACCGATCGATGCACGGTTAGCGCAGGTTCGACGTCCTGCTGCTACATACATCAAGATAATATTGCCACAGGTACTTTCTCGTATGTTGTAGCTTGTGCGTGCATCGCTTCATCGCTTGACAACAATAGCGCGTCGCCAGCATTCCGCACCAAATTATACATTAAATAGGACATAAGAGATTCAATTTCGAATCAAACGTACAATGTTGAACTGCACCCTTCTTGACTGCCCCCCTGTCCAATCGGCGGCCACAAAACAGCAGCAAAGGTCCGCCGCGGGTCTTCGAACGCCTCCGCCTCCGCCTCCACCACCGCCAACAGCGCGGCCCGGAGGGGCCCGGCTGCCCAGGGTGTGGAACAGGCCGCTGGAGCTGTGGGCAGCATACAGAAAAAAACCTCCAATGGGCGGCCTCACAACAGCAGCAAGGGCAGGCTTGGCATATTCACGTAGTGCCCGCTTCCAGGGAGATGCATGCCAGCTGGATAGCTGAGAGTACGGTAGCTGCAGAGTGGGAAAGCATTGGGCTAACGCTGTCACCACGGGAGCGGGCACAGGAGAGTGGATGAGCGCGGGCAAAAGTAGCACAGGCCCACACGCACATTACTCCCATTTTATCAGCAGGAATCACCCGATGGGTAGGAGGGGCGTCTCGCAACGTCGTATGTCGACATGTCGCAACCTGACCATGTCAAACTGCAACTTGCAAACCCGCATTACCCAATCCGGTTGCAATTCGTGCCCTGACTTTTAGTGGTCCAACCTAGCCGCCTCAGGAGCGCTTGCCGGGCCCTCCACGGCCTCCACCCACATGCTGCTGTACCCACTCACCTACCGGTATCGCTCACTCACTGACTTCACTGCCCCCTGCTCGCCCTCGTCCTCACGCATTACTGCACCCTCTCTCACCTACGCTGCCGCCTTGGCCTTGCCCGCGCCCTTCTTGCCCACACCGCCGGCACTCGCCGCCGCCGCTACCCCCGCCGCAGGCTTCTTGCCCCTGCCCTGCTGCGCCTTTCCTGCCGCCGCCTCGCGCTCCCCCTCTCGCTCCTGCTGCTGCTGTTGCTGCTGCTGCAGCGCCGCCTCCTCCGCCTCCGCCTCCTGCTCCCGCGGCGCCAGCGCCACGTCAGCGACCTCATCCCCCTCGTCCAGGCTCATCAAGAATGTGCCGCGCGAGTACAGGCCCTGAAGGCAACACAACAAAAGTAGAAAAATAATTATGAAAGTAAACACACAAATTGAAAGTGCACATTACAATATAGCCACGTGAGGAGCACGCCGCAAGCAGCGGTGGGTTGGCAAGAGCGAACGGCGCCCGCCTGCCCGCACACACACACACACACACACACACACGCCCTACCAGCACGAACCTTCCCCCAAACCCCTCGTGTCCCTGCCCTTTCATCCCGGCAGTCCCATTTACCAGGAATTTATGCTCCTTGGAGCTGGTAGTGGTGAAGAAAACCACCCATCCGCACATATTTCGTTTGGCTCGCGCAAGTAACCCTCCCTCTCCCTGCCTCCTCTCCCTGCTCTCCCTCTCCCTGCCTGCCCTCCCGCTTCCTCACCTGCACCGGGATGCTGTCCACGCTCTGACGCACCAGCACGCCGTTGCGACTGGCCACCACCACCTCGTCACCGTCCCCCACCACCAGGCAGCACACCAGCCGGTCCGGCCCCGAACCGCCGCCGGCAGTAGCAGCAGCAGCAGCAGATTTGGCGGCAGAGCCGCTACGGCTGCTGCCGCTGCTGCTACTGCTGCTGCCGGTCTTGTTGCGGGTGCGGCGGCCGGTGCCCAGTCGAATCACCTTGCGGCCGGCCTGCGTGTGTGGCGGGTCGGGGCGGTGCGGTTCAGAATCGGGTTCGATTGGGGGATGGGGATCGGGTTGGGGGCAATCGGGCGAGAGGGGCGATGTGGCTGGGTTTGTGAGTGTTCACATCCACGCGGCGTGCCCCCCACGCGTCGCGTGCTCCCCATCGCCCCGGCGCCCCTGCGTGATATGCCTACCCATGTCTCCGCCTCCGACTGCCCATGCCTTTGGCCTCCACCCCCCCCCCCAAGATGGTCTACCGTCTACCACTTTCTTGACTAATCATAAATGTAACCCCCCCTTGCACTGGGTTCGGTTCAGTTTGCTGTGGCTGCTTTGTACAAACCCCCAAAAAAGCCTGCGCCCCCGCCTCCGGCCCCCGCAGCCGCCTCCGGCCCCGCCTCCGCCCCAAGCCTCCGGCCCCCAAAGCCTGCGGCCCCCCACCTTCGCGCGGTGCCCCAGCGACAGCTGTGACAGCAGGACGCGCTTGCCGCTGCCCTGCGCCGTGACCAGCAGCAGGCACGGCCCCATCGCCGGCCGAGCTGCGGCCGCCGCCTGTTCCCCAGCCACCTCCCCAGCCACCTCCTCGTCTTCGTGGTCCTCCTCCTCATCATCATCATGATCCTCGTCCTCCGCCGCCGCCGCTGCTGAGCCCAGCCCGGCCGCCAGGGCTGCGGGCAGGATGGTTAGGTCGGCGATGCGGTCGTTTGGCCGCCGCTTGCTGCCCAGAGCCACGGCCTGCAGGTGTGTGTGTGTGTGTGTGTGTGTGGTTGTGTGTGTGTGTGTGTGTGTGTGTGTGTGTGTGTGTGTGTGTGTGTGTGTGTGTTAAAGAGCACAAGGAAAACATTACGCGTTAGGACAGTGTATGCGATGCAGAATTACGTGTGTGTGTGTGGGCGTAAGAATGTGATGAATGCAGTCAAAAGCCTTTTCAAGGATGACATTCTTCGGGTTCATTCTTGGTACGGTAATCATGGGATGGCGCAAACACACACCCTACCCCACCCCGCACAAACATCGCGTCCCCACCGCCACCCCTGCCCGCACCTTGACGCCCAGCGAGCTCCGGCCGCTGCGCCGCAGCTCCCCCGCCCGGAACAGCACTGCTTGCCCCGCCGCCGTCACCGCCACCACCACATCGCCGCCGGCCCGACTGGCATCGGGGACCAGCAGCGCCCAGCTGCACACGGGGGCGAGCAGAGAAGAAGGGAATGGATTGGAGTTGGCGGGATTGTTGCGTAGCCATGAGAAATGGGAGGTCAGGAGGGAAGATGGGATGGGTGGGAAGTGCCTTTGCCATGGGATGGGATGGGACGCACGGCATGACCACGGCCGCCCGGAGCCCGGGCCGAGACCAGGAGAGACGAGGACCCCAAAGCCCAATCTCACAGAGCCGCAACCCTCGCCTAGGGAGTCAGGACGACCACATAACATCCGGCACGCCGATCGGTGTGTATGTGTAGTCCTACTCACCCCAGCTCGTCGTCGGTGCTAGCGCCGCCGCCCTTGCCGCCGCCGTCCTTCTCCTTCCCGGTCCCCTGCGTCTGCGCCTGCGCCTGCTGCAGCCCGCCCATCACCGGAAGGCCAACCCTCGTGATCTTGGTGGGCAGCGCGATGCGCTTGATCAGGCCGCGGCGGCTGCACAGCACCACACTGGGCCCCGCCTCAGGACCCGCCGCCGCCGCCGCTTCTTCGCCCTCGGCCTCCGCCTCCGCGCTTGCCCCGTCTGCTGCCGCCGCCGCCGTTGCCGCCTCCTCGGCAGCCGCAGCGCGCGCGGCGGCGCCGCTGCTGCTGCTGCTGCTGCGACGGCTGCGGCTGCTACTGCTGGCGCCGGCCTGGGTGGCCAGCGCTGGCGGCACGGGCAGAAGTGCAGCGATGGGAAAGGACGAATCCAGCTTTAGCACCTGCAGGTGGTGGTGGTGGTGGTGGTGGTGGGCGTTGTGGGTGGTGGGCGTTGTGGGTGGTGGGCGCGAGCACAGCCAGCTACGATGGTAATCAACGAATGCATGGTAAAGGACGTGTGTACGACATCACGTGATGGGCGGGATCGCGCGGGGATGCTGAAGCAGCCTGTCTCAGATGGGACGTGGGATGTGACGACCGGGAGCGGCACGCTCCGCGCCGTTCCGATACGGTGATGTGCATACCGTATGCAAATAAATGAACGCAAACAACACATCAAAATTATGAAGCGCAAATTGATCACGTCATGCCGAGACCGACGTCCATGAAGGCTCACGTTTGCGACGCTCGCGCCCGATGGCGACGGCGCCGCCGCCGCCGCTGCCGCGCCGCCTCCCGCTCCCGCGCCGGTGCCCAGCATGGCTGTGGTGGCGAATGCCCTGCCGTCGGGCGTGAGCAGCAGCAGCCGGTCGTGGTCGCGGCCGGAGGCGAGGCAGGCCAGCGCATCGCCGGACCTTAGCTTCATGCCGGACTTGCCTGCGTGTGCAAGATTGTGCGGGGGGTAGCAGTTTGGTTGTAGTCCATTGTGTTAAAGAGCACAAGGAAAACGTTGCGCAAAGACAGTGTATGCGATGCAGCAAAGCGACGGTTTACGGATGTTACCTGAAGTTACCTCGCATACCTGCTGCGGTGAGCCGCCGGTCTTACCAACCGGAAATCGCGCAACCCCCGCTACTCTAACCTCGAGGGGGGATTTGTGTCCACACGCTCTCAAGGGTGCAAACCCATGCATGTGCTCACGGTACCGTGAGGCCCAAGCACTCCTACGATTCCTAGCTCCGCGTCGCTACTCCTGGCCGCTAAGTCCAAGCTCCCGCCCAATCAATGAAATTCTCACCTACGAGCGAATAAAAAAACAACAGAGCACAGGGCGGCAGCAGGGGAGTGTCACGTACAAGAGCGAAGGAACATGTTAGCGCGGCGGCGCGCGACGAGCAAGAGCAAACACGCAGCCCAGTCCATTGTGTGTGTACGCGATGAAAGGAAGCGCGCAGGACAATGCTCAAACACTTAAGCGTGCGCGTATTAACAGTGCGTGCATATGCAGGGTCGAAGTTCGGACACGCGTGGACGCGTGGAAAGTGCACGAAAACGACACGCATGCGCCGCGCCTCTGAGCCCCTTAGCTTGCTGGAACCCCCGCCAACCGACCCTACAACGTGCCCTGACATGGTAACACGCATCCATCCTGTCCACCCATCCACACATCACTTCCCTGCAATCCCGCCCACAAAAACTCTGCGCCACAGCGCCCACATACCGGTACGTACATGTGTGCGCCCGCTCCCTCATCCCTCACCCCTCAGGCCCTCACCCCGTGTGTTGCGGTTCTGCGCCGCCAGCGCCTCGCCAGGAAGCCGCCGCAGGAAGCCGCGGCGGCTGGCCACAACCAGGCACGGCTCGTTGGGCGTAAGCGCTGCCAGCAAAGCCGCGGGCTCGGGCTCGGCGGCGGCTGCGGGGGTGTATACCGTATGGAGTAACATGCATGTTTATTTGAGAAGTGAAGGCGTAGGGGGGTGGGGGTGTTACAAAGATGGTTGGAAACGCGGTACAGGATGCACTGGAGACTGCAGAAAAAGTCGTTGGGGGTGGGGGGTTTGGGGAGCGGGTGTGTGTGGGTGGGGTTGAGGGCAGCTGAAGGGCAGGGGAGTAGGCATTTCCATCCCCGAGTGTATGGCAGTGCATCTTTGCATATGTGTATGTGCGCTTGTGCGCACATCGGGCTTCGAGCCCCTACCTCTGCAGCGCCTGTTCCCCAATAACGTGCATCACACCCCTCTGTTTGATTCTGGTTGTTCCTTGCATATGTTAACTCATGCTTCACACTGGGGCTGGGAGGCGCCAGCAACCAAAGCACTCCGCGCCGCCACTCACCCGCCTCCTGCGCCCCAAGCACCGAGGTCCGGCGCGGGTCCCCGAACGCCTCCGCCGCCGCTGCCGCCTCCGCCTCCACCACCGCCAACAGCGCAGCACGGCTGCCAAGGATGTGGGACAGGCCGCTGGAGCTGTGGGGAGCATACAGAAATACACACACACGTGAGTTGATGCGCATGTGTGCTTGTGTGTGTTTGTGGGCTTATGCAACTGTGCGAGAGCGAGCACACAAGGCAAGGGCACACGGACAGGACAGTGCACGCGGTGTGTGTATTTCCCTATGCGCATGGGAACTAACACCCGGATGTTGTGAAAGCAGTACATCAAACGTAAGGACCGGGACCATGAGTACGCCAGCCCCCAACGGCCAAAACCCCTTCCCCACTCCCGGCCGTGCCCTCACGCCCTCTCACGTCTCGTGCAGCTGCTGCCTCTCCGCCTCCAGCTTAGCCGCCTCCAGGCCTACGTGGTGGGTTGCAAGGTTGAAATCATGGGTGGAGAGGCGCGCGAGTGTGAAGCATGTGGGTGCGCGGGTGCCAGGAATGTCTCGCTCCCGTACCTCGAGTCCCAAGATTGATTGGATCTCAAGCCCCTCGCCAGTCCCCTGCCCCCCCGTCACTCACCCAGCCCACTGCTTCGCTCACGCTCTACTACCGTACTACGCATACCATAGCCCTGCACTTTACCGCATGACTTCCTCCAACCCACGCCCCTCCTCTCCCCCACTCCCCCCCCCCCCCCCCTCACCACCGCCCCATTCCTCACCACCATCCCACACGCCACCGCACCCACTCCTCCCCACCCGTCAGCCGCCGCAGTGTGAGCCCCAGCACCGCCTCCGCCTGCGCCTCGCTCAGCCCGTGTCGCGCCACAAGCACCGCCCGCGCCGCCGCCCCGTCCGCCGCCGCGCGGATGTCAGCCACCACCGCATCCAGCCGACTATTGCTGCTGCTACTGCTGCTGCCGGCCCCGTTGCTGCTACTGGCGGTCCCGTTGCGGCTGGTGCTGCTACTGCGGGGCTTGTTGCTGCTGCTGCTACTGCTGCTACTGCTGCTACTGCTACTGCTGCTACTGCTGCTGCTGCTACTGCCCAGCACGGCCAGGAATCCGTCCACCAGGTGCAGCCGCTGCTGGGCGGCGGCCAGGGCGGCCTGGGTGCGCCGCGTCACCACCTCACACCTGCGAGCGGAGGGGGAGGGGGAGCCGTCCATGGAGGACAGAGTGATTACATCACAACTTTGGAGTGCCGGGTGGGAGGGGGGTTGCAAAGATTGATACAGAGAAGTTTAGCGAGGGGGGTGGAGAGGGCATGGCCGTGTGAGCAGCAGCGGCGGCGGGGTAGCAGCGGGGCGGCCTACAAACCGTTCGCATGCATGGCTCCCCCGCCTCGGGCCCCGCCCCAACTCCGTCTGACCCCCTCTCCCCACCCCATCCCACCCCTCTGCCTCACCCTCTCGCTCTTTCGCATTGGGTTCGGTGTAGTTTGGGCTGGTATTTACAGCCCACTCCCCCTCACCCCCGCCGCCAGCCGCCCACCTGAACTCCAGGAACGCCGCCAGCATGTCCTTGAGCCCCAGCTGCACTGGGCTGGACCCACACAGAGCCACACAGTTGAAGGACTGGCTGATCTGGGGGCGGGCGTGTGCGCATTTGTGTGCATATGTAGGGTGGCGGGCGGGTGGGAATGTCCGTAAGGATATGCAGGAGTAACTGTTGTTGCATGGTGGCGTGCAAAGTGTAATGCAAGGCCTCACAATACCCTGCCAACACAATACGTTACCCCGTGTACGGTAGTTGTCTCGACACACGCTCATCCGCGTGTCGTCGCATTGCTGCATCACGTAAACAGTCTTTTCCTTGTGCTCTTTAACACTGTAGCCCACACCAGCGCACATCAGCACACACCTGCAGCCGCGTGTCCTTGAACAACTGGGCCAGCAGCAGCTGGGCGAGGGGGGCGCGGGTGCAGAGGGGGGGAGGGAGGGTTGTCGCATTGAAGGGGCAAGAGGATCCAAGCACACCCCATGCCCCAAGGCAAACCTTCAGTTCATCCGCACTAGCCGGCCCTAAATGCAGCTCTGCTAACAAAAAGTCGTCATCATCGGAGTATTCACCGGCCTTCAGCTTGGCACCCCTTCTCCGCTCTACACCAAATCAAACGCCCTCCCAGACCCCAATCCCCTCCTCACCTCGGCGTTCCACCCCATCTTGACTTCTACCACCACTCGCATGCCGGTGCGGTCGCTCTCATCACGCACGTCCGCAACCCCCTCCAGCCGGGGACCCGAAGAGCCGGACCCGGAAGCCGAAGAGCCGCCGCCACCGCCAGAGCCGGAAGCCGAAGAGCCGTCCTTGCCGCCCTTGGCCGCCCGGCTGCGGCTCTTGGGCTCCTCCCGCGGCGCGGCCATGTGGGCGATGTCAGCCACCAGCTGAGCCTGTGGGTGAGAATGTCAATTCATGTTCACTCCCTGTCACATACAATCGATTTCAGCAGCTGTACCGCACAATGCGCAGTTCTTTGGCAAGTGGTTGTTAGCGGTTTAACCCTCAGGCCAAGACGCGGCCTTCCCATACTCCCCTACTTCACACGACCCGAACCCATTGGGACTGGGATCAATGAAAACCAAACCCTACACAAACACACAAACACACGCGACACGCCTCAACCCCTCCCAAACCCCACCTTGCACACGCTGTACGGCAGCTCTGTGATTACAATGAGCTCCGGACCCCCATCCGCCGTCTCCGCCGCCTGCGCCAGCTTCTCCGCCGCCGCCTCCGCCGTCGCCGCCGCCGCGGCCGCCGCCTTGCCCCGCGGCTTGGCCTTGGCAGTAGCACCCGACTTGCGGGAGCGGCTGCTACTGCCGCCGCCGCTGCTACTGCCGGCCCGCTCGATGGTGGCGGTGCCTCGTAGGACAACGCTGCCGCGGCCGGTGCGGTAGGCAGCGAGCAGCTCGGGGCCCGTGATCAACTGCCCGCCTGTTGTTGTTTTAGGGTGCGTTATGTGTTACCTTTTTATGTGTGATGTGTTTGTTATGTTATGGAGTGTGTCATTACCGGAAGTGACGTGTCTCTCCAGGAACATGCCTAGGCGCGGGCACATCTCTCGCCTTGTTTCCGCCCCATCCCCTCCCTCCCACTCCTCACCAGTGGGGTAATCGGGCCCCCTGACGCACTCCATCAACTCCTCCGTGGTCACCTGGGGCGGGGGGGGGTGGGGGGCGGGGTCGGAGGGGCACGGGCGAAGGGGCGGGGGTGAGGGTCGGAGGGGTTGGCAGGGGAGGGGGGAGTCAAGCAGCGGTCCCGTATTGGACGCGGGCTGGCCCTCACACACATAACGCATACACACGTACACACAGACAGACACACACACACACACACACACACACATTCCAACCCACCCACCCCCACCCTTGCACACACACACACCCACCCCCACCCTTGCACACACACACACACACACACACACACACGCACGGCCCCTGCCGTCCCCCTCCCTGCCCACCCACCTCCGGGTTGGCGATGAGGCGCCGCAGCGCCGCCACCACCTCGCCAAGGTTGTGGGGCGGGATGGTGGAGGCCAGTCCCACCTGCACAGCGCCGCAGAGCAGCAGCGCAGCAGTGCGGGCGTCAGTGTGGGTGCGGGCGTCAGTGTGTGCGGGTGTCAGTGTGCGCGGGCGTAAGTGGTGCGGGTGTCAGTTCATGCCTGGGTGTTGTTGGTGCGTGCATGCGTACTGTACTGTATGTGCATGTGAAGTTCTGGACACGCTGAAATGACAACAGCTGCTCGCGCGCTGCCTGCCTTACGCTGCCCCGCTAGCGCTGCCTCCCGTGCACCCCAGAGCCTCCCTCTGTCAGATTTGTACTGGGCAGGGCAAATTGGCACCCCCACCCCACTGCCACTGCCCGCCAGTAGCCCTGGTGGGCTTAGTTCCCAATGAACTACCACACCCCTACCCCCGAGACTTCTTCGTTGGGTCCCGGCATGTAACCCCCATCCCGCCCCCCGCCCCAGGCCGCCCTCACCCCAACCCCGCCCCCAGGCCACACCCCTCACCGCAATGCCCTGCGAGCCGTTGACGAGTAGGTTGGGCACCACCGCCGGCAGCACCACCGGCTCTTGCTGCATAGGGGGGTTACATTCATGATTATTTAAGAAGGCAAGGGAGGAAGAGGACGAGGCAGAGGTCACGAGGGGTTGTGGTTATGCGAAAGCTGGTTCTGGCATAGGATGGAGGTGTCTTGATGCAGCCGGGTAGAAGACAAACCTGGACGGCTGACTCCATCCATCCAGACCCACACAGGCCCACCCCACCCCACGCAGGCTTCCAACCCACCCACGACGCATCCCCACCAACCCCCCCCCATAGGCCACGCTCTCCTCCTCGCCCTTTTGCATTGGGTTCGGTTTAGTTGGGCTGGCATTTACAACCTCCCCCCCCCACTCCGCCCCCACCAGCCCCACAGTACCTGCGACGCGTCAAAGGTGTCCCGCCACTCCACTGTGGCTGCGCCCAGGTCACCCAGCAACAGCCCCTCAGCAGCCGGCGCCAGCCTGGGACACAAGGCAGCAGCAGCAGCAGGCAGCAGCAAGCAGCAGGAGCGGATGCAGCGGAGGCAGTAACAGTGCAGCAGTCGGAAGCAGCAGGAGCGGAAGTAGCCGGCAGCAGCCGCTAGCGGAAGCGGCCGGCAGGCTAGCGGAGAACAACTGCGGCAGTGTTGGCAACTGACAATGCGCGCACACACCGCTGCTTGTCGCGCTGCAGCAGCTGCTCGTGCGCTGCTACCGTATTCCATTGAGCAGCTTGCAAACCAACTCGCCCCCCCCCCCGGTTTAGTTCGGGCTGGTATTTACCACCACCCCGCCGCCCCACACACACACAGGAAATCCGCGGCCGTAACTCTGCATCGCATACGTTGTCCTACGCAACATGTTTTCCTTGTGCTCTTTAAGACACACACACCTGCATTCCGTGTATCTCATGGCGGCTGCGGGGTCGGCGTCCACAGAGCCGAAGTTGCCGTGGCCTTGGACCTGTGGGTTTGGAAAGGAGAAACCAAGTGAGAGGCGAGGTTGTAGGTGTATGCCTTAGCGGGGCACAAGCGAACAGGACTGTGCTCGACAGTGCGTGTGTAAGCACAAGGAAAGCAGTGCGTGTGTGTGTGTGTGTGTGTAACTGTGTGTGTGACTGTGACTGTGGGTGGGATGAGCCCGTGGTGTCGAGGTCCAGTCGCGCGCGCGCTTGGTGCAGGCCCCCATTTTTGTAGCACCCCCCCCCCGGCAACCGGATACACGCCCATACACACGCCCGCCCGCTCACCCACGCATACACGTCCCACGCCCCAAGCCCCGCTCCGACATGAATCGCCGGCGCCGCTCGCCCTGCTGCTCCACGACGCCTCGGCCCCATCCCATATGTATTATCGCTTGCAACTAACGCCTCTACCTGTGCTCCGCTTGTTTTAGCTTGGTTCGGTCTAGTTTGGGCTGGTATTTACACACACACACACACACACACACACACACACACACACACACACACGGGCGACGACGAGCTCCACTTCAACACCTTCGTCGCGCTGTTCCCGCTGGTCTCGGTACCAGCACCACGCTATTTGTCTCTTAAAGCCCGCGTCACAGGTCTGGGACCCCGTCCGGTGCCCGCGATGCATGCGCAATATGCCCATCGGTACCGCTCGGTCACCTTCTGCGACCACCTGATGGCTCTGGTGGCTCTGGCGGACGGCGGACCTCGTCACGGAGTGCGGCCAGGTCGCCGAGGCGTACGGCGCGGCACTACCCGCGACACGTCGCGGCGCGTGTTCCCTATCAGGGGGGTAACTGGATTCCGGGGGGTGGTGGGGGGCTCGTCACGAACAGCCGACGCGGCCACTGGGGCCGCGAGCGTGCCTAGCCTCGGTGCCGCCGTGGAGTGGGGAGCGGGAGGCCAGCTCCCGCCAGCCCACGGCGCACGCACGTCACACGCACACACACCAGCCTGACACGCGTCTGGAAACGCTGCAACCGCCGCCCGCCACGTCCCCCATGCAGCCTCGTCCCCGTTTAGTCGCAGTGCCACCGCTAACTCGCCCTCTTCCAATAGTGTTATTGTACTTAGTGGGCGGGATTTGGGACGCGTGATACCTAGCTTGTCTGCTGCACGCCGCCTCTCTTGTCGCCGTTGCCATTCACATGCCCGTGACACTTCCTCGCTGCCGCCCTATGCCCATGCTTCCACTTTTGCCTATAGGTGAGCTCGACTACGACCAGCGGGCGGGAATCTGGGAATTAGGCGTGCTGGGTAAACGTTGTTTAGCGCGCCCAGGGTGCGGAGCATGGACGCATACAGGTGCAACGCGGGGTCAGGCCGAATGGTCGCCCGTGGGGTTCCAGGCTTATCGCGGGTAAGTATGACTACCTGGGTCACGACAGTCACGCGACGCTCGGTAAAATGGTGGGTATCGGTAAGTAACTCCAGCGTCGTCTGTGCGGGCTTTCGTTTCGTTTTTTAACACACACACACACACACACACACACACACACACACACCGTCGCTTTGCTGCATCGCATACACTGTCTTTGCGCAACGTTTTCCTTGTGCTCTTTAACACACACACACACACACACACACACACACACACACACACACACACACACACACACACACACACACACACACACAAACCCAAACCCGGATTCCCGCCCCTTCCTCACCAGCGGCACGCGCATGGAGAAGTCCTGCGCCAGCCGCACCAGGCTGTCATACACGGCGTTGTCGCCGTGCGGGTGGAACTTGCCCAGCACCTCGCCCACCACACGGGCGCACTTCTTGTACGGCTTGGTGGCCTGGGCGGGGTGGTTGGGGGGTTCGTGGGAGGGGGGAGGGGGTTTAGGGGGATTTACATTCATAACTAGTTAAGGAAGTGCAGGGCAGAGGGAGGTTGGGGGTCGGGAGGGGGGGAGGGGCGGCACTGCGGCAGCAGGAGGCGGCCGCAGCAGGGGAGCCACCACGACTGACACATCACCATGGCATCGCCACGAACCCGACCAATACACGTATACACCAACACACGCACACACACAACACACACGTACACACACCACACTGTCTTTGCGCTATGTTTTCCATGTGCTCTTTAACACACCACGCGTATGCACACAACACACACGCACACACACGCGCCACCACACGCTCACCACCAGGCCCAGCTCGTGCATGGCGTACAGGATGCGCCTGAGGGGCAGCGCGCGGAAAACGGGCAACGGAAGGTTTTGTTCACACCATTGCAATGCGACTTAAGGCTTGGTTGACTCGCCCCACGGAACTGCACACTTCGTCGAAAACATGGTGAGACACATCACCATGGCACGTCTAGCCGCCACCGCCTCCAGGTCTCATTGGGAACATGGATAACAAACCGCCCTCCCTCCATGAACGGAAACCCCACGCAACTACCCCAGTGCGGCTACCCGTTCCCAAAGCGCCCACCTGTGCACGGGCTTGAGTCCGTCCCGCACGTCCGGCAGCGCGCGGCTCACGATGACTGACATGGCGTACTGGCGGCGGCGGCGTGGCGATAGCAAGGAGGCGGCGGTGGTGCGGATGTGAGAGGGCAAGGTGTTGAGGTCAGGTGTGGTGTGTGGTGGAGAGGGAGAGGAGAAGCAGCCGCCCGCAAGGGTCGAGGCACCGCTTGGGCTGCGGTCGGCGGCGGTAACATGCTCCGGCGGCGCGGGGGCAAGGCACCTCATCGGCCCCTGCTGCTACAGCCCACTCCATGGCCTAGGTTCGTGTTTCGACGGTGCTTCGCGCCGTGCCATCACGGCCGGCCGCAGCCCACCACCTCAGCCCGCCGGGCCGCAGCCTCAGGGCCCCAGACCCAGACCTAGACCCAGACCCAGACTCCCGTCGCTCCCGAGCCCCGAGGGGTGTCGCTCCCAAGTCCCGAGTGCCGGTCACCCATGCGAGGTGATTACGGCATCAGCCCCAGTCTTAGAACCCCAGCCGCCTGTCGCTTCCGAGTCCCGGTCGCCGCCATGGCGTGTGCCTCACTCACCGACATGTACGAGTCGTGCGTCTCGTCCACAAGCTCCCGGTCCTCCACCCGCTCTGCTACAGCCACCGCCGCCGCCCCCGAGCCGCCGCCGCTGCTACTGCTACTGCCGCTGGCTTTGGCGGCGCCCGCCACCAGGGACAGGCCGCGGCTGCTACTGCCGGCGACGCCGCTGCTGAGGCGGCGGCTGTAGCCATGTGGCCATGCGGCGGCGGCGCCGCTGCTGGCGCTGCTGCTGGCAGCGCCAACAACAGCAGTACCGCATACTGCAGCGCTAATGTTGCTGCTGTTGATGCATGAAGAGCTGGCGCCACATGCGGTTGTTGGCAGTGAAGCTGGCCAAGCAAGCGGTCGCTGATAGAGGCCCGAGCAGAAGAGAAGGGGCGAGGGCGAGGGTGAGGCCGCAGGGCCCGCAGGGGTGCGGCCGGCCCGGGCAGCCAATGCAGTGGCTGGCACTGCCGCGGCGCCCGCCGCGGACAGCGCCTGTGTGACGTGCGGGGAGAAGGAATCGGGGAGGGTAAGAACGGTGACTATGTCATCAGAAATTTGGATTGCGGCGTGCGGGGGAGCAGTCGGGAGGACACGACCGGGCTCGCACAAGCGGGAGGGGACACGACAGCGGCGGTCAAGACTCCCGCCCCGTCAACGCCTCCAGTGGCGCCCCCTATGGCGCCGCAACCGCGACCAAGGCCAATTGCATATGCACATCATGCCATTAGAGATCTGGGATGCGGCCGCCACTCGCTGTCCCCCTAACACGTTCGCCAAGCCCCTCGGTGGCCCGCCGGTTCCGCGCCTCACCGCGCTCGACGCGCCGGGAAGGGGCATTTGAATGGGAGAGCAGGTAGAAGGCTCAAGAATGGATACTTCTCATTTATAGGCGTGTCCGCTCTGCCAGCTGTTGGCTTACGCGCCAATCGACGTATGAATGCCTGTGTATCACGGTTTGGACCAGTCTGCAATAAGAAGTACGTATGTAATTGCATATGCCAGCTACAGAATTAGTTTAGGGGCTTTTCGTCAAGGTCTTTGCAAGTCTTTTGCATGCGGTCGCGCATCCCCGTCGACCCGGGCGTCTGCAGCCCCGACTTACACAGATGTGGTGCATTAGTGTACTAGAACCTACAAACAGACCGGGACTCCAGCGCGACCGGTGAAACCAGCGTTTGCGGGGGGTCACTTGTCGGAAGTCTTGTAAACAAAAGCCAAATGCGGTCCCAGCTGCTCCGCTTCCTGACGCGGGCTCCCGCAGGTGTGTATAATTGGATGTAATTAGGCTAGTTGAGGTCGAACTCCCGACATCGCGGACCCCAGGCAAATGCGCGGCTGTATCCCCAGAATCATGCCTATGGACAGCTAAGAGCTAGCCTCATCATGTGGAGCGGGGGACGCCTGTCCATGCGGAGCACAGGCGCAGCAGGCGACTGCTCCGACTTGTTTTGATGGTTGCGCGCCGGAAGCCCTCCTGCACGCCTGGATGTGCTGACGCTGGCCGCGGTCGCTCCTGGATGCTATGCAGGCTTCAGCCAGGAGGGTCTGCAGGCCCTGCGCGCTGGCCTGACCTCGGGCGAGGCTTCCGGTCTGCTGCAGTCCTCTGCCTTCGGGTGAGCGTAGGGCATCGCAGCACCGGCTCAGCTTTGGAGCATAAGTTGCGACCCCTTGGTCGAAGCGCGGTATCGGTGTCAGATTTTTGGCCGGTTGCTGAAGTTGTCCTGGTGCACATTTTGTGTCCCGCAGCCGGCAGAATGAGAGCGCTGCGCCCCGCGGCCTGGGCTTCGGCAAGGTAAGGACTTTACGGACATATTCGGAGCATCCGAGGCGCTTGTAGCTGCGTTTTCAGGGCACTGTATGGGGGGCTTGCCCGCCCGGGGTCGGCACGCTGACGACTAATACCGGCTGACGCGCGCGTCTCGCCCTCGCAGATGGCTCTGCCCCTGAGCTTCCAGGGCCACCTGATGAGCACCCTGGCCTCCGCCAACGGTGACGACAAGAAGGAGCCCACCACCGGCGCCCTGGCGCAGCAGCCTCAGGTGCCCAACGCCCTGGCGGCCCTGCCCCCTCGCGGCACCCGGTGAGGAGGCGCTGCAGCGGGCTTGGGCCGGGCTGGCAGTTGCGCGCGCACGCGCACACTCACACAGCTAGCTGAACAGCTGATGGGGGCTGTGGTCGTCGCAGCTATCTGAGTAGCTGCTGCAAGGGCAGCTGGGACGTGGAAAACGGGAGTCCGACGCTCGTGATTACTCTCCGCCAGCATCCATCCATCCCCAACTTCCCGCCTTCCCCCTCCCTCTTGCTAACCCCCATGTTCCTCCATCTCTGTCTTGCAGCACCATGGGCAGCCACGCCGCGGGTCACCAGACCGCCAAGGAGTTCTACATGGAGCACATCGGCAAGCGCCACCCCTTCCACGTGCTGCCGCCCAGCCCCTGGCCCATGCTGGCCGGCTGGGGCACCTACGTGAGCTGCCTGGGTGAGCAGCAGTTGCAGTGGCGTTGATGGCAGCGACGGCAGGGGCAGCCGTGGCGGGTGCCGGATTGAAGGGAAGGGGAATGCAGGGGAATGATGAGAGATGGTGAGCGGCGGTTGCTCTCGCGGCGGCGCACGCGGCTGGAGCTGGGATGCGAGTTGTGCGCCCGGCACAGGGGTACAGTAGTCCTCTTCATGCCCCCCGCATGTGCCTCCCAAAACGCACCATCGCTGCATCCACGCCACACGCCGAAACGCGCACGCCACGCCGCGCTCCTTGCCCCCCGCGCGCAGGCATGGCCGCCTGGTTCCACAACATGCCCACCGGCGGCGCGCTGATGGCGTTCGGCATGGCCAACATCGCCTGGACCGCCATCACCTGGTGGCGCGACTGCGCCATTGAGGGCGACATGGGCATGCACACCGAGGTGGTGCGCAAGAACTTCATCAGCGGCATGTGGGCCTTCATCGTGTCCGAGGCGCTGCTGTTCGTGGGCCTGCTGTGAGTACGGCAGCGTGCGCTAGGAGCGAAGGGAGGGGGGAGAGGAGGGTGGTCCTGAGGAAGGTCAGGCACCAACGCCGTGCGGGATGGAGCATGGATTGAGAAGAGCTGCGGCAGCACCGATACCGATACTAGGTTGCATAGCAGCCACCGGGGCCCCTGGTGCACAAACCATCATTCCCCCTGCATCCCTGTGTCTTGCATCCCCGTCTATTTTACTTGTGACCTCCTTCTTGCCCTTCTCCCCCAAGATTGCTTACCGTATTTCCATTTCTTGGCTAATCATGAATGTAACCCCTCCCCCTTCCGCCTCGCCTCCGCAGCTGGGCCTGCCTGCACCTGGGCATGTCGCCCAGCGTGGCGCTGCAGATGCAGTGGCCGCCCGTGGGCATTGAGCCCATCGGCTGGGACAAGCGCGCGCTGGTCATGTCGGCGGTGCTGGCCGCCTCCTACTACTCGGCCAACGTGGCCATGGTGGCCAAGGACCCTAAGGTGGGGAGGCTGGGGGAAGGCGGGGGGGGGGGCGGGCGCTGCGCGGAGCGGAGCGTGGGGCTGCGCCGAGGAGGCAGGCGAGGATGGCTGGACCCAGCAGCGCGAGCGGAAGTCGTTGGCTGACTGATCACGCCGCGTCTTTCCGTCTTGGTGTGCGCAGGTGGTGATGGGCGCGCTGGCCACCACCATCGGCCTGGGCGCCATGTTCTTGGCTGACCAGTGAGTGCCGAGTCTCTTGACATGGACCGTTGCGGCCGCCGTAGTGGGCTGCTGTCACTCTGCATGTGTGTATTTAGCGGTAACTCTGCCTGCATGTACTCAGCGGCGAGCGCCGCACGTGTTGCGCGCGTTGTGACTCGCCGCTACCGACCACCCACTCCACCACCTTGCGCGGCGCAGGTACCTGGAGTACAACGAGACACCCTTCACCATCACCGACTCGCCCTACGGCACCACCTTCTTCGTGACCACCGGCTTCCACGGCATGCACGTGCTGCTGGGCTCGCTGTACCTGACCGCCGCGCTCATGATGTACAAGCGCACGCACAACGCGGGCGCCGCGCTCAAGAGCTCCATCCTGTACTGGTGGGTCGCGCTGTACTGCATGTGGCAGGTTGATTGGTTCGGTTAATGGGGCGTTACACTCGCTGCTACATTGCATGCGTTGGCCACCGCCCTGTGCATGATCGCAGGCTGGGAATGTTTGGGTGCTCTCGCTTGTACCCTCTGTGACTTGTTCATACTGCTCCTCGCTTACCATCTTTTCCCACCAACCCCATCAAAACACAGGCATTTCGTCGACATTGTGTGGATTGCCGTGTACGGCATCATCTACGTCGGCCAGTACTAGGCTGCTGGTCGTATGACGGGTGTGTGTGGCAGGTTGGGCCCGCCTCGCCTGCCTTCACAGCTGCCACACGCTACAGCAATGTGGCGCGCCTTGGAGTGAAGAGGAGGAGAGGAGAGCAGATCTGCCGGGCGCGGCAGCAGTGGCAGGGCCCCCAGCTTGACAATCTGAGTCGAGTGCCAGTATAGGCTTAATGATCTTTAGGTTAGCAGTGTGAAACTGGTTATTACTGCGTAATGTAGGAGTATAATTGATGATGCGCGTAAGGCGACGGTGCCACGGTGGGGCGTTTGTACTTGGCTTGGGCTCTTGTGCTGGAGCCGGGTTGACAGTGTAGCGGTAAAGAACGTTAGTGCGCACTTAAGAGCATGGGCGGGGAGGGGAGTGCGGGCAGGGGATATGGCTGCATGGGGAGTCTTGCGCAGCCGCGTGGACGGTTTATGTAAGGTGCCATGCGGTGCGTGTCCCAGTCCCTGCCGGATTCGGTGTGGCGCACGCTACAGAGCCAGATGCACCAGCGCGCATCTTCCTCCCGCATCAGCAGGTTCCTCCCCCCCACAAGGTTACCACTGCAGTCGGCCTCGCATTTTGCCTAGGGATAAGTCAGGGGTTCCCCTGGGATAAGTTGTCATGTGTCATTGTGTCTGAGTAGCATACTGAATGAGCCGCCCCTGCACACTTTTGTCTTTTGGTCCATCGGGCCTGCGCGTAGAGATCGCCAGACTCACTTGTTTCCACCGCAGGCGAACGCAGGCACTTGACCCACAGCCTAGTACTATGTGTGCGAAGGGACAGAGAGCGTGGGGGAGGCATGAGGGACCTTTGGGACAGTTTGGGAAGTCGGGGAACCTCGCCTCCGCATCGGACCTGACACGCCAGTAACGGTCGGCGATCTCAGAAATGGGGTTCCAACGGTGGTGCATTTTTGAGGCCACAACTGAAGTGCCGGCTGAACTGTAGCCAGGACCCGTGCGTCCCTTGCTGTCACACTGCCGCCCACAGTGTACGGACTCATTCCCACTTGTCCTGCACAACTCCACCCATGGCTACAGCGACACATCTTTGACAAGCTTGGTTACAGGCTAACAGGCGTGCCTGCACCCACCCTACCCCACATGGCTAGGAGGGCATTCGTTGGAGGTACCTCTGCACGCGCGCGGGGCACTTTCATGTGCCCTGTGCAACCTCATCTCGGGGCCCGACGGCCCACACGAGTCACCCATGAAGAAGCCATTTTCCTAACACCTGTTCTTGCCGTGTCGTTTGTTAGATGTGTGAAGGTTGGTAGTCTGGGGAGCAACATGCGCTTCTGGTGCACAGAGACTCCGCTGGACTTCAGACGGTGCGGCGTGTATGGCCACGCCCGCACCCAGTGGACCCGGGTTGTGGACAACTAACGCAGCTGGCCTGACTTCTTAAAACCCGCAATAAGTAAGCGTTCGTGCCTTGTTCGGATAAGCGTCTATGTACAAGTGGGAACTGGAGTCGGCGCTTACTCTGTCACTGTCGCTGTCATGACCGCTGCAGACGGCTGAGCGGCGCGAACTGCGGAATCGCCGAATAGGGGAAAAGGTGCATTGGCCAACAGGCGTATTAATGCCAATCCGGTTGCGAGTGCGATATGCCGGGACCAGTCGTTGTGCTCAACCCATGATAACCTCTCAACCCGGCCTACTGCAGCTGTGATTGCCACGCCTCGCAGCCCTAGCTGTCACCGCTCCGTGCCGTGCGTGATTATCAATTAAACCTAGCATTCCAACAACTAACCCCAGCCAGTTTGCAAAAAGCATTTGTAGCTTCGCTTCATGATCCTTGCCTTTATCAAGTCTCTATTCGCCACCATGGCCGCGGCGCTGGTTCCCTGCGCGCCGGGCAGCAGCTTCGTAACGCTTTCGTTCTCGGACGTGGTGATGCAACCGGTGCAGCAGCCGCAGGAGCAAGCGCAGCCGGTTCAGTCCAGCGCAAATAAGCAGGAGCCGCAGCCGCAGCCGCAGCCGCAGCCGCAGCCCCCACCGCCCAAGCAGCTGACTGTGGACCGGGCGGTTCTGTGGCACGCCTCCACAGTGCTGCGTGCCATGTTCGAAGACACCTGCAGCGGCGGCGGCGGCAGCGGTAAGGATGGCTTTAGGAGCTTCGTTGCCGGCGGCAGTGGCCGCGGCGGCAGTTGCAATGGCCCCGCGGCGGTGCAGCTGTCGGGGGACCGGCCAGAGGACTGGGAGGTGGCGCTGCGCCTGATACAGGCTGATGGAGGGGCACTTCAGCTGGTCACGTGGGTAAGAAAGGCGGCAAGGGAGAGCAGCATGCTTGCTTTACTGCCGGAGTAGAGCGATATGTTTGATAGGTGTAGGGGTGTGGCGTGCGTCCTCTGCTACTTGCTTGCCTGCCGTACGCCTGCACACCGTTTGTATGCCTACACACTCCCCGCCCGATTCGTGGACACAGGAAAACGTGGCGCAGCTGTGCCGCCTGGCCGACAAGTACGACATCGCCCACCTGCGCCAAGGCTGCGCCTTGTTCCTCAACACCAACGTCTTAACCCTTACGCTGACAGCGCCGCTGGCCTCGCCGCAGAACCTGCTGCACGCCGCCTCCCTCGTGGAGCGCTACCTGCACCAGGTGCCCCACAGCACCCAGGCCGTCCAGCGGCAGCTGCACGCTGCCCTCAGCCATCTGACCCCCAGCCCATATTATCATAAGGTGGTGGACCTCTGGCCCAGCAAGGATGCGGCGTCAGCACTACTGGTGGTTGAGCTGGCCGACTCGGCCGAGTACCGTGACATCGTGACCTCAAACCTGCAGGTACCGTGTTTTTTGCCGGGATGGGTAATTGGCAAGAATGCGCAAGTTGCTCGCTCACAACTCCACCACGTTCGCTCTGATTGCCATTCTCTGCAGGAACGCATTCAGGCGGCAAGGCTGGGCGCACTAACCACCGTGCTCAAGCGCTTCTGCCGCGCCTGAGTCAGCCAGCAGTCATGGACACAGAGGGATTGAAAGACGTGCTTTGAAAGGACATGAAATGCATGCACCCAGTGAGCGCCGTCGGTTGGACCAGGTTGGACACACAGTGAGGCTTGCTGGTCGAGTAGCAGGTCGCGTACGTAGCAGGTCGTACTAGTAGCAGGTCGCCTCCGGTACGTTTGCGGTGCACGGCATGGCTTCCGGCGCAGTTAACGTGCTTCCATACCCTGCGCTGCTGGTGGTGTGCGCCTGTTTGGTGGTTCTATGAGTGGCAGCCGGCGTGGACTGGCCGTGCAAGCCGCCGCGGCTTGACGATCAACCCTTGCGTATGCGCACGGGCACTCCCCAATGTCTCGACTTCACGGCTTCGAACTCCAAGAGTACTCCTTGAAGTTCTGGCGCCCGGCATCACTAGGCGCGACCAGAATTCCAGAGCCTTGCTGAGCTCACCTGGGTGCCAGTGGGGGCCTCCGCGCGACGGGAGCCCAGCCGCCGGGGATGGGGTTCGTGCGTGGTGCCACGGGGGATGGAGTTTCATGTGAGAAAGCCTTTTGTCATTTGCATTTTCGAGTGCCGACGGCCCTGTTTGCCACGCCGTCGCCACCAGCTATGGCACCGCCCGAGCTTTTTGCCAGGTTGATGGATGGACCCGCGATGCATAATTGACCCGTGAAACCATTACCAACTGTCGGGTCTCGTGACCCATGGTCTCCTTGCAGCACCTCTCTCACGCACTGTGCATCGCTTGCAGAAAGCGTATGTAGCTTTGCTTGATGCTCCTTGCTCTTATCAAGACGCTGTTTGCACACATGGCCGCGGCGTTGACTCCCTGCGCGCCGGGCAGCAGCTTCGTAACGCTTTCGTTCGCGGACGTGCCGGCGCCACCTGCGCAGCAGCCGCAGGAGCAAGCGCAGCCGGTGCAGCCCAGTGCAAACGGGCAGGAGCCGCAGCCGCAGCCGCAGCCGGTGCAACCCGGTGGGGGCGGGCAGCCGCAGCCACCGCCCCCGCCGCCCAAGCAGCTGACTGTCGACCGGGCTGTGCTGTGGCACGCCTCCACAGTGCTCCGCGCCATGTTTGAGGACACCTGCAGTGGCGGCGGCGGCGGTGGCGGCAGGAAGGGCGGCGGCGGCGGCGGCTGCAGCAGCCCGGCAGCAGTGCTGCAGCTGTCGGGTGACCGGCCGGAGGACTGGGAGGTGGCGCTCCGCCTGCTGCACACCATCGGAGAAGCGCTGGACCTGGTCACATGGGTAAGCGTGGCAGCGAGTGACACATTGCTCGTACATGGTCAGACGAGAGAGTACAAGGTCTGCCACAGCACCAGACACGCATGGGCCAGCAAGAACCTGGGTTCGGCACAGCCGCTTGCACGGCTGGTGGCCTGTGCGCAGTACCCTGACATCATGGCGGCGAGTGACACCAGCTCACAGGCGTTGCTGCCATACTGGGCTTTTGCACGTGCGGCCTGTTTGCTGCCTATGCCCCGGCAGCCCCCGATGGCCTAGATATCAATGACTGATTTCCTCCTGTGCTGCCTGCTAGCTCCGACAGCCTCTTCTGGCACAATGTGCATCCCTGAAACATCGTGTTTCATAGATATGCGAAGGGGTGTGACTTACGTCTTACCGCGCATCTGTACTTCCCGTGCACAGGACAACGTGGTGCCGCTGTGCCGCCTGGCCGACAAGTACGACATCGCCCGCCTGCGTCACGACTGCGCCTGGTTCCTGAGTGCCAACGTCTCCAAGCTCACGCTCACGGAGCCGCTGGCATCGCCGCAGAACCTGCTGCACGCCGCCTCCCTGGTGGAGCGTTACCTGCACCAGGTGCCCTGCAGCACGCAGCCAGTCCGCGAGCAGCTGGACTCCGTCATTGGCCAGCTAGCCCCTCATTCGAACCACCGGTCGTCTGAGAAAGTGGTGATCCTCTGGTACGGCAAGCTTCCCGTGTCAGGACTGCAGCTCGCGCAGCTGGCGGCATCTGCGGAGTACCCGGACATCGTGGCGCCCGAGCTGCAGGTGTGTCCGTGGCCGGGATGGGTGTTGGCTGCGCATAAGTTGCACGACAACCTGCAAATTAGTGATCCACTTCTGATGCGTCCATGCCTCATGACGTCTCGTAGCTGACCTGCCCGGTGGCAGACTGCTACTAGATTGCTAGGCGATCGTGTATGTCACCCCTGCCCCCTCTCACTGCCAACTTCGCCCCACTCGCAATGCCTTACCTGCAGAAGCGTATTCAGGAGACCACGCTGGCCGCTCTGACCACCGTGCTTAACACCTGTCTCCGCCCTTAGTCCGGCCGGTGGCAAGGCAGGCGAGGTACACACAGCCGCCAGTGGTTTATGGGGAGCCTGCAGGGATGCCCTGGGTTGTGCCAGGTCGTGCATGTCGCAGTGTGTCTGTACCGTGAGACGCTTGCGATGGAGCGAGTTTGGAAAGGGCTTCGTGAGGGACGTGAATTGCATTCAAAGTCGCATACCGTATGTGCAGCGTTAGTAAGGCGCTGGCAGGCGCGGGGTAATAAGGCGTGGCGGCAGGCGCTGGGATGGCACTGGATGGCTGCCTATGGCTGTGGAGGGGACAGGAGAGTGGTTGCCAAGCGGGCTGAAATTTAGTACAGATCCGTGTTACAAATGCCATTTACGTAGCGCATGGATGGGCAGTATACTCTCCGCGCGCGTACGACGCGGTGAGTGTCAAGGTTCATTGTCGCGAAGAACTCAACTACCCGAATAAGCTCCAGGGCTCCCGAGGCCCAAACCGCACCAGTTGGCTCTGAAATCGAGGGCATCAAGCCGCAATGATGGTCCTCTTGCCAGCTGTTGCCAGGATTCGGATTATGGTCCGGAGGGTGCGTCAACGGCGTGTCCGCGTGTGCCGGCGTGATGAGGCGTGTCAAAGAAATGTGCCCGATAGACATGTGAACACATACACAAACATATAGGCGTAGTAACAATAGCCTTGGCGCTACTCTTTGCCCCTGTCCGCAAGGACAAATGTGGCACTTGCTCCGAAGACTGCATAGATAGCGTTACTGAAATGAAAACAGAAGCTAGGAACATGGAGCTACCACCAGAGGCCCTTGGAGCCTCAAACACGGCTCGGGAGCTGGAGCGCATCCGGCAGAAGAGGCGTCTGCTTCACGTCCAAGCGCGGGCGCAGGCAGCTGCAGCGGCGAGTGGAAGTGCACATGCCGAGACACAGGCAAGAACCCAGAAATGGGAATCCATGTCAGCAAGTTACCAAGTCGCTCGTCAATCACTGCGTTGACCGACCGCATTTGCCACATGTCGCTGCAGGCGAGCGCGAGCCCAACACCGGCAGATGTGAACCCAGGCCATCGCAATGCACGCATCAAGGCACAGGCACGAAAGCTGCTTGACCAGCTGCAAACCGAGGACGGCAGTTTGGCGGACGCGTCGCACAGCATGAAGGTGCGTGCCGCCTGGGTTCGGCTGCCTCCCTTCTCCCCGCGCAGCCCCTCAAGAAGCCGCCACCTTTCCCTGCTCCGCGCCCTCTTACACCTGTCTATCCGCTCTGCATGCAGCTCATGTTTGCGAAGCAGGCACTGCACGCGCTCGCGGAGCGGCAAGCGGCAGCGGCTGCGGAGGCCGAGCAGAAGAAGATGGAGGCGTTGCTGGCGGCCGAGCAGCAGCGCCTGCAGCAGCACCTCAGCGCACAAGCGCAGAGACAGCAGCAGCAACAACAACAACAGCAGCAGCATGCGCAGGTGCAGGCTCAGCAGCAGCTGCGGGGTGAAGGGGAGGGGCAGGAGCGGGGGCGGCGGAGCCGGTCGGAGAGCCGGCGGCGCTCCCCCTCGGGCGGACGCTACTCTTCAGAGGAGGTAAGCCGCAGTGGGCAGAAGGTGGATGGTGGCATGTGAGAGGGCAGTTGGCAATAGCTGGTGAGCATAGGCACTAGGGGCCACCAACGAAGCGACAGGTTTGGGCGGTGGTGGAGCATTCACCGGTCGGGCACTGCACGGCACTGGCAGGCTGGTAGTCGGACGGGCGACGTAGCAACTTTGCCCACACACAGCACCCCAACTCGCAAACATACCTCAGTGCCTTATGCGCGACCCGCCTTGCTGGTCTCACAGGCGGACAGCTACTCAGATGACGACCGCCGCGGCGGCAGCGGCTCCTACCACTCCGCCAGTGACGCCGTGCACGAGCGCGACACGCGGCGGGGGCGTGGCTCCTCCTCCCGCCACCGCGACCCACCCGGCCCCTCCCACCACGCCCGCCACCACCAACACAACCACCCGCACCGGCACTACCACCAGCCCCAGTACGCGCAGCCGCACGGCGGCATCTACAGGCGCTACGGGGCCGCCGCTGCAGCGGTGGGAGGCGGCGATACGGCGCTGCCGCGTGGCGCGGTCACGGCGGAGGCCCTATCGGCGCTGCTGGCAGCCATGCAGTCCCACGGGCTCGACCTCACCACCAGCCCGCCGCCTCCTTCACAGCCGCCCCCGCCGGCCCCGGCCCCAAAGGCGGTGGTCGCCTCTGTGCAAACGGAGCCGGCGGCTGAGGAAGAGGAGGGCACGGCCGCCGGGTCCGGGGCGGCGCGGCGGCGCGGCAAGGCGGGGGCTGCGGGAGCCGCCAGAGACCGCGACCTTTCGGCGTCCGGCAGGAGGGGAGCGGGCAGCAGGGCCGTTGCAGATGAGGATGGAGACGAGGAGGGCGAGGTTGCAGCACCTGCCTCGCAACCGCAGCAGCAGCAGCAGCAATACGTGCTACTGCCGGACGGGACGGTGGGGCTGCTGAACTCCATCGTCAAGCCGGCGGTGCTACAGCCCAAGCCGCAGCAGCCAGCCATGGCGATGATGCCGCCGGGCGGTGTGCCGCTGGGGCCCTACGGCGCTGCTTACCCGCACCCCGCCTACCACCCCGGCGCTCCTGAGCTCGGGTCCGGCCGGCCACCGCTGCCGCACGGCTCTCCCTACCTGTCACCCGGGGGCCACCCGCACCCACACCTCCCGTACGCGGGATCGCCGTACTTCCCGTACGGCGCCTCGCCGTACGGCGTTCACCACACGCCACACAGCGGCGGCCCGCCCGCCTCGCCCTCGCCGGCGCCGCCGCACCCGTACGGCGCCCACGTGGCCGGCATGTACCCCTCCTCCCCCACTGTGTCCGTCTCTACCGCGGCCGCAGTCGGCGGCGGCGGCGGCGGCGGCACCGGCTCGGCAGCCGCCGGCGGCAACACTGGCCACTCGCCCATGCCGCCGCCTCCGTACCCGTCACCGTACCCGCCGCCGCACTCGCCGTACTTTGACCCGTACGGCTACCACCACCACCCCGCCTACCCGCCTGCGCCGCCGCCGCCATCTCCCTACCACCCTTACCACCCATACGACCCGTACGCATCGCCTTGCGGCGCGCCGCCGCCGCCGCCGCCCTACTACCGCACGGGCTCTGCTGGCAGCAGACCGCCGAACCAGGGCTCCGGCTCAGGGGCGGCTGCAGAGCACGGCGGCTCCGGTTACGGTGGTGGTACAGGTGGTGGCGGCACCGGCGGCGGCAGTGGCGGGGGTGGTGGTGGTGGTGGCGGTGGTGGTGCCGGTCCCAACGACGCGGGCCAGGGAAACGCGCAGGGTGGTAGCGGCGGCGGGGGCGGCCGCTACCACCACAGCCGCAGCCCCAGCAGCGCCTCGCTGCAGCGCGCCGGCAGCAACAACAGCGGCGGCGGGCCGCTTGGAGCAGGCGGCGGCGGCGGCGGCAACGGAGGCGGGCCCGAGGGTGGAGGCGGCGGGGGCCGGGGCTCGGGCACGCCGTCTCTGAGCCAGGGGTATCACTCGGAGGCGACACTGGGAAACATGGCGTCGCCGCGCGAGAGCCTGCAGGGCCTGGTGGGTGGATGGCTGGGTGGGTGGGTGGGTGGATGGGTGGTTGGTTGGATGGGTGGTGTTGGGTGGGTGGATGGCTGGGTGGGTGGGTGGGTAGGCAGGGAAGTTACCGTTTCTCCGATGCCAAGTCTCCAATTCAGGGAACTGAGGCACAGTAGCCTATGGTGTGGCAGTTGCAGCAGGGTAGACTGAAATGTACGGTAGACATGCACTGCCGCCCCATCCTTCCCAGCTGTTTGCGGCTCTCACCACCAGTACCACCACCACCACCGCGCTGCCTCACAGGACTCGCCCGCCTCCTTCCGCGACCTGGCCCGCGGCGCCTCCGCCTCCTCCATGGCCATGTCCCCCCTGGGCTCCGCCTCGGGCCGCTTCAACGGCTCGTACGCAGACTCCCCCACCGCCTCCATCACCTCCGTCCGCGTGCCGCCCGCCGCCTCCGGCCCCAGCAACTCCGGCCCTGGGCCCGGCCGCTCCACCTTCCCTAGCGCCTCGGCGCCCGAGCCGCACCTGCGGGCTGCTGCGGCGGCGGCGGCGGGCGCGGGCGCGACGGCGGAGGCGTCAGAGGGGTCGATTAGCTCGGAGGAGGGGTCGTTGCAGCTGCTGAGGGCGGCGCAATCGCCGGTGGTTGGCTCCGGGGGCCGGCGGCGGCATGACGGTGATGCTGGCGGTGGTGCTGGCGGCGGTGGTGGTGGTGCTGGTGGCCAGGAGCAGCCTGACACGCCCTCCAGTCGCAAGCCCAGCATTGTCATCCCGCCCAGCAGCTACCAGGTGCGGAGGTGGAAGGGGTGGAGGTCACGAGAAGGAAGCCTAGAAGGGAGGGCGGGGCCGTGAGGGCGGCCATCAACTGCAGGGTTGGAATGCAGAGATGGCATGGGTGCGGGGGTCTGCATGCGTTTGCACGTTCCCTTGACACGCAGTGCTGCGCAAACCGCTCCATCACGACGCCCCTCATCGCCGCCGTCTTGCCCGCCCACCTCCCCGCTGGCTGCTGCCCCGCAGGTGCCCCGCTCCGGTCCCCTAGGCGAGGCGGCAGCCAAGCTGCTCTCCCCCAATTCTACCCTGTACGGCGGCGGCCCGCCAGTCACCACCTCTAGCCTCGTGGGGCGGTCCTCCCCCTCCCCAGCAACCACCGACACCGCCCCCGCCCCATTCGGCGCCGGCGCCGTCACTGGCAGCACTTTCACGTCTGCCGTACCAACCTCCGGAACAACCGCCAGCATCGTGTACGGAAGCAGCATGACCAGCGCCCTGTACGGCACCGGCGGCGCCATCTCGGCGCCTGGATCCGGAGCCAGCATGGGCCCAGGCCCGTCTGCCTTTGGCGGCGGCGGCAGTGGCGTGGGATCGGCTCCGATTACGGTGGGGATGGGGTCGGGGACACTGGCAATGGGGCTTCCGCGCACGGACAGTATCAGTAGCATGGGCAGTGGCGGCGCCTCGGGAGGCTACGCTGTTGGCGGCGGCGGCGGCGGAGGCGGCAGTGGAGGTGCGGCGCTGGCGCTGACGTCGGCGATCCTGGATGCGCCGGCGGGGCGGTCAGTTTCCATGTCTGCAACCACGGCCGGGTACGGCGCGGCGTCCGTACAGGTTAGTGGTTCTGGTCGTCGCGACTCGCATGTACGACCTTATCGGTGACCCTGTTGCATTGTGGCAGTGCCATCACGGCACTGGCCTATGCGCTGAGCTGGGCACCGTAGTGTCGTACCTCCTCGCCCGTCCCTCGCCTGCCAACGACTACTTTATGTGCGTGTACGCATGTAGGGTCTGAACCAGCTGGGCCTGGGCGGAGAGCTCAGCTCGACCGGCTCCGCGCCGCCGCCAGGCACTGGCGCCGGCCTGGGCGGCGGCGCCGGAGGCGGCGGCAGCTTCCGCTCCTCCGGCTTGGGCCCGAGCTTCAGCAGCCTGGGCGGCAGCGTGAGCGCCAGCGGCGGCGCGCCGCAGGGCTACCCCAGCCTCGGCAGCGCCTCCAGCGTCGGCTCCGCCAGCACCGGCGGCGGCGGCGGCGGCGGTACCGGCGGAGGCGGCGGTGGTACCGGCGGCGGTGGCGGCGCCGTTGCCGCCGGCTTTGGCTCCGTGGTGGGCAGCGGCAGCGTGACGGTGGGCGGCGGCGGCGGCGGCAGTGGCAGCTACGGCGGCGCGCCCAGCACTCGCTCCGGGCCGTCTGTGTCTCAGAGCGGCGGCATTGGGCCGAGCCGGCTGAGCCACATGTCCAATGCCGAGGACGGGTACTCGCCGCGCACCCGCTCCAGGGTGCAGCTCATGGGCAACGACGACCTACACGAGGTGCGCGACGGCACGCCGGCACTTTGCTCCTCACCTGCGCCACCGCGCGCTTGCCTACCGTGTTTCCTGCTGTATTTCAAGCGCAGCCTCCGTCTCACACCTCTCCTGTAGTCTAGCCGATTGCGAATTCCCGCCTCTTTCGGTTCATGTCCTATATGCCAGCGGTGCAGTCGGCTTCCTCTCCCCTTTTGCATTTGGTTCGACTTAATGTAGACTCGTTTGTACAACCTCCCTCTCATTCTTCACGGCCCGCTCCCCCATCATGTGCAGATCCTGTCGCCGCGCTCCACCACCGGCTCGGGTCAGAACCTGCCCAGCCTCGCAGCCATAGCCGCGCTGCCCTCTGCCGGCGGTGCCACCAGCAGCGGCGGCAATGGCGGCGGAGGCGCGCTGGGCAACCCAGTTCCGGAGCTGGTGTTGCCACCGCACATGGCGTCGGCATCAGCGTCGGGCGGCCTGCAGGCGGCGGCACAAACGGTTTCCTCGCCCGGCGCGCTGGGCGGCCATGGCACCGCCGCCGGGCCGGAGCTGGCGCAGCGGGACAGCGGCGCGGCGCCAGTGGGCGCACTAGCTGGCATGGCAGGTGATGCGCTGGCGGCGGCGCTGTCGCCTCATAGCAGCCGCGCCGGCGGCGGCGGCGGCGCTGGCGGCGGCGGCGGCGGCGGGCTGCTCAGTCCAACCAGCCCTGGAGGCGAGGAGTTCAGCCTGAACGTACGTGACGCCGCCGCTGAAGCCCTGCGCTCGCCTTCGCCGGGCGCCGTGGCGGCCGCCGCTGCCGCAGGCGGCGGCGGCGGTGTTAGCGGCGCGCTCTTCAGCCCCGGCGGAGGCGCCGCCAGCAGCCCTGGCGACACCGCGCTTGCGCGCATCGGCAGCGCCGGTACCACCGCCACGGTGCCGTCGGAGGCCGGCGCCTCGCCCTCCTCCTTCGGCGGCGGCGGCGGCCCTGGCGGCTACAGCAGCACTACTGTTTCGCCGTCGGGCGCAGCCGTTCTGATGGCGGCGGCGATGGGTCACAGCAGCACGCTCGAGTCCAGCTACGGCGACTCGTTCGTACGCATCGGCAGCATGCCGCATGGAGTGGGCGCAGGCATGTCCGTTTCCGGCCCCAACATGACGGGCATGGGCTCAGGCATGGGCTCTGGCATGGGCTCGGGTCTGGGCATTCTTGGCCTGGGCTCGGGCGGGTTCAGCGGCATGGGCGGTGCCGGCGGTGGCGGCGGTGGCATGGGCATGGGCGGCATGGTCGTTCCGGGGCCTATCGGTGTGGGCGGTCCGGGGTCGGCCGGTATGGGCGCCAGCCCCTTTGCTGGTGCTGGCGTTGGCGCCGGCGCCTTTGCTGGCGCCGGCGCTGGAGGACACCCGGCGGCACAAGCGCAGCAGTACCCCACAGGCGGCTTGCACGGACCCGTGGATCCACTGGCGTCGCCGCCAAAGTCGCCGGCGTCTGCGGCGCGCTCGCCCAAGGGAGGTGGCGGCGGTAGCAGCGGCGGCGGCGCGTTCGGCGGCGGCCCCAGCGGCGCCACCAGCAGCGCCCCGTCAATGTCAGGACCGTCGTCCACCTCGGGTCGGGTGGGTCCGGGTGCTGGCGGCGGCGGCGGCGGTGGTGGTGGTGGTGGCGGCGCCGCCGCGCCGCTGATGCAGGCCGGCGCGCTGGCGCTGCGCATGGGCGGCGGTAGCAGCTCCGGCAAGGCTCCCGGCAGCGGCGGCGGCGGTGCGGGTGACGGCAGCGGCTATGGCAGTGAGGTGCCGTCGCCTCTGGGCAAGGCCGCCAGCACCCGCAGCGCCGCCAGCAGTAGCTCCTTCGCCAGCACGGTTGGGCCGGGCATGGGCCTGGGCGGCGGCGGCATAGGCATGGGCACTGGTGCGGGTGCGGGTGCGAGTGGCGGCGTCAAGATGGTGGGCAACAGCAAGAGCGCGCGCTTCCCCTCCGCGGCGGGTGCGCCGTTGGCGCCGCTGCCGTCGGCGAAGCGCAGCAGCGCCACCGGCGGCGCCGGCGGCGCGGCGGCGGGCGTGCGCGCGGCGCTGATTGCCAACAAGGCGCTCAACCGTGGCGGAGAGTTTGACTCGGATGACGATGACGAGGAGGGCGGCGACGGCCTCGGCGCTACCGGCTTCGGAAGCAGCCTGTCGGGTCTGGGGCTTGGCGGCGGCGGCGGTACCGGCCCCAGCACCGGCGGCGGCTATGGGCGGGTGTCGGGGGGGAGTTTGTTGGGTATGGGGGGTGCGGGCGGCGCCAGTGGCGTGCTGACGGGCGGGCCGTCGCGCTCCAGCGTGGGCGGCACGGGGCTGGGCAGCCTTACTGGCTCGGCGCGTGCGTCGCCGCCGGCGGTCAGCGCACAGGCCAGCCGTACATCTTTGGCGATCGGCAACGCCGCGGATGACGATGAGTTCAACTTTTAAGGGCTAAGGGACTGGCGATACTGCTCTGACTTTGGTGATGTTGTGGACGGCTGCGCTGCCGTATGCTGCGTGAAGCTCTGGGAGAAGGCAGTCGGCAAAAGAGACGGGCTATAGCACGGCGTCGGGCGTGGTGGTTTGGTGAGGGATGCACGTATTGCATGGCGATTATACGGAGACACAACCATGGAAAAGAAACTGCGGTAAGGCGAACTGTGTCTGTCGGGGTGGGGGGGGATGAGTGAGGTCTGAGCGGCTGGCTGTCGCGGTGGCCCCGTCGGCGGAGGCGTGGCCTTAGTAGGCCGAGTCCTTTTCAGTTTGTAAAGTTCTTCATCTTGAACGCAATGAACGCAACAGCAGGGGGGCGGTGATGCGCGCCAAGGCTTTCGGCCTTCGGGCTCCCTCCCTCAGCAAGCACCCTTTGACCACCCCCCAGGCTGCACGCCGCGGGATGGTCGTAACAGCAGTGTATACATTACATTACAGGGCCTGTTACAGGAGCGAGCACCTCGGAATCGACGCGCACTCGCAATCGCTTCGCTTCTCGGTGGCACCTACCTGCCACTTACCTGGCAGAAAGTTACATAGTTTGCCAACAAACCCAAACACCCTATATCACTTTGACGTTTGTACGCTTACTTCCTTTCTTGAAAGGTAGCTCACACAAGACTCGAGAAACCAGCTCGACAAACCTGCCCGTATCGCTTCCTCGTCCATTATTACAATAGGGTTCTTGAGTATCGACTTGACCAACTCAGACATGGCTGACACGGAGGCCGTGAAGCTAGTCGCTCCAGAGTCCCCAGCCCAGGGTGCTTTTCGCAAGTCGCCCCCACGTCTCGTGGTACCAGCAACTCCAGTCGTTGGAGATGACTATCTTTTCAGCCCAGGCGTCGAGACGCCCGGTCATCGCCTTGCGGCCGACGTGAGTGGCCAGCGGTCGTCTCCCACAAGTTTTTGTATCCGTAACTGACATAGAGCATTCAGGGGCGCGTGCTGGTCAGGGGGGTTGCTTTCGCTTGGGCATCTGTCAAATTGTCGCGGCTGTCGCCCGGTAGCTTGCGACGGGAGGAGGCCCTGGAGGGCATTCTTTGGGCGGTCTTTTAGCTCTGCATGGGAGCTACACGGGAGCACATATCGTAGGCGTCAGGTCTAGAACAGCACTCGGGGGAAGCTGCATCCCCGGAGCCTTGCACCATTGCTCGGGGGGAAGGGGCCTGCTATGCAGAGCTCGGGGCGCCGGTGTCGCTGGCACTTGCCTTTTCTCCGCGTCGCGTGCCAGCGTGCCGCCTTCATGCACAGACGCCGCACCACCCTTTTGTTGCCTCCGGTTGCTCACCCGACCCCCCATCCCCCTCCACCATCATTGGTGCCCACAGAAGCTCAAAAGCGAGCAGGAGACCCTCAAATCGGAGTCGCCACGCCAGCAGCCGGGCTGCTTGTCGTGCCTGAAGCCGCGGTCATAAGGACCCGGAGTAAAAACAGCACAGCTGTGGCATAGCGGGAGCGGTGGCGGGAGCGGTGGCGGTGGCGGTGGCGGTGGAATGACATGACGTGGGAGTGTGCGAGGTCCCTGCATCCCCGCTCGCCCCTGGAGCACGCCTGCACTCAGGGCGCCCACGCAGTGCGGGTGGCCAAGCTCTGTCCTTTTTGTGGCTCCGTTCGTTTCAATGATCAAGGACTGAATACCTGGTCGTGATGTCTGCCACAGATTCCGCGGCAAAATGTGTCGGGCGCAAGCCCAAGTTAAAGCTGAAGGGATGCATTGAAGTTTCAGGAATGGGGTCTGCGGATGTGGGGATGTGCATGGGGTTATTGTGCGTGACGTGCACCTAATTTAGGGCCGGCAAGCAGCATACCTGGCGGTGTGACATCCGGCAGGGCACCTGCGTGAGTCATTTTCCGCGAGAGCGCCTGTTAACGGCCGCCTGGGGGCTGATGGCTCGATCCGACCGCGACGGTCGCACTGACAGTGGGCCCCCAGCGGCACGCACCTCCTCTTCTTTGGAGTGTTTCAGGAGCAGAGCAGCAGAGCCCGGCAGGCCTGGCGCCGCATGGGCGCACGGAAATGAGGTGTCTCGTGTTTAGGTGTGAAGGGAAGGCCGCCCGCGGACGAGGCGGAGCATTGGGTGTATGTGTACAGAACGCTGGGCACTGCACCCATCAGCTCCATGGAAAGGTGCAAGGCCACAGGAGGCCGCGTGAGCTGTCAAACGGTATTGCCACAGCACACAGAACTGCGACGTCGGCGGTGTATGTATGATCGGTACATACGGCACGGTATGCGGCTCGGCCTCAAGGTGCCAATGCTGGTCTCTGTCTCCCTGTGCGACATTTGTGTTTGTGAATTGTCCCGGCGTATTGGCCGGCATAGCAGGGATGACTTACGGACTGATGGCGCCAACGTGTGAGGCTGCGCAGCTGAGGGTGAGGGCCTTAGGGCGCCCTGGTTGCCAAGTGTTCCCCGGTGACGGGAAACGGGGCTGAGCCCCTCACACCTTAGGGCGCCCTGGTTAGGAGGCTCACGCTAGCCGGTGCTTGATGTGGTGGCGGTGGCTGCTGTGGCGCTGCGTTTGGTGACTGATAACTGGCTGAGTCTTGCGTCGGCCTGAATCGAAGTGATGTCGCCTGAGGCGGGCGCGACATGGAGGCTGCCTGCTGTGGTGACAACGGTAGCACAGAGGCAGGGCGTGAGAGCAAGGCGTGGAAAGAGGGGCATGTGTGTGTGGGGCGCATCAGCAGCCGCGTGGCTGCACGGGCTTCAAGCATCGGCAGGTGGCAACAGGGAGTGTAGTTACTAGGTAGCGCGCACCGTATTGTTTGATGCTGCTTGTGTTGGGAAACGAAACTTGTGTGTGTGTGTGTTCGGCGCATGCTGTCTGGGCCCTCACTCGGAGGCGCTGGACCGGCCCTGGCAAAGGCAGTCGGCTTTCGCAGAAGCGGCCATCCAGTGATCCTGGGGCCCGGACTGGACGGCGGCAGAAGTGGGGCCAGTCACGGGTTACCGTATGAAGCTGCTAAGCGCATGCTGAACTGGGAGGTGGACCTGGGGGGTGGGCTGCCCGGAGTGTGTGCGGCCCCACACAAACTAAGTACTACACGCTGTGAATTGCGGGGCACCCAGGTGCCTGGTAGGCTAGTTCCAGAACACTACTGTGGCTGCGGTGTGTGCACTGAATATTGTAGCTCCGCAGAAGTGATTGCTGTACATACGGTTTCCTAACGATGTGGTCGCGAACCGCCGGGGTTGTCAACTGCCGTGCCACGTGGCGCCGATGCGCGCTGCGGCTTGCTTGGCCGGCAGCACAGCGAGGGCGGCTGGGAGCCGCGGCGGCGTTGGCAGTTCGGTGGGGTTGGGTGGCGCAGCGCACACGGGTGCGTGCGCAGGCGGATGGTAATGTGTAATGCTGCTTGTGCTACCTGCTCTGCGGCTACCTCGGCTGCCACTCTCCGCCCTGTTCCGAGCCAGCAAACCGCGCGTGTGTGGCTGGGGCCGTGGGGCCTGGCCTGCGCTGGACGTGGCAGCCGGTATCGCGACAGCACGCCTCGGGGAACCCCTGCCTCTTTGAGGAGTTGCCCATTGCCAAAGATGGTCATGACTGGTTTCTTACACAACCTCACAGTCTCACGCCACCCGAACACACACTGGCCCAGACTCACGCCGCCGTACTCAGTGCTCGAGACCAACGGCATGCTATCTAACCCTCATCCTCCAGTAACGAAGCCCAAACCGTCCCAACCACCACCGCAGCACCGCTACTACCGCGCCTAGTGGGGGTGCTGCAACATCGTGGCCAGACGCACGGGTGGTCCGGGACGCCACGGGCCGCCAGGCACTATTATTCGGCTCCGCCGCCCGCGCCGCCGACACGCACCTGCATGCGGCGCCGTCACCACCACCTGCGCCACCTCACGCAGCTCCTCCCCAGCAGCAGCACCAGCAATAGCCCCAGCAGCAGTAGCCCGGTGGCCACTGTTCCCACCGTCTCAGTGGCCGTCTCAGTGGCCGCCCCAGTAAACTCCGTCCCCACTGACACAAATTTCCTGCTGTGCCCAAGCGGCACCTGCTCCGTCTACGCCACATGATGCTGCATTGCTGCTTCACCCCGCGCGTGCATGATGCCGATCGTCTATAACTGCCACGGCAAGTGATAAGGGGTACCGTACGGTGCCCCAACCCGACCACCCCCACCTCCATCCCCACCCCTGCCTCGGCTGCCAGCAATGATGACAGCCTCCGCCACACTTATCTCTACAATAGTGCCTACACCGGCGCCGCCACCGCCACCGCAATCGCCTGCATGATCGCCGCCATCAGCTCCGGCTGAGCTGCCGCCAGCGCCGCCAGCGCCTCCTGCGGCGTAGCCGGCAGCACGCTCACCGCGTGTGCCACCACAAAACCCGACAACTCCTCCACCAACCCTGTCAGGCTGTGGCTTGCCGCCCAAACCAGCTCGGCTACAGCCGTCTCCGGCGCCGTCGCCGCCGCCGCCAGCAGCCGCGGCTGTAGCAGCGTGATGGCGCCAGGCAGCAGCAGCCGGCCTGCCAGCTCTGCTACTGCCTTCAGCTGCGCAGGCTGTAGCAGGTCCAGGTCTTCGCCCAGGGCACCTGATGAGCGTGTGCGTATGCATGGCGACATGGAAACGGGCTCTCAGCTGTGAAGGGACTAGGTGAACATGCAGTGCACGGGACAGCTGCTAGTAAACTGCACAAAGGATGTACATGATGCAAGGCCGCATTGTCCCATGCAGGAAGGCAGGTAAGAATGGCCGTGCTTAATGGGCCATAGAGCATTAGCGCTGCCCCAATCGTGCAGCCATATTTGCAGGCATTCCGTCATGCCTTACACATTGCTTGCCTGTGTACATGTAGGCGAGCAGACGTGCGAACACATCCGGATCCGCCTCCCGTAGCTCCACCTGCGCCGCGCCGCCCTCCGCAAAGCTGCTGCCGTCGCCGCCGCCGCCGCTGCTGCCGCCTCCGCCGCCTCCGCCCCTGCTAGGCGGCTCCAGCGCCAGCAGCTGCTTGAAGAAGTCGCTGTGGGAAGACAGCACCGCCCGGTGGGCCACGAAACACGCCGCCGCGGAGGGTGCGCCGTCGCCTCCGCCACCGCCGCCACTGCCGCCGCCGCTGCCGCCGCCACAATCAGCTTCTTCACAACGATTACTGCCCGCAGCGCAGACGCGAATGGTCACCACCGCCGCCGCATTCTGAGCAGCTGCAGCCACGGCGCCGGCGGTGGAGTCCGCTGCCGCCGTGACGTCGTTATTGCTCGCCTGCTGCCGCAGAGCCGACATCAGGCGGCCGCTGTACGCCACGGCTGTAGCAGCCTGACGCTGCAGCGCTGCTACAGCCTCCAGGTGACCGTAGCTCAGGCTCAGCTCTTCGGCACTGCACATCAGCAGCCGCGGGCAGCCGGCACTGGCAGCCACCACCGTGCCGCCGCCAGCACCACCACCACCCGGCACGAAGGCCAGGCTGGTCAGGGGACATGGGCCGCCGCCGCTACCGCAACCACTGCCGTCGGCAGCTGCTGTGCTCCGCAGGGCGTGGGGCAGCAGCGTCCGCACCGCCCCGTCCGGGTCAATGCGGCGCAGGTGGGGTCCGTCGCCCACCAGCAGTCCGGCGCCGCCCGGCAGCGGCAGCAGGCAGCGGATGCCCGTGAACGGGCCCTGGCCGGGGGACGCCGCCGCCTGCTGTACTGCCGCTATGCCATGGCTGCCGCCGCCGCTGCTGCCGATGAACGCTGCTCCGAGCAGGCTAGTCCGTCTTGCAGGCGAGTCAAAGCGGCTGACGCTACTCCGGCCGCCGGCGGCAGCAGCGCAATACACCTCGGTGCGGGTGGCGCCGTACAGCACTTCGCGGTCCGTGTCGAATGCCAGGGCGCTCCAGGTCTGGGGCCCGAACACCCACAGCTCGATTCGGTCCGAGTCCAAGTTCATGATGTACATGTTGTAAACATCCCCAAAATCGACGACGAGGAACATGCGACCCTTGCCGTCAGCGGCTATGGCGCGTCTCTCCAGTCTCTCCCCACTGGCTGTCACGATAGTGAGGCCCCGTGCTTGGGACATACTCCCATTTTTCCCCAGCAGCCACATACTGCTGTCCCATGCCTCGTTGAACCACACGACGTTGCGCGTGGTCGGCTCGAACACGGCTGCCTGCGTGCATGCGTGCGTGTGGGGTGCGGGGGGTGACGCGGTTGGGGACGTGGGGTGCGGGGGGGGGGTCTGTTGATACGGCGACGAAGCCAAAGTCCCCAGCTATTGAAGGAGATAGAGCTAAGTATTTGCGCCTCATAACTCCTTGAAGCAGCATGCTCGCACCTCGGGTGTACCGGCGACCCATGGGATCGCCTCGGCGGCAGCCGCAGCAGCCTCGCAGGCCCGCTGCACAGCGCACGGGTCGTCCGTCGCGGCGGCGGCGGCGGCAGTGACGGCTGCCAGCGCGGCCCCCGGCAGCGAATGCAGGTGCGCTGGCACGCCACCGCCGCCCCGCCCATCCGACACGGGCTGCTGCTCGGCGTCGGGGCCGGCGCTCCACACAAGCAGCTCGGCGCCGCGGCCCGTGACCAGCCCCACAGGCCGCTCCAGTGTCAGCGTGGCAGCGCTCCTGAGCAGCATGTTGTGATGTGTGTGTTGCGTTTAACGGCTCAAGCAATACAGTAATGTGTTGAGCCATAGCATATGGGAGCGAGCCCAGTTCATCACTTGGTACTTCCGGGAATGGACACCATCTTTCTTCCATTGCTGTGAGGGCCCACTGCCAACAGCACGGCCCTCTTGGCAAACTGGTCCCCACCCCCATGGCGGGATACGGGGTAGAACAAGTCAGAAGAACACGTCCTTGACGTGAGCTCTACATTTACTGGATAGAATGCATCAGCTCCGCCACGCCCTCACGGCATGCATGTCCCCTAGATAGCAGTCCATAGATAGATAGGACAGTGTGTGTTTCCTTACGGCATTGGTTCAAAGTTAACCCCTAGATAGCAGTCCACAGATAGATAGGACAGTGTGCCCTACCTGTGAGCTGGGTTAAGAACGAGTTGGGCGGTGCGTTGGACTCGTAATTCCGTGCTCCATGCTCTCTGCCCTGTCTTTTGCTACAGCTCTCCACGCCCCGTCTTTCCTGCTGACTGCAAAGTCCGCCTCCGTCCTCTGTCCTTCTCCCCAGCACCAGAGCCCAACGGCCTGCCCCCAGCCACCACTGCCATAGACCCTCTTTGTCTGCTAGCCTACACCCTCGTGGCGAGGCGCACTGGCACGCCCATATCCACCAGCCGCTCATTCAGCTCCGCCACCCGTGCCGCCGACACCTGCGGCGCCGTCACCACCACCCGCACCACTCCACGCCGCCCCTCCACAGCAGCCCCAGTCGCCGCCATCCCCGGCACTGATCCCGTTCCCCCAACATGCCCGCCTCCGCTTCCAGCACCTCCCCCAGCAGCGGCCTCCACCTTCGCCGCCGCCTCCGTCGCCTCCGTCGCCGCCGCCGCCACCGCCAGCCCCGCCACCAGCTCGTAGCAGTGCGAGTTGTGCCACAGCTGCCGGCAGCCGCGGCCCACCACCAGCGCCTCCAGACCAGGCAGCGCCGCCATCAGCTGCGGCACAAGCGCCGGCGACAGCGCGGGCGCGTGCGTCATCACCAGCTCCCGCACAGCCTCCGCCACGCCCCTGTCCAGCGCCAGCAGCGGCTCCAGGATTTGCCCAGGACTGGCAACAAGCGGCGCGGAGATGTGGAGCGCACGCGGCGCCGCCAGAAGCGCCGCCACCTGGCCAATGGCCTCAGTTGTGGCGGCGGCGTGAGCCGCCGCCGCCGCCGCCGCCGCCGCCAGCTCCCCCGCCGCGGCGGCGGCGGACGGCGGTGGCATCAGCCTTAGCTCAACGCAATCCACGCGGCAATGGTGGGCGGATCCAGCTAGCTGCCGTAGTGCGCCGTACGGCTGGATGGCGGGCTGCGTCAGTGGCGGCGGCGGCGCGCCCGCCTCGACCATAACCCGTACGGCACGGATCTGCCGTACATTCAGTCCGGCGTAGGTGATGGAGCCGGCGGCGGCGCCCGCGTCGGCCAGCGGGCAGTCCAGTTCGCAATCACAGCGGCGCAGCAGTGATGAGGCACCGCCGGCGGTGGTGGCGGCGGCGGAAGAGGCAGCAGCGCTAGCCGCCGCCAACTGCTGGGGCGGCGGCGGCGGCAACGCCAGCAGCGCAAGCCAGCACCCTGCCACACCTCCCGCTCCATTAACTGCAGCACCACTCCGGCCCCACTGCACATTCCCGCTCCCGCTCCCACTGTCGCTCCTCCCACTCCTACTCGTACTGGAGGCGCTCCTGCAAAACTCCAGCCGCTCCAAATTAGGCGACAGCCCGTGCATCAGCACTTCCCGCATGGCGGCGCCGCCGGGCGCCACGCCGTACAACCGCAACCGCTCCAACCGCCCCAGAGCCGCCAGCGCCGCAGCCGCCGCCGCCGTTAGCGCCGCATCCATCGGGTTGGCCTCCCTCTTCGCAGCTTCCGCCGCCGCCGCACTCTCGTCCTCCTCCGCCTCCCCCAGCGTCAGCTCCCGCAGGTGCAGGCAGGCCACCGGCCTCGCCGCGGCGCCCATGGCCCCACACGAAGGCCGCCCGCTGCCTCCTTCCCCACCTCCTCCTCCTCCTCCTCCTCCTGCTCCTCCTCCGCCGCCCTCACAGCCGCCGCTGCCGCGCTCGCCACCGCTGCTGTCAATGTCTATGCCGGCGGCGCCGGCCGCCAGCTGCTGCAGCATGGCGGCGCTGAAGCGGCCCAGGCGCAGCGACCGCAGGTGCGGCAGCGACCCAAGCACCGCACCCACCGCCCGGGCGGCCGGCTCCTCGGGTGGGCAGGCCCACTCGCCGCACAGCGCCACGTGCACCAGGTGGGGAAAGGCCAACAACGACGTGTACTGCACGTGCGACGCCTTCGAAGACGAAACAGTGGGCCTGCCGCCGGCGCCAGCCGCCGCCGCCGCCACCGCGGCCGCCGCCGGCCGCGGCAGCGGCCGCCGTCGGCGTGTGTTCAAGCCCGGGTCTGCCTCACCGGACGAAGCGGACTCGTACAGCGCCGTGGCCGGATTCCACCACACCCGCCCGCCACCACCACCACCATTGACATCTCCATCGCCGCCACCGCCGGCTGCGGCCCCGGCGGTGGTCCAGCCGCCGCTCTCGACATAGCGCCCGCGATGAATGTCCACCTCCAGGGTCCGCACACGCGCGGTGGCGGGCGTGGGGAACTCGCCGAACGCGACGCCCAGCATGCAGCCCGGCTCCCGCACCGCCGCCTTGCGCTGCCGGCAGTAGCCGGACGGGTCCGCGCGCACCCGCACCTCCGCCGCGCCGCCGCAGCGCGCCAGCAGCGCCGCCCAGCCGCCGGGCCGCAGCGGCTGTGTGCCGTGCAGCCGCAGGTCTAGGCAGTGTGTGTTGGCGTCGACGAAGGCGCGTGTGGCGCGGCAGGCGAGCCGCAGCGGGCCCAGGCTGCTCTGGGCGCGGAGGGTGGAGAAGAGGGCAGCCAGGCCGTCGGCGCCCAGCTGGGCTGGGTGGTCCAGCAGCCGGCGCCAGCACACGTCCGTGAGCGAGCGCGCGGCGCGGCAGGTCTGGCGCAGCTGTGCGGTGTTGGGGATGGGGATGGGAGTGGGGATGAGGATGGGGATGAGGAGAACACCAGGGAAGAGAGGAGAGGGGAGTGGGAGTGGTAGGGGAGGTGACGGCGCGCAGGCTGGCAAGGGCGAGTTGGGCTGTTTAGGAGGGCTCGACTGGGTTGTGGTGCGGGGATTGAGGGGAGGGGCTGTTGTGCGCTGTTATTTGGCAGGCGTGGGGTTACACGCCAAGCCAGGGTTGGGCATCCCACGCCACATGCCAGGTGTGCAGCCATGCTACTTCCCGTGAGAGCTGGCCTTAGCCCTGGCCCCGAGCAACATTCCTCCCCTCGTCTTGGCTCTCACCGGCGCCAGGGCACGTGCCTCCCTCAGTGCGCGCCCCAGTGCGTCACAGCCCACCGCGTCCAGCGCGGCTAGCGTGCCTAGCAGCCTGCAGCCCTGCTGGTTTGGCTCCTGGCGCCCGCCGCCGTTGGTTAGCTGGACGGGATCGGGCACATCGACCTTGCATGCTCGCCTCAGTGCGCGGCAGGCGGAAGCGACGCCCACGAGGGACGCCGGCGGCGCGGGGGGCGCGGGGCCTGGCTCCGGGGCCTCAGCCGCGGCATGCCGAGGAGATTGCTGGGCGCTGGTGGCAGTTGCCTGCGGCGCCGCTACTGCCCTCTCAAGCTGCTTCCTGGCTGCTGACCGCTCCCGCCGTGTCTGCTCCCCGGGTGCGAGTTGCTGCGCCAGGCCTTGCCTCTGGCTTTCGAGCTGGGCCTCGAGCAAATTCGCCTTCTGCTGCCGCGCCTGCCGCGCCTGTCGCCAGTCAGCAACAGCAATACAAGGAGCGCATATGCAGATAGCGCAGAGGAGCCCCCACGAATTCTTACAGTCCTCCCAGTCCTCGTCGTCCGAGTCGCACCACCGCATGCCCCTCCTGTCTCTGTATCAATTACTATCTATGCAGCATATATGATAAGCATGTGCAGTGGAATTAGGGGCTTCCGAGCAGCTACGTTATTTCGCGACCTGCTTCGTTCCATACATCTGTAACTTAAGAGTTAGTGACTGGACACGATATAGCTAAAATGCATGTGAATGTGTAGTGAAGGTCTGAAACGGGCTGCAGCGTTGCAACCACGGGCAATCCGCCATATAACCTCCGGGACTGGACCAGCAAGTCCACGCCAGACCATTGACAGCTGGACGATTGTTGACGATTTGCATTAATGCAACGCAATGCCCAAACAACTTTGTACTAATGCTTTGGTGCGTGCACAAGCACTGCCACACCGCCGTCGCGGCGAGTGGCCACTCCTGCCCGAACGGGCCGCAAGGAGCCCCAAGGGTTAGATGCAATTGTTGTGTTACTACCTCCTTGGGTTCAGTAAGTTGACCCTGGCCAGACAGGGGCCCCCGCTCCTTGACATCAGAATGTCTGCCTTCCACTCCCCTGCGGCTTTGAGAGCGAGAGCTGCCCTTAATGGCTGTCGTGACGGCAGCTGATAAACACCTTGGATACTACTCGCGAACCGTTTGGGAGCTGTGTGGGGCACCCAACCGACCGCAGTTGATGGGGCCACAAACCGAGGCACCGTCTTTTCTCGAGGCCGTTCCATGTCTTTCCCTGCCCCCCCTCCTTTCCTCCCACCCCATTAATCCCACCTCCGCTGAATTCAATGCACTTGGGGGGTGGTTGAAACTGGGTCCCCGGCCCCCGAAGTCGCGACGACCTTCGTAAATGCGGCGAGTGCAACAGCGTTCAAGGTCCTTATGCCCAGTCTTATTTAGAAGCACCGCGCGCTGCAAAAGTATAGAACACAGCTACCGATAATATACGTCTTCAAAGATATCCAAGCATTCCATATAGAAGACTCTTCACTGTGCGGAATTCGCAAGAAGCACCTCCGCGGCCTTGCTTGGCCTGATAAGTACCTGGCAGCAACTATGCTGTTATCAAACAGCGTAGGAGCTATTAGTGCGGGGAAGCTCACTCGGTCCGCATCGAATTAGTAGTGCGCGCAGCAGCGCATTTTCGCCTGTCGCCGGCATCAGTGTACAGAGGACACTAAGCTATGGGTGGAATATGTTCTACGGCCCGCAGCACTCAGGTCGCACCGGTGCCTGGGGCCGATGGTGGCAAGGGCAAGGCCCCCGTCGGAGGCTCCTCCGCTGGGGCACTCGCCACGCCGGCCCCGCTCGGGCCTGCGCCGAAGCTCGCGCCCCTCAAGGCCAAGCTTGCGCCGCTGGACACCATTGGCAGCAGCGGCAGCACCACCAGCGCGCTCGCTCAGAAGCTGCTGCAGTCGCCTGTGTCCAAGCCGTCGACGCCCACGGCTGTGCAGCGCAGACTCAGGAGCACATTTGTCGGTGAGCGGTCGGTGACGATGGACGCGGAAGAATTGCATTCCACATAACCCATCCTACCACACACACACACACACACACACACACACACACACACACACACACACACACACACACACACACACACACACACACACACACACACACACACACACACACACACACACTGCCACCACCGGCTGCTGGCGCAAGCCTCGCACGCGCATGCGTGTCGAATCCCATCCCCGTGTGCTCTCAAATAACATGCAGACGACGACCTACCTCCGCTGCCTCCCAAGCTGGCTACGGTGGGCAAGGGCGTGTCGCTGCGCGGGCTGCGCAAGGTGCGCGACGCCATTCGCGCGCACTTCGGCCCGGAGCGCTACGCCTCCGTCTCCACCGCAGAGGTGTGTTGTTGACCCGCACGAGCCAGCTGGGTGGGCGGGGCCACGAGCGGGTTGCGTGGCTGAGGCTGCATGGCCCACAGATCATCCATGGGCATCCTCCCTTGTATCACCATCTTAAACCAGCTTTCACTAGCTTTTGACAGCTTTCGCCAGCTTTCAAACACTTACAGCATGTATACACTTATAGCCGCAATCATGGAGCTTGGCCGCCTTCCACAAAGCCGGAAGCGGGGGGTTGAGTGGATGTGCCTGTGAATGTGTTTGTGTATGCCCATGTGCAGGTGTGCAGCGTGTGGGTGAAGCCGCTGACGGCCAAGCACGGCCGCTGTCGGCTGGTGGAGGTGCCGGGGCTGCTGGACCCGGGCGGGGGCGAGGTGGGCCGCCCGCTCTACTTCCTCAGCCACGCCTGGAGCAACTCCATCGAGCTACTGTTCAGCAAGGTGGGGGCGGGGCCGGCAGGCGGGGGGGGGGGGGCTGGGATTTCGGGGGGGTTAACGTTGAACCAATCCCGTAAGGAAACAGTCGCGTAAGGAAACAGTCCCGGGGGGGGCAGGCGTGGGTGGGGGCGGGGCCGGCAGGGCCGTGCATAGGTGGGAGCGCGTGTGCGCCCATGTGTGGTGCCCGTCGTGCCCGTAAAGTGCCGTGAAGTGTTCGTGAAGTCGCGTGTGCACCGCACGCGACGCGATCGACCGATCTTTTACGGCGTGTTCCGCTGCGCACCTGACCACCGGTGCGCACCACACACACGGGGGCTGGCCTGCTACGCTGCAGGTGTTTGAGTTCCTGTCCAGTGCCTCGGACGAGGACACGCGTGTGTGGCTGGACGTGTTGGCGGTGTGCCAGCACGAGGACAGGCAGCCCGAGCACAGGTGGGCAGGCGGGGTGGCTGTAGGTGGGTGGGTGGGTGGTGCTACGTGTGTGTTGGGGGGGGCGGGGTATGCCGCAGCCCAACGAATAAGCCCCATCAGCAGCAGAAAGTCCGCCCACGGAAATGCAAGACGAGCGCGCCAGAAGTAACGGGGGCGGACAGGGATGACAGGGAGGACAGGGGCGGCGAGGAGTAACCAGGTTGGTAAGGGTGGGCGCGGGCGCTGGGGGCATCATGGCAGTGCACTGCTTTGTGGGGCAGTGCGGCACCGGCGCGTCACAACACCGCACAGGTGCGCACTCAACACCGGTGCCCTCGCGCCGTGCACAATACGTGTGACCTCGCGTGACCCGCGCCGTGCACTATGTCAATGTGCCGCGCCGTGCGCGATGTCAATGTGCCGCGCCGTGCACGGCACGCAGGCACGACATCGGCGCCTTCCCTGACGTGGTCAAGGCGTGCAGCAGCGGCACCCTGGTCATCATGGACCTCAGCCGGTGGGAGGAGAGGGAGGGGGAGGGGAGGAGGGGGAGGGGGATGGCGAGGAGAGGGAGAGGGGGAGAGGGAGGGGAGGGGGAGGGGGAGGGGGAGAGGGAGAGGGAGAGGGAGAGGGAGAGGGAGACTTT